>NC_139684.1:50769670-51144670 GCF_964106915.1 Podarcis gaigeae | reverse complement strand
ACAAGGCTTGCCACCCGCCCCCCTTATTGTTAATCTACTATATACAGTATTTTGGAAAGTGCTTTGCTTGCCTGTCTGTTGATTTGTTATCTATGAGTTCAGCCACCTCTTGAGAAATTGTCATTCCTGAGAGGAAGGTAGTGGGCACTGTCCACCATTTTGAATTAAGATGGAAAACTGACACATTCATTTGGTGTGACTTCACCCTTTGTTTGACTTTGCTTGTCTCTTGAGATATTGTCACCAAACTTGGTACAAGGGTTCCTGAGGTGAGGCAAAACAATGTCACCAGGCACCATTTTGAATCAAGATGCAAGACTGAAATGCCATTTTGGTGTGACTTTGGATATTTTCTGACATAGGTTTCAGATGTTGTCCCCAAACTTGGCATGAGGGTTCACAAGGAGAGAGTGGTGGTCTTCATCAATGTTTGGATGACACACGCCATTTTTATTAAAGATGACAGACTAAAATGTGAAAAATAAAACTATGTCCCCCATTATGCCTTGATACACATTGGTTAAGCTCACTAAATAAATTACAGTGGTACCTCGGGTTAAGAACTTAATTCATTCTGGAGGTCCGTTCTTAACCTGAAACTGTTCTTAACCTGAAGCACCACTTTAGCTAATGGGGCCGAGGTACTATTTCTGGGTTAGTGAAGTCTGTAACCTGAAGCGTATGTAACCCGAGGTACCACTGTATTCCAATTTCCCCAGCAAGGCATTATCTTTATTAGGACCAATCAAGTAGTAACAGACGAGTGAGCAAGCTTTTGAGTTGCTCCAATCTTTTCATCAGAAGTTGATTGGAGAATTTGAAAGGTAGTACACTATTTTGATTGGCCTTAATAAAGTATTGCCTAGCTGAGAATGTTTGGATTCCCCTTATGGGCAAACCCAGCTACCTGTGATTTTTGTGTGCACCATTTGATCGCAGTCAGAAATGTATGTTAAAAAATAATAATGTATCAACCTCCAAAACAATGAAAATTGTGTATAGAATAGTTTATGAGTAGCTAGTAGAAAGCTACATGTAAAATAAATGTATCTGTAGGCAAAAGTGGTAGCCAATACTGTGAAACAGTTGCAACATTTGTGCTAGACACCTTAAATTGTCCTGGATTGCATCCAGTTTTGTACTTTCTGAGAACACAAATGGAGAATTTCTCACAGATGGCAGTTTATAGGCTATTGGTTGATTTTTCAAAACTATGCTAATATTGTTCATCTGGTATAGCTCTTCTACAAGAACATAATCAATGGTGCTCTGCCACAAAAGTTTTTGTTGCTTATATTTTGTTGTTTCAAAATACAAAAAGGCAAATATAAAGGGATAGTTGCAAAAGATAAAAGGAGGTGACTGCATGTTACAGCTGTAGCAACATTTTTTTTAACACAACTTTAGCCACAGCTTTTTTCTACATATAGGTAGTTTTTTCTTTGATATTCATACATCATTTTTAGGCACAGTTTTTGCCCTTTTTGGGGTCCCTGTGATTTTTGCTTGTTCCTCTTCCTTATTTGGGGGACCTACTCCTCTCTTCGGCTTTGGGGGGAATGTAACCTATGACCATGTCACATAAAAGAACTGTGTCAGGTGTGTGTTTGCTGTCTGCTCTGTTTGTAATTTATCATTTACCTTTTTGGTAAGAAAGCTCTTTTAGCAACAGAGCCACAGCTGTTAAGCAGCCTAGCAGAGGAGCTTAGTTCTAGGAAGTCATTCTGGTTTGATCTAACAAATGAGCTCTGGCAAAGGACCCAAAGCCAATTTGTTCCTCCACTAGGGTGATTTTTCTTCCCATTCATGATGGGGGTGGCGGGGGGGGGGAGGGCCAAGCCTCTCTCCTATCTCCCACCTGCTGGGCTTATGAAGTGGCCGTTCTGTTATCATACACCACAGTCTTAGGTTCGCTCTGTTATCTACTCTTGCATCAACTTTCGTTTGCTCAGGCTGTCCGTGGCACACAGCACAGCATTATATCTGCTCCTTTCCTTCTCCTAAGTGTAATGCAAATTGAAGTTTTATAATCTCAGTTAATAGTTGCTCGAGGGTTTCCTTAAATAGTTTCTGTGCCCTCAGGGCCATCTCAAAGCCCAAACCCTATCATTAAAAACCAAGAATAATTGCATTTTCTTCATTTGAAATGCACAAAACGTTTCACATTATTAAATATACACGACTGGTGGGAGGGAGGGAAGCGTTAATCTGGGGTGGGTGGGGAGCAGCAAACCTCAAATCCCAGGGCCAAACATAGACCTTCAGACCTTTCTTTTTCTGGGTCTCAGGACTCCCACCAAGCTTCTCCTTAGCCTGGCCTCCACCCCTCACTAGTTTCCCTTTTGCACACACACCCTTGAATGTTTTTGCCCAGCTGGAATGTGCCCTAATAATGCTTGCTGGGTGAAGGATGCATGCTAGCATGTGTGGAAGCTAGTCTATCACATAAAGGTAACATTTACATTTGTTGCGCCACCTACTGGCCAAACCAAGCACTGGAAGGGTCTATAAAAGGCGCCACACACCTGGCCAAGGCATATCTGAGGACGCAAAATATTGTAAAACAAAATTTATATCTTCCTTCCTCGACTGAAAGCCTTCTAAGCAGTCTACAAAGGCAAACTAAACGATTCATTAAAAATACCAGTAAAAACAAACACCCAAAACAAATGAACATAAAGTTTAAATGCCAATAAAGCAAGCAGTTTAAAAACAATTATATCTTACAAAATGACATGCCTAAATAGCAGTCCTGAGTAGGCTTGCTGAAACAAAAAATAGCTTTTAGCAGGTATGGAAAATAATGCAGTGGAGGTACCTGCCTAATATCAATACACAGAGAGTTCTTAAGAGTTGGTACCTCCACCACGATGAGCGATCAATTCTGTGCAGGTACAGAAGCGTTATTATTAGGTGGCAGTTGTAAAGTACCACTTCAGTTGCCACTTCAACTGAAGCAGTTGAATGGGCACATATGGGCTACTAAAGTTGTCCCAAGCTCCTGCAGGCTTTATATAGTACTGTGGTACCTTGTTTCTTGAACGGCTTGGTTCCTGAACAAATTGGCTCCTGAATACCGCAAACCCGGAAGTAAGTGTTCTGGTTTGCGTATGTTTTTCAGAAGCTGAATGTCCGACGCGGCTTCCGCTTGAATGAGGGAGCTCCAGCAGCCAATTGGAAGCCGTGCCTTGGTTTTCAAACCGTTTTGGGAGTTGAACGGACTCCCAGATTAAGTTTGAGAACCAAGATACCACTGTGGTATCTTGAATCTGACCCAGTAACAAATTGGCAGCCAGGACAGATCTCTGAGCAGGGGTGCAATATGCTGACAAGATCTCACTCCTGTCAGCACTTGTATGGCAGCATTCTGCACTAACTGCAGTTTCTGGATCAAATGCAGGGAAAGTCTCACATAGTATGCACTGCAGTAATTCATTCTTGAAGTTACCAATGTCTGGTCTATTGCTGTCAACCTACCCCGAATGACAAATGGCTGCCGCTGATAAAAGGTGCTCCTGGCCACCAAGGCCACTTGGGTCTCCAGTGACCAAGTTGGATCCAGAAGCAGCTCAGGCAGTGAACCAGCTCCTTCAGGGATAGTACAACCTCATTCAGGGCAAGCAATTGGCCAGCATCTCAGAAACAGAAGCCACTCAGCCACAAGATTCCTCGAAGTCATACTGTTTGTTAAGCTTATCATCCAGATAGTTTGTGTAGAAACAGCACTGACAAGTATTAGAAGTTAGCTGACCTTCATAGCATTCTCTGTGTAAGGAATTCCAGCTTGGTTTAGATCTACCAGAGTGTAATGAAGGCAAATGGCATCTCTCAGCTTAGGTTGGAAGTATAGATTTTCTTTTTGGTGCATCAGGAGTTCATTCCTTTGCAAGCCAATAAAAAATATTTAACTGCATTCAGCTTGTATGCCAGCTTTTCGTTCCTTGCAGGATATATTTTCCCCAGGAGATCAATTGAACTTACGATCAAGCTGAAGGTCAAACTACACTGTGCCTTTGGAGGGTTATGAAATGAGAAAATGGACCCAAACAGTCCAGAACTTGGGATTAACTCATTGTGGCCTTCATGAATTTCAGATGGTATTTTACAGATAATGTTGGGAAGATTCCTTTGACAGCTACTGTAGAGTCATGGAATAAAGTAGGGTGCTAAAGTCCCCATTTAACTGTCAGGCTGGCTAGGCAATCTTAAAGCAACCACTATCCTGTTTTAGGGGAAAATAAAATAATAACAGAATATTAAAAACACGATAAAACATCAAACATTAAAAACTTCCCTAAATATGTCGTAGTTCAGTAGTAGAGCATCATGCAGGAAGTCCCAGGTTCAATCATTATCATTTCTAGATAGGAATGGGAGAGACCCCTGCCTGAAACCCAGGAGAGCTGCTGCCAGTCAGTGTAGACATTACTGAGCTAGATGGACCAATCAATGATCCAACTCAATTGTTTGTTGTTGTTTAGTCGTTTAGTCGTGTCCGACTCTTTGTGACCCCATGGACCAGAGCACGCCAGGCACTCCTGTCTTCCACTGCCTCCCGCAGTTTAGTCAAACTCATGCTGGTAGCTTCGAGAACACTGTCCAACTATCTCGTCCTCTGTCGTCCCCTTCTCCTTGTGCCCTCCATCTTTCCCAACATCAGGGTCTTTTCCAGGGAGTCTTCTCTTCTCATGAGGTGGCCAAAGTATTGGAGCCTCAGCTTCAGGATCTGTCCTTCCAGTGAGCACTCAGGGCTGATTTCCTTAAGAATGGATACATTTGATCTTCTTGCAGTCCATGGGACTCTCAAGAGTCTCCTCCAGCACCATCATTCAAAAGCATCAATTCTTCTGCGATCAGCCTTCTTTATGGTCCAGCTCTCACTTCCATACATCACTACTGGGAAAACCATGGCTTTAACTATACAGACCTTTGTTGGCAAGGTGATGTCTCTGCTTTTTAAGATGCTGTCTAGGTTTGCTATCGCCTTTCTCCCAAGGAGCAGGCGTCTTTTAATTTCGTGACTGCTGTCATCATCTGCAGTAATCACGGAGCCCAAGAAAGTAAAATCTCTCACTGCCTCCATTTCTTCCCCTTCTATTTGCCAGGAGGTGATGGGCCCACTGGCCATGATCTTCGTTTTTTTGATGTTGAGCTTCAGACCATATTTTGTGCTCTCCTCTTTCACCCTCAATAAAAGGTTCTTTAATTCCTCTTCACTTTCTGCCATCAAGGTTGTGTCATCTGCATATCTGAGGTTGTTGATATTTCTTCCGGCGATCTTAATTCCGGCCTGGGATTCATCCAGCCCAGCCTTTCGCATGATGAATTCTGCATATAAGTTAAATAAGCAGGGAGACAATATACAGCCTTGCCATACTCCTTTAACAATTTTGAACCAATCAGTTGTTCCATATCCAGTTCTAACTGTAGCTTCTTGTCCCACATAGAGACAACTCAGTATAAGCTCCTTATGTTCTTCCAGCTTAGGTTCGCAGGAGAGGGCAGACTGATGGCAGGGCACTCAATAATAGGACAGCAGTGACATGCTGGAGGGCAAGGCAAGACCGGCCAAATCCAGTAGACAATGGCAGCTCCCAGCCAGGGTGGCAGGGCAGAGAGGAGGCAGTTTTCAGCACCTTGGAGAGCATGCATTGACCTCAAACCAGGTGCAGGCTTGCCAATGGGCAATGCTGGTTGGGCTGATAGGAACTGTTGTCTAAAACAACCGGAGGGCACCAAGTTGGAAGGGGGACTGCTTTAAACTAATAGTGCAATGAACAGTGCAATCATATACATGCTTATTCAGAAGTAAGCCCCACCATCTTCAACGGGGCTTACTCCCTTGTAAGTGAGGATTGCAGTCTTATAGACCAAGTTATAGCTCTACTGTGATACTTCTGATGTAATTTTCATATTAATCATTCAAGAATAAATTACCCTTTTCTATGAGAATAATTGTTTGATATACAGAAGTTTGAAACGAGTTAATTTGATGCCCAATGAGAGTAATTGGTTTAGCTGATGAGAAACAGTTAGCTCAACGATTTTTTTTCAAGTATAGCATAAGATGCAGGAAGTGATAATTAGCTAAGCAAATTGATTATTAAAGGATTGAGGATCAGAAAGATTTGTAGTTAACTTGTTAAATTGACTTTGACCCAAGCTTAGCTTAATAAGGGTGGGGAGAATTTATTCATAGCAGCATCAAATAAAGAATGAATGTCTGAAATAATTAAAGCAATGGTAATCAACGTGGGGCCTTCCAGGTGTAGCAAGAATCCAATTCTCATCAGCCCCAGCCAGCATGACCAATGGTGGATGGAAAATATAAAAGAGTTATAAATTTAATTTTATTTTAGTAATTTTAATAAAATATTTCTATGCTGCTTTTCATTTACATAAAAAAAGCAACACTGGTTCACACCATAAAACATAACAATACCCACTCAAAATTAAGCTTTGATAAAATCAGTAAAATCCTCAGAATGACCAAGGACATCAGGAACCCGCCTTCGTAATACTAAGGGTCACAGAAAGCCTAGGTAAAAAGGTAAATTTTCAGCAGGTAAGGGAAGACCCCTGTAGTACGTGTTCATTCAATGGGGAGAGCACTCAGCATAGTAGGTATCACAACAAGAAGGCCCTGCCCACACACTCCCTGCCCCACCCCAGAATGGACCTCCATAGGTCATGGTATAGCCAGGAGGGTCCCACCTGCAGACTGCTGTGGCCTGGGAGAAAGTGGTCCCTCAGACAACTTGGTCCTGAGTTATTTAAGACTTTACACATCAAAGGTTTAACAACTTAAAAGTTGGCTCAGTAGCTAATTGGCAGCCAGCGCAGCTTCTTCAGCATAGACATCATTTACAGGACAGAAGACGAGCTACTGAGCAATCCATCAGCATTTTAGTGTGAATTTCTCCTAGTAAGCACATTTCTGTATGGAAGTTTCCATAATATACACATTTTTGCAAATGGTACAATGCACCTTTGCATTTTATTTTCACTAATATATTTCCTTGGCTGGAGAACTGCATTGCATTCTGAGAAGAATGAATGTGGAAGAAAGGCTGTGTTCCAGCTGTGGTTTGCTTCAGAAGTGCAAATTAGGTAGTTTCAGCTTTAAAGAGGAAGGGAATCAGATTTCTTCCCCATCCCTGGGCAGCCCCATGGCATATTGCAGTAATGGAGTCTTGAAGTTACTAGTTAATGGAACTTGGTGGCTAGGCTACCCCCATCCATGCTTGAATGAATATGATGGTTGCTGCTGAGCTTATTCTCCAAGCTGTCTGCCAGAAAATCTCTTTCTTACAGCCATCATGCCTCACCTTTTAATTGGCGGCCAGAGGAGTATGGGGCTCTCAAAGGATTTGGCCCTTGGTCCCTAGCTGCAGGTCTCAGTCTAATGTGCTAATTTTAAATGCTTTATACACTGCTTAATAGTTTCTAAACAGTGTACAGTTGGGACACAAAAGGGATATAGCATTCAATCAATTAAAACCAACCGAGGGTGTGTATGTGTGTCTCCTACAAAACTGAACACACAGCTGCAGTTTGATACAAGCCATGTGTCTGAGTCATGGAGGACCACTAAGAGTGAGTCTCCTGTGGACCACATTGATAGGGCAGAGTCATAAGATATCATGCAGTCCTCAAGCTATCATGGACTCAAGTTGTTAAGGGCCTTGTAAATTAATACCTGGCCTCTTAGAAGAGCTAGGGCTTCTCTGATTCAGAATTTATATTTCATTTCTGTAGCGGCACACACATTCTCATTATTTTTTTATGTAGACAAAAAAAAATATGCTAGCACAAGGCAGGCAACACAGCTGCCCCAATTTTCTTTAAACTGATGTCTCTATTTCAAGTCGCTTCCAATTTTGTTTCGCCAGCTCTGCATTTGGGGAAAAAGGGGGATTGTCAATATTATCTGGGTTCACCTCTGGCTAACATGCGATTCTGAAACATCTCAGATGGCTTCCTACAAATTAGATCGCTTAATAGCTTGGAGCTTCATTTGTCCAGGGAATGTGTGCTTGACTAGTGTACATCAGCAGGTTTCATTTAGGATGCTGAGTAGCAATTTCTTTCCTCTCCGTTTTTCTGCAGGGGGGAGCATGTTCCACAGAACCTGAGACGCTGAAAGTGTTTCTTGAACAGCTTTATTTTTAGGTTGACGGTAGCTATGGATGAATCAAGGCAGCAGAGATATCAGAATGATAAATATACTGGATGATGATATGCCGGAGGATGTTGCTACAGGCAACAATGTGGGGAAATGTAGAACAAAGTGAAGAAATAAATAAGGGAAAAGGGATCTCTACCCTTGATACCCCCCCCCCCATTTTGAAAATAAATGTATTTTTATGGGTTATAAAAACGGCTAGCTGTGTTTCAGTTCATGTATTTTTTCAGGATGCATCAAGTATGAGAGGGGGGGAGAGGCAGGGTGGTGGGGAGTACAGCACAGTGCGAACACACTAGCACCAGATTTGCTCCACTGCTGCATTTGCACCACACACCCTTCCCTGTCGCCTCCCACTCTCTCCCAGTAAGAAACAGTGAGCCACCTGCTGGGAACCTAGCATTGCAGCCGCACCTCAGCCAGTGAGGGTGCTTATGCATATGACAGGTGGACTGTCTTCATTAGCTTGGTAGGTTACCATTTTTTCCACTTCTGCGCTAGGTGGTTTGGGGGACCCTAACACAATAGAGTCTTGGATTTGCTAGCTGGGAATTCCAACTGTTACCTGGTGTGTTTAGAGTGCACTGTCTCCTGGGCATTGGCGAGTGAAGTCTAACAAAGTAAGGCTATGCTTGAAACAGATCTGATGAGAAAAATGCCCTTTCAACATACTTTTGTGTTACACCCAGGGTGATGTGTGCGTGTGTGTAAAAAAAAAACAAACTCCTAAAAGCAACAAAGTAGAAAGATGCTAATTTTGTAAGCCTCAGTGGAGCAGAAAAGTCATTTTTGAAACAGCCTCAGATAGATGAAGCTGATCATTGAGGAGATATCATGTTTTTTTCTAATGACTGATCTTGTTAGATTGTCAAGGAGCAATTTTGTCTGGGCCACTGGTTGCTTTCAAAGTGTCACTTACAGCTTTTGATAGTGCTTCCCATATTTATTCCCCAAGAGTGGGTAATGTGACCCAGGGTTGTCTCCAGCTCTTACTCAGCAATTTGGGTGAACTGTAGTGAACTGTTGTGGTGGTGGTCTTCCCTCCAAACTTGGATCTGTATATTTGGATATCTTCAGTTTAACCTCTAAGACCAAGTTACTGCATTTTGTAGTCTACTTTATGATGCAGCAGCATCTCTTAACTTTATGTATATCATGTGTTTTAATTATCTTGTGCCTTGAGGCAATAAAACACTTTATACTGAACTGTGTGGACAAGGAGTTTTCTTCACCGTCAAATCTGGAAAGGCTGACAACTAGAAAAGGAGAAGACTTTGAAGCTTTGCTGGGCTACTCTGGTAGAGGTGCAATATCAAAATGCAATCACCATTGTACCATTTTTCTAGTTTCTCTAACTGAGCACTAACTTTGAGGTAGAAGGCACCAACTATGCTTTGAACTGAGGGTTCACCGTTTTGTGTTTTTGTTTTTTGTTTTTTTAAGGAGTCCCAATGATGGAATTGCAAGTTCAAAAGACAGATCGTAGCCTGCATGGATGACAACACTTGAAACTGTTAAATCCTATGAGGCTGCTAGTTCAGAGAATTCAGTCAGCTATCTATTCATCACAACCTTCTGACATATTATTGAAATTTTAGGCATTCCTTAAGAACACATGACATAGTTATTTACTTGGGGTGATGTACTATATATATAGATCTATCATCTATATCTATATCATTTATCTATCATCTATCTATCTATCATCTATCTATCTATCATCTATCATCATCTATCTATCATCTATCTATCTATCATCTATCTATCTATCATCTATCTATCTATCTATCTATCTATCTATCTATCTATCTATCATCTATCTATGTATCTATCTATCTATCATCTATCTATCTATCTATCTATCTATCTATCTATCTATCTATCATCTATCTATCTATCTATCTATCTATCATCTATCTATCTATCATCTATCTATCTATCTATCTATCTATCTATCTATCTCTCTCTCTCTCTATCTATCTATCTATCTATCTATCTATCTATCATCTATCTATCTATCTATCTATCTATCTATCTATCTATCTATCATCTATCTTCACACACATACATTTCTCTTTTTAGGATTCTCTAATTGTTCTTCCTGTCTTTGTTTTATTGAACTTGCCTGTTCCATCTCCAAAGTTTTGCTCCAGTGAGCAGAGCAAATTCCCAAGGACTAGTAGCGTTGTTTACCCCAAACGGTATGGGATTTTTCTTTAGGTCTCAGTGGGTCTGGCCAAATACACTATTTTGCTTGGGGAAATTTATGCACCCTGGTTTGCAAGGTGATTCAATGCCTCTTTGCTTTTGACAGAAGGAACTTAGTAAGATGCCAACAACAACAAGGACATGTATCTGAAAGCTTCATATATGTAGTGGTTAGAGCATGAGACTAGGACCTGGAGCACCATGATTCACATCCCTACTCACAAATTTTTGACTGGGTGACCAGTCGGGGGGGGGGGGAGCATGTATGCCACCTTCAGCTCCTTGAAGAACAGAGTGGGATGTGAATGCAAAAAATGAAATAAAATATAGACAAGGTTCTTCAGCTCAGCACTCATATAGAAATAGAGTCGAAATAACAAAAACAAATGCCCCCTAGTTATCCTCTGGCTCTTGTGCCATGTCCCTTGGCATTACCCCTCCCCCTGTTCTTCTTTCACTAGATTCAACCCAGTTCTTAAAATTCAGGCACTCCACTAGCATAAGCTTCGGTTTGGCTCTTTTTCACATCCTCCTCCAAGCAGTTGAACTCCAGAGGGATGTAAAATCCAGCAGCCTTTATTGATATTCAAGGCAGAATAGAAGGTTTTGTTTATCTAGGGCAGAATCACACATACCACCACGACATTTACTCGTAGCAAGTAAAGGTGTGTGTGTGTGTGCGCGTGCTTGTAGGGAAGATGCAGAATTTACATTTTTAAAGCAGTTAAAAACAACAACCTAGCCATGAAAACCGTTTTTGTTAACAACACAAGAGAATCTACCGTAACACCATATTACTTTCACAAAACAATATGTACCCAGCGCAAACTCCCACATTGCAAAAATGAAGGGGTGCTTTGAACGCCGACACAGCAACTCCATACCCAGGCAGGAATAATTGGCTTTTCCAATAAAACAGAACTTCAGCAAGTATTCCTGCAGCTGACATTACTGATCAGAACAACAGAAATCTCTCTTGCTTCTGACAAAGCTTTTATAAAAGAAAAGGCAAATGTGTGGGAGAACTGCATGCTAAAGAGATGTCAGGACTCCTTCAGCTTCTTATTTTGGTGTACACATCAAAAAGTTACTATTACAGCACAATCAGGAAGCAGCAACAAATATTTATTGCTTGGGGGGGGGGGGACTGGTGCAGCTGTAAAACTATCACTGCCCATCCATATGTCTGCATACTTTCCATCTGCTCTACCAGTATAATTGTAAAAGAAAGATATTGCAAAAGCATCCATTTCCAGGACACTACACTAAACATCTTCAGTACTGTCTCATCATGAGGCGCCTGAGCCTGTGACATCCAGTGTTGTTGTTGTTTAGTCGTTTAGTCGTGTCCGACTCTTCGTGACCCCACGGACCAGAGCACGCCAGGCACTCCTGTCTTCCTTTGCCTCCCGCAGTTTGGTCAGACTCATGTTGGCAGCTTCGAGAACACTGTCCAACCATCTCATCCTTTGTCGTCCCCTTCTACTACTGCTTTGGAAACAGGGGCTCAGAAAACAATACAATCTTCTAACAACTGCCAACTTCCTTTGATTTGGAGTTTTATTTCCATGAAATATGTATACACACACACATACACACACATATAACCTTTTGGCTTTGTGACCTATCCATATTCGTTGAAACGATCCCATTCATATCTCCCATCATAATGATGTTATCATAGTCCAGATAATCCAGCATAATCTCATGCAACTTCTTGTAGAATTCTGATTTCCCTTCGTTTGGAGCGTAGATTCCTAATATCAAAATTTTCTCTCCTTGGTGCTGTATTTCAATTGCCAAAATTCTTCCATGTTCATCTTTAAATAGAAATTTTGGTGAGAGGCTCTCCTTTGCATATATCACCACTCCTCTCTTCTTAACTGAATCCGAAGATATAAATTCTTGGCCTAACCTTTTATTTACCAATATTTTTCTGTGGAGCCTAGTCACATGTGTTTCTTGTAGACAAGTGATGTCTAGTTGCTCCTTCTTTAATATGTGAAAGATTTTCTTCCTTTTTTCCGGGCTGTTACAGCCATTTATGTTCCAGCTTAAAAGTTGCAGAGACATCCTGGATAAATCTGTTTAGTTTCCTTGGGATGGTGTTTTGTTCTGTAAGTCTTCAGGGTTCTGAGGTACAGGTACCTGTGGTGGTTCAGGCCCTGAGGGTAGTTCAAGTCCTTTGTGAAGGTCCTCTCCGTAGGTAGTCAAAAACTTATCCCTATCTTCCAAAGTTCTAATTTTAATCTTCTTCCCTCTAAAGGTAAAGGATAATCCTTGGGGAAAGTCCCACCTAAAGATGATTGAGTTGCTTCTCAACAGTTTTACTAAGTCCAAATATTCAGATCTGAGATCCAACAGCTGTTTAGGAATGTCCTTAAAAATCTCAATTCTTTTGTCCGAAATATTCAGAGATCTTCCGTAGTGCAGGCCCAGAATCTTGTCCCTTTCCTCCTTTGATCTCAACGTAATCAAACAGTCTCTGGGCTTTTCTCTCTTTGTAAGTCTTCCAAGTCTGAAGGCTGACACAATTTTGAAGTCTTCCTCCTCTAGACCCCAGAACTTGGAGAATTCTTTGGTCAAAAACTCAGCTAGGTTACCTTCTTCCACTTCTGGTATCGATCTTATCCTTAAGTTAGTCTCCCTGTTCCGAAGTTCCAACATAGAGAGGTAGGTCTGGTGTTCCCCAACCTGCTTGCTGAGCGGCCTTACTTCTTTTTCCAACTCTCCCACTCTTTGGCTGGTCTCTTCGGCCAGTTTCTGATTTTCACCTGCAGCCTCCTTCAGTTGTCCGATTGCTTGTGCATTCTGTGCAACTTGCCCAGATAATTTGTTTAAAGTTTCTGTATTAAGGTCAATTTTCGCAGTTTGTTGGTCAACTTTCCTGTCCAAAGATTCCAATTTCTCAAGAATTCTCTCTAGTACAGAACCAGATCCTCCTGAAGCCATCTCTTCTAGTTGTAATTCCTCAGTTTCTCCCTCCCCTGCCTGTGACAGGGAGGTAGCTTTTTCCTCCGAGGGCAGAGTAGGCACAGATGATCTACGTGTTTGTGAGGCTGCAGTTAAGGTTGTCAGAGTTGTTTGTCTAGTTCTTAATCCCTTTCTTTTTGCGCCACTCATTCCAAAGTTATCTAGCAGTCAAGGTCAAGCTGAGTTGTTCCCATGGGAAAGCTACGGCCCAGATGGTAACAGTCAAACAGAGGGCCGGGAAATAGAAAGTAAAACAATGTTTTTGTTATAAATCCTCAATCCTCTAGGGGGAGCATAAAATGTCCTAGGAAGAAGAGTCCATTCCAATCATACGAAATCTGAACCAGTACTTAGGGATCTTCACAAAAGTAGTTTTAGCAGAGTTGGTTTTAGGTTTGCCACAATATTTCAAGTTGTGCTTACTGGAATTCCATAATGCAAGAACGTAACCATTCTGAACTCCCTCAGACTGTCTCAAAGTTTAAGTACAATATATCCAAATTTGCAGTCTGACAGTTCTACTGCTCCGGCAGTTCTGACACCTGGGCTTCTTAAATAAAATTGTAATCCACAAAGAAGAGAATATATAAGTCCTGATCAAAGTCCAAAATTCAGTTGCTTACAGTCTTTAAAGGGATTAAAAGTAATTTCTGCGGGTGCTCAATCTGAGCTGTCAAAAAGTTCTCTCTATGCCTCCACTCCTCCTGCTCTTTGCTTTAAAGGTCAATGGCTGCGGAAGACGGACTTCCTTTTCCTCGTCTCTCCGCTTTCAGCTTATTTTCAAATATTTTAGTCCCAAAATTTAATTAAGTCCTCAGTTACTCACGGGTTGTTGCATTTTAGGATCTTGTATTGCAGGAAGAAAGGTCGGCGCTCACCGGCAACGGCAGCGCGGCTTCGCTCCGCTGAATGCGCATAGACCCACAGCGCCGCTGCCCCCTCTGCGATCCGGAGCCCCTTACGGGGTTCCCTCAACGTTTCGGGGGTTGCTCCTGGCGCCCGCCGGGTCCCGAGACCGCAGGCTTCCGCTGCCTGCGGTTTTCCAGAATGGGTCTCCGCTTCGCCGTAGCGGACGACCCTTTTCCAGCGGAGCTTCCCTCTCCCAGTTAGGAAAGGGCAGCCATTACCGTTCGCGCCGCCTCATACACACACATATAAAAGTTGGATGCTACATACCATAACACACATTGGGAGCAAGATGTCCTTGCCATTGTGTGTTTCTGCCAACCGGGTGCCTCCAGATGTTTGGATTATAGCTGCCTTCAGCCCGGTGGTTGGTGAATTGGCCTCCACAGTTATTTACAGACTCACTGTTAAGACCGTGTTCATGAAAGACAATCTTACTAAGCTACCAGTGACCGCCAAAGAGGAAGAATAAGAATAGTGATTTCTAAATTCAGTAACTTTGCACACAGAATTTCAGGTAGTTGTTCTCCTATTGTTCATGTGGCCAATTAGCCCATGAAGAAAACCAACGTGAACAAGAAGAATCTTTAAGAGGGCTTAAAGAATTGATTGTGTGTGTGTGTGTGTGTGTGTGTGAAAGAAAGACTTACTTGGTGTTGTCTGAATCAATGGTATGGAAAAGCTTTTCAAGTTCTTCCTCGTTAAGAGTTCCATCAGAGAAGAAGGCCTGGAATTCCTCCAATGACAATTTCCCATCATCTGCAAGCAAACAGAAGGTATCACAAGCAAATTAAACACACACACATATCCTAAGGAGGCAAACACTTCCAATAAGACCATAAGGAGGAGCCTACTGGATCAGGCCAATGACCTAACCGGTAAAGTATCCTGTTCCAAGAGTGGCCACCCAGGTGCTAACCTGCAAGTAGGACCCAAGCACAAGAGCTCTCTCCCTTTCTGTGGTTTCCAGCAACTGGTATTCAGAAGGATATTGCCTCTGACCATGGAGGCAGAGCATTGCCTCCACAGTCCATGGAGCATAGCCTCCATTGCTGCTAGTAGCCATTGACATTAAGTTATCTCATCGTCTTTTAATGTCATTCAAGATGGTAGCCATCACTGCCTCCTGATCTAATGATTTATCCATGACAACTGAATGATAATCATCTCCTCCACCCTCCAGACCACTCTTGAATCCCATCTGGATGAAACACTAAATTAAAGGTGTGATTTTCCTAATTTGTGGGCCCCTGTAAAAACTCAGTATGGATAATGCATGTCTAGGACACCCATTATAGCACTCAACAGTCCACTTAACATCTTCTGAAGCAAAATGAAATGCTTGCCAATTGCAATAATTCACATATTCAGCTGCGAGTCATCAAAAGACAAGATGCTGAGCAATGAGCTTCTACAGATAACTGGACATTACGTGCAATTTGATTTAATTTAAAAGTATTTCTAAACTGCTTAATATTTAAAAAAAAATCTCTAAGCAGTGTACACTATAAAAAATGTCATCCATGTAAGCAAAAATATAACCTAAAATAACAAATCAATAAAAGATCTTTTACCTTTACCCTTTTTGCCTTATGGAAAACAGGGACAGACATTAGAAGATGTCAGAAGCAAACAATGGTTGCTGCTACATATATGACACAGGGAAATGGTAGTTTTGTGCAGGTAAGATTGGATTTTCATTGAGAAATCAGCATGAAAACAAAGCATTAAACTCTCTTCTACCTCACCACAGTCCTAATCCATTCAACATGCATTTCTTTATCAATGCATTAAAGATTCCCTCCCTCCAATGCAAGTAATGGGTCCTTTAGTTTTTAAAGAAAACATCATCAATAGCTATTCTGAAAACATCAGTACAGAAATATCACCAGCACTTAACACTGATCATTTAAAAGCAATCAGGAAATGGATGGAGAAAACCCTAAAAGCTGTTTCCCCATCTGCATCAGTTCAAGATAATTTGAAAGAAACAGAACTGATCCAACCAATGCCTGTGTTTTTAAAAGTGCATTGCGAAGGCAGGCATGTGAGTGTGTGTGTGTGCATGCGTGCGTGTGTCTGTTCTAGTGTTGAAGCAATGATTCTTCAACATCAGCGTCATTGGACTGGTCATGTTGTGCGGATGCCTGATTATTGTCTTCCAAAGCAACTACTCTATTCTGAACTTAAAAATGGAAAGTGTAATGCTGGTGGTCAACAAAAGAGATTTAAAGACTGTCTCAAGGCAAATCTTTAAAAATGTAGTATAAACACTGACAATTGGGAAACGCTGGCCTATGAGAGCTCCAGTTGGAGAACAGCCTTTACCAAAGGTGTCATGGGCTTTGAAGACACTCGAACTCAGAACGCAAGGGAGAAATGTGCTAGGAGGAAGGCACGCTTGGCAAATCCACACCGTGATCAACTCCTGCCCGGAAACCAATGTCCCCACTGTGGAAGGGTGTGTGGATCCAGAATTGGCCTCCACAGTCACTTACGGCAGGCATGTCCAAAGTTCATTTTGGGGGCCTAATCCGGCCCGCCAGTCGATTTAATCCAGCCCCTGTGGCAATATATGTTCTGGGGTAAAATCCTAAAAAAAGCTCAACTTTGGTCGGCCCTCACGCATGTTCGTGTCATCAAATCCGACCCTCTTTGAAATCCGGACTCATTGTTAAAACTGTGTTTATGGAAGACCATCTTACTCAACTATGAGTAATCACCAAAGATTCATAGATTGCCTAGAAATATTTATTCATGTCAATGTATGAGAAACGTCATTTATTTAATCAGATCAAAGGCATGTTTTTCACTCAGAAAATGTTACCTTGTTTCATGCATGTTACTGACTTTGCAGAAAAACATTTAATAAACATATAGACAGTTCCTTCAGAGACCTAAGCCCGCTCACCCTTTCTTTCATGTGGTGGCATTGAGGGGCGGAAGAGGGCTTCACTAGGACCCCAACGAGGGAATTCAAACTGGCTGTGCCCTTCCTGATTGGCGGAGGGGGCATAAGCCCCTTCCCTCAGATCCGCCCCAATGGAGCTTCCCTCAGATCCGCCCCTCACCCATTTAAGCAGGCAGCACCTGAGGCTCAGCTGGTTTGTTCATGCACTGGGTTTTCCTTGCCCAGCCACCTAACCAGGTTTCCATGTTCCATCTAAATGCTGCCTTTAATACAGTCAGCCAAATGACTTGATAGGATTGCAGGATGTTTCCTCAGACTGATCATTTGATGAGCAGACAGAGGGGGATAACCTCCTCTCCTCAACTAATCTTCATAAATCACCGTGTGTGTGTCCCCGGAATGTGGGTGCATTTGAGACTGTGTGTGCGAGAATCTGAGATGACCACATTCTTTTCTCTCTCTTTTTGAACTTCCATTGTAGCTATGAAGTCCCTGGACATTTGGGCAAGTGTGAACCTGTCTCTAAGGCACCAAAAAAGAAAAGTGAGGCTAGCCTCCCCTACAATAATAATAATAAAAATCACTGAGAACATCATCTCCAAACTAAGACCAGCCCAATGTTAACTAACAACAATAACTACCTAAGCTGATCTCAAGTCCTTAAAAGTTTTACCCAGAAGGTTAAATCTTATCACAAAGCATCCTTCACAGCCCACAACGAAGTTTGTACTGCATGCTAAGACTGACATTGCATAAAGCTCATTTAAAAACCTGTCCGTTCAAGCTATATATCTATAATAGATTTTTAAAAGCGTGCACACATCACAGCATTAAGCCAGGTATTGACACAATAGAGAACCAGGACTAAGACCCGTGCGGTTTGGGAAGATAAGACCAGGCAATATCATAGAGACTTGGAAACTGCGATTAAGAGACTTTAAAAAAATCCTTTCCCCTCCCCAAACGACTGGCTGAACAGATGTAATACCCTGCTTACCCAGCCAGTACAAGTTAAGATAAGTGATGCTGAATATGGAAGTCTTTGTATGCTAGCAGCCTTATCAGGAAGGGCAAAGAAATGTACGCTGGAAGTAGAGTCACATGGCTGGGCTATGGGTAGGATAAGGCAGGTAATTCTGCTCAAGATATAATTTGATGTCCAAGGGTGCTCAGATGTGCTAAGACCTGATGGCTGAATCCTATTAGTCATACACTGATTTAAGGATCAAAATGCACTTTAAAATGAGAAGTGTCAACCTGCTTGGATGGTGTGTAGCAGGGGTAGCCAACAAGGTGCCCTCTGGATGTTGCCGGACTCTCACTCTCATCATCCCTGACCATAGGCTAGCCTAACTAGGACTGAGGTAGAACTAGAAACACCCCCCCCTTGATTGACTTCTCTCTTCTCTCAGTCAGGAGGGGGAGATGGATATGCAATGTCTCCTTCCCCCTCCCAAACATGTGTTTAATCAGAATCTTTAAAAAACCCTAATGAAGCATTAAAGGTAAAGGTAAAGGTACCCCTGACCATTAGGTCCAGTCGTGGATGACTCTGGGGTTGTGGCGCTCATCTCACTCTATAGTTCGAGGGAGCCGGCGTTTGTCCACAGACAGCTTCTGGGTCATGTGGCCAGCATGACTAAGCCTAAGCATTAGCCTTCCTCAAAAAATTGATTCAGGGCCAAATTCAGAGTGGTCCACAGGCAATCCTGAATTAGGGTGGGGGGGAGGCAGTTTGCAACTACCTGGTTCAGAACATACCTGGTACAGACATCCATATTGCAATGTTCTGCTGCATGGTGAAGTGAGTGTCATCTCCCTAAAAGAAGCTGAAATTTCACAGCTGAACTTGAGGGGGTGGGGACACACCAAGCAATTTCCTGATATTTTGGAAAATAGCATTGATTGCTGAGCCCAATCCAAGCAACAGAGGGTGATGCCTGAGCTGACAAAACACACTCATTTGGCCCTTGCACTCAGCCACTAAAGAAAGTGCCCCTTGCGCAGTGGCAGAGCTTTATGCTCCAGCACCGGGGGGGGGGGGGGCAGAGAGCAGGCGGGGTGGGGCTTGTGTGTGTCCTGGGGGCATGGCACCCAGCGCGTGCGGGGGGGGGGGGGGGAGCCGTGATGGCTCCCCACCAGGATTGCGCTGCTCTCTCCCTACACTCCTCTTCCTCCACTAGTGCTCTTGTGTCCTGGTTGAGAAGCGATCAGGAAACTGTTTGAGGCACGAACAAGTTCATCTCTATAAAGTGATTATCTTTCTCTGCTCAACACTAAACACACACAAAGCTCCCCATGATCTCTCTCCAGTAGACTTCAAGATCTTGCTTACGACAAAGCTTAACTAAGCACTTTGTGCTTAGCACAGGAAATTAGAATTCTCTGCCGTGGAGTGTGTTCCCACTCCCAGTTCTTGAATGAAGTGAGCAGTCCAATTAAACTTTTACAGAGTTATTCACAGGGGGAAAAGTGTGTTGGGAGTCAGCTACATTAATTGTCATTGGGTGTACGCTTGCCCAATTATTAGAAGTAGTTGCAAAGTGCTATCTGTGACACTTGTAACATGAATTCCCTAGATTGGAAACATCATCAGCAGCAAATTATCTTTAGGTCTAGTTAGTGCTTTTCAAAACCACTTCTCCTTCTCAAAAACAGCCACTGCTGCGGCACTGAATTCAGTGGACGGCTCTCCGGGTTGCAGCTCATGTTAGTCCTACTCAGAGTACAGCCACTGAAATTAAGGCACAAGCCTAACTTGGGTGTCTTATTTTGAATCGGTCTAACTCTAGGTAGGGGTTGCCAACAATGTGGGGTGGAGGAATGGCTACCACCAGAAAGACATAGGAAGCTGCTTTATCAAACCACTGGAACATCTAGCTCAGTTACTGTCTACACTACTGGCGGTGGCTCTCAAGGGTTTCAGGCAGGGGTATTTTCCAGCCTTACCTGGAGATGCTGGAGAATGAACCTGGGACCTTCTCCATGCAAAGTGGGTGTTCTATCACAGAGCTACAGCCCTTCAAATCTGCAGATTAGTTACCTCCAAAATGACCTCACTTTCAGGCCATTGTCTGAAACAAAACTGTGGCCACAAGCAGCCCACCATTATCCATCACTGAAGGAAATCTCCCCTAGTGCTCCCAGAGGAATCTTAGGGGGCCCACCACTGTAAGAGGGGTCCCATGGGGCAGCACTTTGTGAAAGGCCCCCTAAACCCTAAAGCCATATAACACTCAGAGTATATGCAAAATTCCATGTTGGGCAAAAGAATTCTAAACTCATCTCCTCAAAGTACTGAGCCTTTTATGTGCAGAGAATCTTTTCATGGTGTAGCATTCAACTAGGCATCTCTCTCTGCACCACAATCCCTCCAGCCACTTGCCATCTGAAGCAGGACAGTTTTGCCAGCTTTTCTACTGTTTGTGCAAATGTCATCTTTGATAGCACAGATCTTTGAATGGGAGCACCCCTCTCTCCTGGAAACCAGGCCACCGACAGTAAGGAACTGCTCCACACTTAAGCGTTTGGTTGGGAGTCCTACTTCTACAGATAATTTGGGTCAAGATGAAAGATGGTTTTTCTCATCCCCCTACCCTTCACTTTGGATGCAGACAGACATTCATGAAGACATCAGAAGGCTGCAAAATTTGTAGAGAGCAAGAGAATTATGCAGGTGGGCACACAGACACCTTTCCTGTCTCTCCCTCTCTCACCCTCTGCAACACACACATTATAATTCAATCTCTCTATGTCAGAATTCATGAACTTGGTGGCCTCTTTGGACTACAACTTGCATCAGCCCCAAGCATCACAACTGGGGTTGATGGGACTTGTAGCCCTAAACATCTTTTGGTTTTTGAAGGCTAACATATAGTGCGCTGTAAGAGCATATTAAACCATATCACCCAGAGACACCATTTCAAAGAAGCCTCGTGAATTTTTAATGCTGGTGCTCCTTCATTTTTGCTGAATGCACACTTTTCTTCCACACAATCTTTTGTGTGTGTGTGTGTGTGTGTGTGTGTGTGTGTGAAGATATATGCATGCCTTTTATCTGCTTGCTGTAATTATTAAACTGGAGCAATGGGCTGAGCCTGTGCCAGAACAATGGACTATCAAAAAGGATAGTGACTGAAAAGTATGTGCTAGAGCTAAACACACACACACACACCCCTCGGTGGATTCCAGTATGACACAAATCTTCAATGTTTTAAGCAGGCACAGCTAGGTTATCATGATGCAAATGTAACAGGTAGGGCAGCTCCCTGAGAACATAAGAACATAAGAGACGCCGTGTTGGATTAGTCCAAAGGCCTTCTAGTCTAGCATCCTATTTTCACAGTGGCCAACCAGATGCCTGTGGGAAATTAGCAAGCAGGACCTGAGCACCACTGCACTCTGCACGCTTGTAATTTCTGACAGCTGGCATTCAGAGGCCCACTGCCTCTGACAGTGGAGGGAGAACATGGCCACACCATGGTTGGTAGCCACTGATAGCCCTAGCCTCCATGAATATGACCATGGCTGTCTCTTGCAGGAGTGAATTCTATAGTTCATGTGCTGTGAAAAGAAAACCAATCAAAGAAAACAGTTGCTGGGAGCTAATGGTGCACCCCATACACAGGGAGGAAGGTGAAGAATACAGCCCACAACAACTGCTACCATTTGGACCAAATAAAACTTGGGTGAAATTGATCTGAGAAGTCATGTCAACTTTATCCTCCAGAATGAAGTCTGGTCAATTGAGATCCTTCCTTTCAGAGATCAAAGGGAGATTCATCTTAATACTAGATAAGAAACACAACTTGAATTAAAGAAAATGAAGACGCCTGTTAGAATTCTAAGGTGGGGGGAGGAAATGAGTAAAACTCTCACATATGCTTCTAGGGACTTAACACAACTTTTTAATAGAAGAGTTTAGCGGCAATTTTACAGCAATGACAAAAAGTTGGAATTCTACCCTCACATGTGATGCCTCACTGAAGGTTATTCACTTTAGAGAACAGAACCCCTGGTGAGAGCAACACGTTTTCTTGAAACGCTAACCACGTTAGTCATTAAGATAGCACGCTTTATGTTCCAGGATCCAGTTTCTTTTCAAAAAAGGAACTTCATTAACAACCAATGTCATATCTTTGAAAAGTCAATTTATTCACTCAAGAATGAAGCTGCCTAATTGATGAACAAAATTATTTTTTAGCACTCTATAAGCAATAAAGGGCTCTGCTTCTTGCAAAACAATGCAGCTGTAAAACGAGTGCTGCAGGCATCTGCAGTTGTTCGAAATCCTGATGAAACTTTCTAGCTATAGGTGGGCTGAACATTTGCTGGAAAACATTTCTGGTGCAAAAGAAGAGTAGCGTGTGAGAGGGATGAGAAGATTTTCCCCAACCCCTTTAAAATGTATACAGTGGTACCTTGAGTTAAGTACTTAATTCGTTCCGGAGGTCCGCTCTTAAACTGAAACTGTTCTTAACCTGAAGCACCACTTTACCTAATGGGGCCTCCTGCTGCTGCTGTGCCGTCGGAGCGCGATTTCTGTTCTCATCCTGAAGCAAAGTTCTTAACCTGAAGCACTATTTCTGGGTTAGCGGAGTCTGTAACCTGAAGCGTATATAACCTGAAGCGTATGTAACCTGAGGTACCGCTGTACTCTGAATCATCACCACTCACCCCAAGTCCCCAAAACAAGAGAAAGCACCACTGACAAGGGAAAACAAGACCAAGGAACTCCAGGTGCGCCAGGAGGTACTATAGCACAGTCTTTGCCAATCTGGCACCAGCTGAGGCTGATGGAATTTGTAGTCCAAAAAATCTGGGTGGCACCAGGTTAGCAAGGTCCACTATAGTGGTTCATGTGCTTGGTTGAAACAGCTCTCCAAAGTGCCTCCTAAAAGGATTATTCTAAAGCACACTAAGCCTTAAATAAACCTTTCTTCAAGCACCTGGAGTTCCTTCTCTCTCCTTTCCCTCGCTAGTTTTGCTCTATAAACAATTGACATTATAATATAACCAATCAGACTCAACCATGAGACAATATCAACGAGGGCACACAAAATCACTCTGCGTTAGCTTCATATCCCTCAGTGACATCATCATGTAAATTAGAATGAGGGAGGGAAATCTGGGAGCCAGAATCTCCAACTTGCCCTGGCAGGGCAGGTTTCCTAGAGGCTGAGAGAGCATGCTGTCTCCTTAAAGCCAGCTGCTGGCGAGGAACACAACCAGTCAGGAGGCATGGAGGGAGACTTATCTCTGATGGCAGAGGGTCTTTGATCATGATCTCAATGCAAAGGCAAGCTCATGTGAAGCGAATTCCGTTTGACTCAAAGGAGCGTGCTTCCAATTGCACATGAATATCACTCAGCGCACTTAATGTCTTCATTTTCCTAGAAATAAATGATAGTTCTGCATGGCCTGCAAGATTTGCTTACAAGATTTGCCAGAGACCACTTTCTCTTCCTCCAATGTTGGATGGAGGTAGAGGCTCCCTAGACAGCACCACCCCCACTCAGGGACTGTGGGTGCCCATTTGGCCACTCGCCTCCCAGATAGGACAAGGTGCACGGCACAGCCAAGCACCAGTTGTGCTGCCACTGTGTGCTTCTCTCTGCTTGCTGCCTCACCCTTGGTGCACCCACCCCCACTATGCTGAGGCAGCTGGTGCACTGCACTCTCAGAGGTGCAAGGAGACGCAGGTGCCCAGCAGCATCCTGAGGAATTTAGTGGTACCTGCTGGAGCGCAACACGGCTGAGGGCAAGAGTGAGGACTGCTGGGCTGGCTGGACAATCCTCAGGAGAGCTTCCAACTATGCAGTTCTATAAGTCTGTGACCAGCATGGTGTAGTGTTTAAGAGCAGCAGACTTGTAATCTGGTGAACTGGGTTCGCTTCCCCGCTCCTCCACATGCAGCTGCTGGGTGACCTTGGACTAGTCACACTTCTCTGAAGTCTCTCAGCCTCATTCATCTCACAGAGTGTTTGTTGTGGGGGAGGAAGGGAAAGGAGATTGTTAGCCGCCTTGAGACTCCTTAAGGGGAGTGAAAGGCGGGATATCAAGTCTAAACTCTTCCTCCTCCTCCTCCTCCTCCTTCTCCTCCTCCTCTTCTTCTTCTAGTGAAAGATGTGTGTCATGTAACTTGACCCCAAAAGATGTGTGTCCTGATTTTCCTCTGTGACGTACTGGAGGGTATGCACTCTCTGTCTTGCTGATGTAGTCCATAGCAGAGCTGTATGTTTGGCACCAGCTTTGCGGCAGGAGTTGCTGAAAGGAGACGTACAAGGTGCCATACAACTGTCTTAGGGACTACAGTCCAGATTTATGTAGGGTTTACTCCTTAGTCGTTTCTTCTCCCGAAGATGTTCCACAAGGTGGTGAAGTATAAGTCTTTGTATGCAGAAAGTCTCAGGTTCGACCCACAACATCCCCAGCTGAAAGGATCAGGTAGCAGGATGGTGGGAAAGACTCCTATCTAAGAGCCACTGCTAGTCAGAGTCAACAGAGATCTGCCTGTATCAGAGATGGGGATCATGTGGTCCTCCAGATGTTGCTAGACTAGAGCTTCTGCCAGTCCTGACTATTTACCATGCTGTCTGAGGCTGATGGGAGCTGGAGTCCAGCCCTAAAGAACTGAAGAGCCACAGATTCTCAACCCCAGGCTTACATCTTACAGGAAACAAACACTAGGCTGCTCCAATTCCACAGAGACCAAAGGCTGCAAGAAAAGATAATTTATGCTACTCATCACCATCATCAAATCTTAACAAACTATTGATTATTTACTAACAAATCATCTAAACTGGTACAACGTGGCTTCCCATTTCCCCTTTGGTCTAGGAGCTAAAGTTGATTCAGCAGGGGACCACCAGGAAAGGATGTAAATAATTCTGGAATTAAAAGTCCCCTGGTTCCAGATTTCTGCTCAAAGACATTATCACACTCTCAATAAATACCACTGAAAACAAATGATGAAAAATGCCCAATACATAAAAAGCAGAGAGAAATCCACAACATCTGCATTTAGTGTCGAGGGACTTTGTTCAAGTTATTATATCTGTCTCTTTGTCTTTCTTCCTGGCTTTTAATAGAGAATACCTTTCAAAATGGAAGGAAACTGTGTCAATTAGGCAGCAATTTACCCTGTGACAAATGATGTAGCCAGCCACTAATGAGGAACTCACAGACGGACTTTGCTGTTCAAAAAACACTCCCTTCTTTTCTTCCCTTTCCCCAAATGACCTGTTAAATGCCAGGTTCCTCATCTGAACATGATAAATAGATTATCAAAGCCAAGTGTCCCTTTTCAGTGTTAAAGCCACACAAATAGCAGATCATTGCACCCACCCCACAATCTGGTAAGCTTCCTTCTGCTATCATGTCAATTAAACCACTTTTGTTATTCCATATCTCATGGATTTCTCATTTTCTAGTAGAATGGCAAAGTCTTAAAACTTGCTCCGCTGCCCAGTTCTTGGTAAAATGTACTTTGGGCCAAAACTGGGAGTTTTGATGGTACAAAATTATGTACCATCAGCTCTATTATGCTTATCCAAGTGACACATTTTGCATTCTCACACTATTTTCTTTTTCTTTTAAATTTTTAGACCACATTGTCTGCCCTAGAATAAATGGGAGTCGATGCGATGCACATTGGTTCAAAAAAATCTCATAATAAATAATAGAACAGTGTTAAAACAGCCATAGTCAAAGCCACATAGGGCAGCTAAGTATCAATAGACCAATCAGTCAACTAGTTAAAATGTTCTTCTTTATTTTCTTAGAATCGGAATGGGTGACCTTTGCTATTAGACTACAACTTCCATCATCCCTGACTGTTAGCCATGCTGGCTGGGGCTGATGGGAGTTGGGGTAAAACAGGTTGTCAAGTCGGGAGTCGGGAGCAAGTCATCAATACTCACAAGTTGTCAGGGAAGTTAATTCTTTATTCAAAGAAACAAAACAGCGAGTCTGTGACACGGGAGTCCTATAGCTTCTAAATGGCCACCAGTTCCCCTTCATTTACAATGCAGTCATTTAAATCCAGCTATCCAAACTCTGTTATAATCTTAGTGAGTGATTTTAATGCCCACATTGGCAATAGTAATGCAGCTGCTGCTGTTTGAATTAAAGGAGGATGATAGTGTCCCCCCACCTAAAAAAAATTCCACAGGTGCTCATATTGATCTTTTTGGCCTTTTAGACCTTTGACTGACAAAACATTGTTTGAACTGACTTTTGAAACTTTAAATAGCACACATCCTAGATCTTTGCTATACTAAATCACGTTCAAGATTCCTCTTTGCAGTACTGAGGCTGAATCTACACATGCATTAAAAGAAAACCTGTAAAATCCTTTTTTTAAAAAAAACAAAAACAAAGCCCAAACGTTTAAAATATGGAATTTGCCATTGGCTCACCAGCACCATATACCATTTGTATAATGCCCTCAAAACACACTTAAAACATATTTGCAGCTGTATCGCTGAGTCCCGAGACTACAAAACCCACTATGCAGTGAGTAAAATATGAATATACAAAAGCATTTAGAATTTCAACATGAAGCCAGCAATTGCTAATATTAGAGATATGGCAGTGAAAATGGATCTGACAAAATCTGAAAATGCAGATTGATGTCCCATCAAAACCTTTTCTTCTCAGAGGGGAAAACTGAATTCAAAACAAAATTGCTCTGGAAGTGGCACATCTCTAGTTTAATGCTTCAGTTTATGGCTATGTGCTCAACTCTGTCCCTCACCAACTAGCTTTTTCCTCAGTTCAATATTTTACCCCCAATGTTATTGTTAGTTATAATTTACTTATATTTCAGTACATTTATAGCCCATTTTTCTATATGGAAGCCAGCACACAAATTACTTCTAACAAGGTGTAAAACAAAATTTATGAAAAATCAGTTTGATTGGTTGGTTACTGCTCTTAATGTTAGGCTGAAGTCCATGTGCGTACCACCACATAACACCATTTGCCTAGAAATAATCCTTAATAAATTCAGTAGGACATTTCAAAGTAGACATGATTAGGATTACATAGTTAGGGCCTAAATTGCAATGGGAACGCTCTCTCTCCCATCCCTGGTCAACAGTTGTATTCTCTTGGAAATAAGGGAGGCGGGAGTCTCTCAGTAGTAAGTGAGACCAGAGCTGGCAGTGGGAAGAACTAGAAGCAAAAGGGATGAGGGAGAAATTTTATTCAGTTCCAATTCCTACTTTCGAAAATTTCATGTGGACCAAAACACAAGTACCCTTCAAAGAGAAATTTTGCACTTCTCTTAATTTTGCAGTGAAGTTCTCCAGCCAAGTAGTCTGTACTAAAATGCATATACTGGGGAAGATAGCATATCCAGGTGCATTATATTAGGGGAACTTGCTTTGCACAAACACGTATATTGAGTACAAAAATATATACATAAGTAGAATCTAATATACATATAAAGTTCTAATTAAAGTTTACAAAATTGATGTAGCTCAGAGTTTTTTAAATGGACCAATATTTTAGTTGTAGCACATCTGTGAACAATATATCACACTGTCCCTAGGCAACATATGTGTAACCTGAAAAGATCAGAATATCAAACTGGTGGGCGGGGGAAACCAGATGTATAGTTATTCCTGGAGAAGTGCCTAGCTGTGGGTAGCTGCAACATTTATCTCCACATTCACTGGCAGATGAGAGATTAAAGATGCTATAAAACATAGCAGCACTTTAGATCTGGGCATTAAAAAACAAATGCTCTGGAAGACAGAAATGTGCAATTTTTGTCAAGCAGAATAGCCATGGAAACACAGCAGTCCTCAAAATTTCTCACCAGCATGCATGGGGGATATCTACAGTCACATCTGTAAAGGAAACAGAGTTGTTATCTAGTCTGGGGTGGAATCCAGTTTGTTAATATGGATACTTCTGATGCCATTAGCCAAACTACAAGGCAAGCAAGAATCCTTAGGAACTCTTCTCACCGATGTGACTTCCTGGTAGAAAGTTGTGTATGCCACACTCAGAGTCAACTCCTTCCATTTTGAAATCCAAGGCATAACATTTAACACTCTTAAACTAACTGGTGAAATCCACTGGAAAGGAAGACTGCATTTCAAGTGTGCATCATGAATTTCCAAGGTTCATATTCAGAGATGAGAAACTATGACCTTCGATGACACCTGTAGTATGAAATGGGCCAGCAACCCAAAAGATCTTGAGAGCTTCCCAGCTGCAATTCTACTAGACCCTTTCAGATTACTCAGTCATTTAATCATTTATGATTCTCACCAGGGCAGTTCTTATTCAATACAGTGGTACCTCGGGTTACATACGCTTCAGGTTACAGACTCTGCTAACCCAGAAATAGTGCTTCAGGTTAAGAACTTTGCTTCAGGATGAGAACAGAAATCGTGTTCCAGTGGCGTGGCAGCAGCAGGAGGCCCCATTAGCTAAAGTGGTGCTTCAGGTTAAGAACAGTTTCAGGTTAAGAATGGACCTCTGGAACGAATTAAGTACTTAACCTGAGGTACCACTGTAGTAGCAGAGAAATAGATGAGTTCAAAGAGGCCATTTTAAACCAACCAATCAAAAAGTGGACTACAGGAAGTGGCCTTATGCAGAGTCAGATCATTGGTTCATCTAGCTCAGTAGTGGGCCTACATTAGGCATAGCAAACCTGTGGCCCTTCAGATAAGGTTGGACTCCAACTCCCATCATCCTGAGCTCGAGTCTAAAAATTCTTGAGGGTCATAGCTCTCCCATCTCTGGTGTACACTGACTCCCAGTGCTCTCCGGGACTTTTGACAGGGATCTTCCCCAGCCCTATCTGGAGGGACAGAACTCCCAGGGACAGAACCTGGGACCAGATCATGTACTTTACCATTGAGCCGTAGTCCTTCCCTACCAAGAATCACAGTACCTTTCTTTTTTTAGCCAGCCACAAAGAAATAATGTGCCTGTTTTGTTTTGTCTTGTTGTTTTTGTTTTTTAACTACATAGGCAGTGACCAACATCTATGTGGCGAGTTACTCATATGCATAATTATATTGCCTGGAATATATGTATTAATTGATTTGCACGAACAATGGGAGAATAGGCTTCAATACACCCCCATTTGGAAATTCTACCTATAATGAGTAATTAAGAATACCGAACTTGTACAAATACTGTAATTAGAAATCTGCATGCAAGACTGGAAGGGGGGCGCTTATGTGGGGTGACTCTACTACTTCCTCTCTGACTCATAGCTAAGCAAAGAACATGCCCTTTGGATTCTCACTTGCATGAAGCAATTACCAGATGTTGCCTTCCACGTCAAGGAAACAAGTGGCAAGAAACAAAGCTGAAGTTGGGCTGCTATATGGTTCTAAGGTGCATTCATACCCCTGGCACTTCATTTGTATCCAAATTCAGTTGTGACGTGTCACAAGTGATACTGGTCCTCTGCAGGACTTTAGCTATGGCATTAAAGGGGTGAAAAAACACTATTTTGGGTCAACCATGCTTGAGAGCTGGCATGTTGGTAAATTGGCCAGTCAGATATGGTCTACCAGATTCTTATTATTGGACCACAGACAAATATTCCATGACGTAGCCCACCTTTTTCTTGCATCATAGGGACTATACACGAGCAAGGGAAAGAAGGAGGCCTCTTTGTTCTCCAGCTCTTCCAGAAATAAGCATCATACACTTCTCATTTAGGAACCACCACTCCCTGGCCTGAAACTAAGGTTGGATGAATCTTTTCAGTTTTTCTCAGTTCTTCAAATTTTGCAATTTTGAGTTCAGTTTTTGCATCAGATTGCATTTTTCCTTTTAAAAAGCCTCATGAAAATACATATACATTTTCATAGAGTTGTCACACAGGTGATCCCAACAAACCAGGGACTACCTAATGAACTGGACACTGCACAACAGATTTCGGTCCATGATAACAGAACTGAGGGTAAATGACACAGAGAGATGGTGAACCTTTTCACAAGCCCTACAAAAAAGGGGTTCAGGTTGACCATGCTGAAAACATTCCTGAAATACAGTTACTGCTTCTGACGGAGACCTTATTGCAATTTTATTTTCATGGGCTATTTTAGTGTTCAATCTTATTGTTTCCAGTCCCAAGCACTCTAAAAGTCAAACAATTAATAATCTCTGAAGGGCAAGCAACCTGTTTTGTTTGATTAGCCGTTGTTGCACCAGTTTAGAGAAGAACTCTATATTCTTGTATTATTTCCATCCTTGGAGTCACCAACTTTATTTCATGGGCTGGTAATAACATTCCTGTGATCTTAAATGAGAAAGCAGCTCCATAAATGTTTTATGTTGCCCTTTGCACACTGCAGTAGCCCAACGACAGCAAGGTCAGTTAGGCGATATCCAATTAAGCATGTCAGATGTGTGCAGCGCTCCTTTCCCACCACCTGAGAGAGAGATTTCTTTAATAAGTCCTCTTTCTCTGACTGAATGGTTTTTCAAGGCCTCTGAGAAGGAGTGGGGATATGGGGGCACTGATGCTCCCTCTTCCTCCTGGCCTCTGCAAATCATACCAAGGCCATTAAATTCCCCAGCCACAACAATGTCTCATTCATTTCCCTCGCACCTGATCTCTCTAATGAGAATTTGCAAAGAAAAGGCACACTCTCGGCCCACAGTGAAGAAGAGCTGACTGCTTCTGGTTAGCACTGAAGATCACACCTTAATTGGTATACTTCAAAGCAAGCCAGGAGTGTTTGAAAAACACGGCCTTCTGGATCAAAATAGCTGGGTTTCAATGCAGCTCCTGCCCCTTCTGTTTTTCCATCTAGTTCCACCATGGAGCCTCAGAGACTGAATTGTCATCGTCTCTTCTTCTGTGAGGTTTCAAATGCCAGCCATAGGAAGGATCCATCAGATTCCCCCCTCCCCCTCTTTTTAATGGGGCATTTACAGGAGACAATTATGGTACGTTGAAATCCCAAACATTAATATGACCAGGCCTGAGCAGTATTCAAATTGTGTGGTTCATTTGAATTCTCTCCTAGAGGATGTTCATTAATTTTATTGTTTGTTGCAAAATTAGTGTATTTAGCCTACATCGGGTTGGCATGGAACAGCCAGGCTCAAAACTGGGTTCAGAAAATCAAGCTCCAACCAACCAACCAAAATTGAAAACTAGGTTATGTTCCCAGATATGCTGAATCCCAATGCATCCTGATGTCATGAACTGGCAGGACACTGAGGAAGGGAAAGAGAATGAGGGGTGTAGTCACAACTGGTACAAAATGGGACAAGCTGAAGATGGGGGAAGGAGAGGTTGGGGACTTAGGAGGTACTCACAGGACATCAGAGGATGCCAAAGGAGCAGCTGACAGCTCACAGGAGCCAGGGGAAGGGAACACATCACCAGAAGCAGAGGCGCCCACATCTCCGCTGACACTGCAGGCTCTGAAGCATCAGGAACAGTGCACTCTAGAGTCTAGGAGACTGAGACAGGCAAGAGCACAGCCCAGCTCACCAGTTGACCAGGTGGAGATCATGGGGCTTGTTAGGTCTGGGAGGAGGTTTGTGCAGCTGGATGAGGCTCAGGGCAGGGGTGGATCACACGCCTTGTCAAGTGGAAAGATACAGTTGCTCAGCTGGAGCAAATCAAGATGCATCAATCAAGATTGGAAGGGATAAAAGGGAAGTAAGGTAGAGGCACTGTATCTGCTTAACTTTCTACATTGATGGACCATGGCTTGGCTTCTTCAGGAGCTCCACTAGACTGTGATTTCAGGACTAACCCAGGCTTTCTGATCCTGGATCTTCTGCAGAGGCAGGAACCTGGCCTTACTGTTTGACTTCAGACTTCGCTCACTGTATAGGACCTGGACCAGTATTTGACCTTTTGGACTGTCTGATTACAGTGCCCTTGGCACTGTGTGCACCAGTGGGACTTACCTCCAGGTACGCCCGGGTTCATGACATCTGATCATGTAATCAGGGACACAATAGAGACCAGATCCAACCTGCATTTCAAAGAACTTCCAACTCATTTATTCATTTGCTAAAGATATTCATAACCCACCCATCACCATTAGATCCCAATGAAGAAGAAGTATATTTCTCCCTCTCACATAGTGGAGGCTGATCCACTAGGGATAATGGGGCATTATTTGTCATGAGTCCCATAGAGATGTCCCAGAGATGGTGGTCAGATGAGGAGAAGAAATGAGCAGAGCTAGGAGAGTTGGAGGAGACTGACCCAGGGGAAGGTCCTAGTACATTATCTGTATCTGAACTGTGGCTGCCACAGTTGTGTGTTAAGGGAAATGTCACACTCAAGCATTTTTGTGTGCCCCATTGAGTCTACATATTCCTAGGTATGGATGTCTAGGATTACAGTATAAAAGACACAACAGACAAAGTGTCATGCAGGGTGAGGGAAAGGGGGTGTCTTCCATGTCTGTGAAAGATTGTGAGACATAATGCCTGGACACTGTTGAGAAGGGAAGTCTAACATAGCCTGGCACTGCCACTCTATGGCTTGTGGCTCCTTTGAACTAGTTAAACGCATCCCTAACTTTTTAAATAGAAAGTACACGAACATTGGCAGTATAATCAGTGAGAAAAGCATCAAATCACATACAGCAAGATCACAGACCCAGGAGGCATTAAGCTTTCATCTAGCTATCCGTTACTACAAAAGAGGACTCTAGCAATTTCTCTTCCTTCAGGGACTGAGATGCCTACAATCATGAGGGAGTAAATGCAAAAGGTTGACAACAACTATCCTTAGGGAAGACAGAAGCACGAAGCAACACTTTGAAGTGGTCTTTCCACCCGTCTCATACAGAAGTCTTTTTTTTTTTTTATTGCGCATGAAGGAAAAGTGAAGAGGTGTCACAGCTGCTGCAACTGAATTAAGCTGATGCCTAAAGTGGAACTGTGAAACTAGATGCATGAACATTTCAAATGGATTTCTAAAATGTGAAGATCGGATCTGAGGCTGAAATTTTATCCTAACACCGGCACTGGAACCTTGCAATCTAAATGTGATTTCAAAATCCAAAATGTGACTGCTGTGAGCTGTAAAATAAACAGGGTAGAGATTGGGTAGAGAGGAGGGCAGGGAGCCCAACTTGAGTCAGTAGCAGGCAGATCCAAGACACCCTAGGCTTGTCTCTACCTTCTGCCTCCTTGCTGAATTCTACAAGAGGAAACACTGAGGCTGCTAAGGGCTTGTCCACACTTCCATTTGCCTCTCTACTTTCCTCCAGGGAAACCCCACTCTCTGCTGCTGAATCAAAACAAATTGAAATCAGGTTTTCAGTTGATTGCCAATTGTTCCGATTCAGTGGTAAAGAGTATACAGTGGATACTCGGGTTGCGAACATGATCCATGTGGGATGCACGTTCGCAACCCGCAGCGTTCGCAACCCACGTCTGCGCACACGCAGGTTGCGATTTGGTGCTTCTGCGCATGCGCAGAGCGCAATTTAACGCTTCTGTGCATATGCGACCGCCGAAACCCAGAAGTAACCTGTTCCGGTACTTCCGGGTTTCAGCAGTCCACAACCTGAAAAAACCGAAACCTGAAGCGGCTGTAACCCAAGGTATGACTGTATTTTCCAGGGGAAAGTTGCAGGGCAAATGCAAAACTGCTTGGACCTGTGCCTAGGAAGCATGGGACAAGTGGAAAACCATTTGGACCCATCCTTTCTAGGCATGAGGCAAGTGTGGATGAGCCCTAGGGAAGAGGAAGCTGACACAATCTGACACCCTCCCCCTGGCAGGTTGTAAAAAGGCAGGTAGGTGGGAGTTGGATGAAGACAGATTGAGGTTGGCTGGCCAATGCCTCACTACCACTACCAGCCCCCTCTGCAAATAAATTTTAAACTACTTTTGGGGGGGTTTTGTTTTATGAAACAGCTATCAAATGCTGGTGCCTGATGCTCTCAGATACTGATCTATGTATATCCACAGCTACACTTCTGATACGCTCAGAAATTGTGCCTGGCTGTCAAAAACAGACGCTGAAGATAAGCTGTCAACTGAATTATCAAGGTACGTTCACTCAGTTCAGACGATGTTTGCCATCAAATTCTGTGGAAGTAAATCTGGGCATCTGGTTAACTCATTTCAGCTTCAGCAGGAAGTTAGATACTTGTAAGGAATCATAGACTTGTGGGATGTAGAGAGTTACAACATAGGGAAAGAAGAATGTAAGAAGAGCCCTGCTGGACCAGAACAAAGCTCTCTCTATCCACAGTGGCCGACCAGATGTTTATGGGAAACTCATAAGCCAGACCTATGAGCCATAGCACTCTGCCTATTTGATTCCCAGCAAGTGGTATTCAGAGTATCTCTGCTTTTGACACTGATGGTAGGCATAGCTGGTGGTTAGAAAGTCCAGCCTAAACCCAGTCTTGAAAGCCAAGATTCTCCACAAGCCTGCTCCTCGCACCCCTTCCCCAAACTAGACAAAACCATTTTGCTTGTTTTGTGCCCCCAAGCAGAGGTCCTGTGCAAACAGGGTTGACTTAACAGCCCATGGAATGCTTTGCTTTACTTTCAAGGGGCTGAGACTCGTTTGTGCAGCAAAGCATGTTGGTATTTTTCTTTCTGATTCTTATGAAACTCTGTAAAGATTTGAATGCATGCCAAAATCTGTTCCTTAAATATCAGAGGAGACCACCTCTGCCATTTTCCTAGTGACTAAAAGGCAAGGAGTTGGAAGCGGATATGGTTTCCTTGACTAACAACTTGATGTCCTTTTCTGCCTTCATCATAAAAAAGTTTTCTAGACTTCATGGTATAGATGAAGGATGATTCACCAGTGTTACTCTACTTGCGTGGGCAATTCTCAAGTTGTTTTCCCCCACTAAAGCAGGAATAATTGTGAAAAAAAATATTTCTTAACTGTTGATTTGCTTAGCCACAGTAAGATGTAGAAAACCTTGAGAAGAAATAAAACTTGAAATGCCAAGCAGAAGAGGACTTAGGGCTCACCCACCCTTCCGTTTGCCCTGCTGCTTTCCCAAGGGCAAAGTTATGGTTTGGTGCTGAATCTGAACAAATTGCAATGGAATTTTCTGTGGATTGCCGTTTGTTCCAATTTTGAGCTAAAGAGCAGGTTTTCTAGGGGAAAGTGGCAGGATAAAGGCAAAACCTCTTGGACCCATGCTTTCTAAGAAGAGTGGACGAGCCCTTAGTAGGGAGTAGTTATGGATGTATTTTTAAAACACAGCTAGGAATGCTTCTGAAATTCCCCTCATCCACAATTTCTCCCTGAATCTTGCTTCCAAACAACAATGTATAAGGAATTGTCTCTTGTTTCTTGTGATGTTTCTGAATTTTGTACAGAGAGTTGCCATCAACAAGACCAGTGTGTTAAAATGAAATGCAGATACTGTTGGAGGGAGCTGTAGTAGCTATTCTGCTTCTAACTAGAATGGGTATGTATGAGACCTAGATGCAAAAGCTGGCTTACAGACATGATTGGCTAAGGTTCCTGTCCATATGGCTCCTCTGCTTCCAGGATGGCTAGGTAATCTTGTGATCTGGCCCGCAATCTTGCCCCATGGATCCATAGTCCAGTTTTCATTCTGAAATGTTAGGTCCTTGCAAATGGGCACATATTTTAAAATGTAGCTGCTTCCAGGAAAAGTCTACTTAATGACAGATCTAATGAAAAATTAATATCCTTAAATTCTAATCATGCCATATTCTGAACGTACGCCTATAAAATTAGATATGTAATTAGACACTGGTGGCTGCTGGTTTATTTTTAAACTTGGATATGCTAGACTCTCTGAGGATGATTTTCCTTTCTGGTGATCAAGTAGAATGATAGACAGCAGACAAGAGCAGTAAGTAGGAAGGTATAAGAAAATGGGGAAAGTGGATGGGACAAGGATATGCAAGAGGCAGAAGCACACAACAGCCCTTAGATAGTAATACTGATTAGCAAAACTAAATATGGTTAGTACTATAGCATAATGTGACTCGTGCAACTTATACTACGTTGCTTCTGTTGAGAAGGCAAAGGAAGGTGCTTGCAAAGGAGCACCCTGCATGATTGGATCATCTGATCAACAGGTGTCAGGTGCTGCTTCATGGGGCAGGGCCTTGGGCAAGGAGGGAGGGACAGGGGTTGCATGGCAAGGAGGAGAGGCTGGATAGAAATCTGCTTATTATCCGAAGGCATCCACCAACCACACCTTTCCCTAAGAAGACACAGCCAGCCTGGTAGAACCCTTTACTGATCTCTGAGGCCTTTCCCTCCTCCTCTTCCTCCCTTCCTCTGCCTCTCCTTCCTGGGTGGGATTAAGAGGTTGCAGGTGGGCATGGTCACAGTGGGTGCGGGCCGCTATGGGTGTCATCACTGAGGTGGGTGACAGAATGGCAACAATATGTGTTTTTGAAAAAATAACTCCTGCACCACTGCAGGAGCACTCGGGTGATTTCCAGAAAGCAGAAGCATTGCTGCCTCCAACTTTGCAGGCAGAGCACAGCCTTTATGGCTAGTAGCCTTCGACAGCCCTCTCCTCCCTGAATCTGCCTAATCCAGAGACGTAGCTAGGTGGGGCGGGGGGCACTGGGCGTCACACCACAGGGCCTGCTGCGTGCCTGAGTCACGTGTCTCTCCTGAGGGGGAGGCGGCGGGCGGACTGCCTGCAAGCTCCACGTTGCTTTTTTGAGAAGCGTGGGGCTTGCGACTGCCCACCGCCTCAGCCGCCCTACAGCTGAGGGGGAGGCTGCAGAGAGGCTCCACGCAGCGCGCCCTGCCTTGGCTCGCCCCACCCTCATGGGCAGCTTGCCCCCGCCTCTATGAGTGGCTTGCTCCACCCCCAGCTGCAGGGCACATGCAGTGCTCCAGGCACCCGAGCAGCTAGCTATGCCACTGCGTAGCCATCATGGCTTGAACTTGTCTGATCCTCTTTTTAAGCCATCCTGGTTGGTGGCTGTCACTGCCTCCTGGTTTGGAGTTCTACACTTTAACTATGCGCCCCATGGAGAAGTACTTTGTTTTATCTGTCCTGAATCTTCCAGCCTTGGATGTCCATAAGTTCCACTGTTATGAGGGGGAGAAAACCAGTTTCTCTATCCACTTTTGCCACGTCATGCATAATTTTATAAACTTCTATCATGTCCCTTCTCATTTGCCTTTTCTCTAAAGAGTCCCAAACTCCATCACCACCTGCTTGATCCCAAAATGCTGCCTTTTTCTGAACCTTTCCCAACTCTACAATATCCTTTTTGAGGTGAGGTGAACAGTACTGGACACGGTATTCCAAATGTAGTCACATGATAGATTTGTATAATGGCAGGTAAAGGAAAAAAATAAAGGACCCCTGGATGGTTAAGTCCAGTCAAAGGTGACTATGGGGTGTGGTGCTCATTTCGCTTTTCAGGCCAAGGGAGCTAGAATTTGTTTACAGACAGCTTTCCAAGTCATGTGACCAGCATGACTAAACAGCCACTGACGCATGGAGGATCGTGATGGAAGCCAAAACGCACAGAAACGCTGTTTACCTTCCCGCTGCAGCGGTACCTATTTATCTACTTCCACTGGTGTGCTTTTGAACTGCTAGGTGGGCAGGAGCTGGGACAGAGCAATGGGAGTTCACCCTGTCACGTGGATTTGAACCATCGACCATCCGATCAGCAAGCCCAAGAGGCTCAGTGGTTTATTATTATTTTTTAATACATTTTTATTAAAGTTATACACAAAGCAGAAAAGATTACAAAAAAGGGGTCACTACAACAGAGATATACAAGCCAACTTTTTCCTTTTTCCAACTATACAAAGAAAATAGTTTAGCTACATCATGCAAAAAAAAAAAAAGAAAAAGAAAAAGAAAAACACCCTGAACTCCCTTCCACCCTTTTGGTAAGTATCGAATATCTACTTCCATTACGTATTTGATTTTTAATCTATAATCCTAAATTCACTCGCTGGTAGTATTGTTCTAATCCCGCCAGTTCACATTAGACATTTATTCCAATATAGTTCCAATATTTACTCCAATTTTTCAGAAATTTCTGTTCATCTTGATCTCTTATTTTACCTGTTAATTTATCAAGCTCAGCATAATTTACCATTTTAATCTGCCAGTCATTTATGCTGGGGATGGTTTCCACTTTCCAGTATTGTGCCAACATAATTCTCGCTGCTGTGGTGGCATAGAGGAATATCGTCTTGTCTTCCTTTTTGATTTCTTTGCCCGTCATTCCCAGCAAAAAGGCTTCAGGTCTTTTGGGAAAAGTGTACTTAAGTATTTTTTTAAGCTCATTATAAATTGATTCCCAAAAGCCTTTCACCTTTTTACATGTCCACCATAAATGATATAGGTCACCCTCCACCTCACCACACTTCCAGCATTTCTTATCCTTTAATCTATACATTTTGGCCAATTTCACAGGGGTGTGGTACCACCTATATAACATCTTCCAAACATTTTCTCTCAGTGCCATACATGCTGTAAACTTTATGTTACAATTCCACACTTCCGAACACCTTTCGAAATCGATGTTATAGCCAAAGTCAATTGCCCATTTAATCATTGCCTCCTTCACCTCCTCGTCCTTTGTATACCACTCTAATAGTATATCATAGATTCTGGATAGGGTTTTGTTTTTGCCTTCTACTACTTCTATGTTAAATTTTGATTTTTTATCATCAAAACCCAACTTCTTCTTATCCTCTTTTAACAAATCATTCACCTGGTGGTATTGCAACCAACCAGTGAATAAGCTTTTTATCTCTTCATAAGGTCTGAGTTTGGGCCCTTGGTCTGTTTTTCTTAACATTTCTTCATAGGTGGCTCAGTGGTTTAGACCATAGTGCCACCCGCTCCCTTGCATAATGGCATTATGATACTGGCAGTTTTATTTTCCATTCCTAGTGATCCCTAGCTGCTGCACCCTGGTACATAATGAGCCAGCCAAAGCCATTATGTTGACAAAGGAACTGGTTTGGCAAGCTGCTTCTGATACAGTCTCCTCTCACAGATACAGGATCCCAAGTTTGCAAGGGGAACCAGGGTTTCATCCAGGCTGCCTCATTCTCCAAACTCATAACGCTATGTTTGCAAGGAGGGGGAAGAGGCTATGACACACATTTTATTATCTCTTTCAAGTCTCATGATTCACAGACAGGATCATCAATGCATTAAAGTGTTCTCTTGAGAGACGGGCTACATGCTTTCGGATCCTTGGAGGTTGCCCATCTCAAAAACCTTCTCTTACAGTCCCCATCACACTATGAATGGAACTAAAGATAAATAAATCATTATTTCCCAGTTTAACTATGTGCATTTTTAATAGCTTAATGTCAGAAGCAGAATTTGATTTGGGGGCATCTGTCCAATCCCTTGCAGGAAATGAGTTTATGAATTATAAACACCACTATCATTCTATTACCTATTCAGCTGGCAGCCCATGGCAAATGATGCCAGATTGGCCTTGCATGACCAACCCTGATCCAGATGTTTCACTTCCAAAGGAAAAATAATCAAGTGCTCTCTCTGTTTTGGAATATATTTTAAAGTCTTGTTCTTCTGACAGTGCACACTGGAATCATGAGGGAAGGCACCAGAGCAGTAGGTCACTATGGTCACAATATCCTTAACTTGTCTGCAACAAGATCAACACCCTGTAAGATGTTGTGGGGCTTAACTAAACCCAGGAGCTGCCTTGAGGCTGAACTTTTATACCAGTCTGTATCTGTATTGAATCTGAAATTGTCTTATGTATGTAATTGCTTTTTTTTATTGTTTTATTGTTCAACCACTTTGAGATATTTTAGAGGAAGTGATTCATAAATGGAAATTAATTAACGCTCATTTAGCTCTGTGGGTTTTGTTCCTTTGTTGCTGCAAAGTTTCTTTTCCATGTCACTTATGCATGTGTTCGCTGATAATTCTATGCGGCCCCATTTCCACCTTAATCATCAATATTTTCAAAAATAGAAATAGATACAGATACAGAGTCAGAACGGTTTCAGAGAGAAACAGAACTAACTGTGGTTAAAAAAGCAAAGTACCTAGGGGTAAATATAACAGCAAAAAATCTGAGTCTATTTAAGGATAACTATGAAAAATGTTGGTCTGAAATTAAGAGAGACTTGGACAGTTGGACAAAATTGAAGCTTTCTTTGTTAGGCCGAATTGCTGCTATTAAGATGAATGTATTGCCAAAAATGTTGTTTTTGTTTCAAACATTGCAGATTGTGGACAAGACGGAGTGCTTCCGGAAGTGGCAGAGAGATATCTCTAAATTTGTCTGGCAGGGCAAAAAGCCCAGAATTAAGTTTAAGATATTAACTGATGCGAAAGAAAGAGGGGGCCTTGCCCTGCCAGACTTAAAGCTGTACTATGAAGCTGCAGCTTTCTGCTGGCTAAAAGACTAGCTACTTCTCGAAGACACTGATGTATTGGACCTGGAAGGCTTTAACAATGCTTTTGGTTGGCATGCATACTTATGGTATGACAAGGTTAAGATCAATAAGGCCTTTAAGAACCATATTGTCAGGAAAGCAGTATTTAATGTCTGGACAAAATACAAAGACTTATTGGAAAACAAAACTCCAAGGTGGCTTTCACCTCTGGAAGCTAAGGCCCGAAAAAGACCCAATATGGAGGCCAAATGGCCAAAATATTGGGAAATATTAGAAAAAGATGGAGACAATTGGAAATTGCAGAGTTTGGAGAAAATGAAGGATAAAGTGCGAGACTGGTTACATTATGCTCAGATTAAAGAAGTCTTTGAAAACGACAAAAAGTTAGGGTTTCAGGTGGAGAAATCGAAGTTGGAAACAGAATTGTTAGAACCAAAGACTAAGGTACTATCAAGAATGTATAACTTGCTGTTAAAATGGAATACACAAGACGAAATGGTTAAATCGGCTATGATAAAGTGGGCACAGGACATTGGGCATAACATTATGTTTGAGGATTGGGAAAGGTTGTGGACCACTGGGCTGAACTTCACTGCATGTAATGCTCTGAAGGAAAATGTAATGAAAATGATGTACATGACCCCAGTTAAACTTGCCAAAATATACCATTTGTCTGAAAATAAATGTTGGAAATGTAAAGAAAGTGAAGGAACATTCTTTCACCTCTGGTGGACTTGCCCTAAAGTGAAGGCCTTCTGGGAAATGATATATAATGAGTTGAAAAAGGTATTTAAGTATACCTTCACTAAGAAACCAGAGGCCTTCCTCCTGGGTATTGTCGGTCAGAAGGTGCTAAAGAAGGACCGAACATTTTTTATGTATGCAACAACGGCAGCAAGGATACTCATCGCTAAGAACTGGAAAACTCAAGATCTACCCACACTGGAAGAATGGCAGATGCAACTGATAGACTATATGGAACTGGCCGAGATGACCGGCAGAATCCGAGACCTGGGAGAAGAGAGGATTGAAGAAGACTGGAAGAAATTCAAGATTTATCTACAAAAATACTGTAATTTGGTTGAATGTTAAGAAGGATGCTAGAGTTCATCGCTCTTTCTGCGGGAAGCAAAGCCGCGCGGCTGCTGCTGATGAGCGCCGACCTTTCTTCTTGGAACATTAGATCATTCTTGGAACATTAGATCTACAACCACAACCCGTGAATAAGGGGACCTAAAATTATCGGGACTAAAATACTTTAATTTGGCCGAAAACGGGAGATGTAACCAGGAAGTCCGTCTCCTCACCGTGCTTAAGAGATCAAAGTAAAGTTTCAAAAAGTGGGATGCGCTGTGAAAGAACTGTAAAGTTTGGATTTCGTGCAGATGTTAGAACTATCGGTTGGGATTAAAGGAGTCAATTGTGGAGTTTCTATGCTGATTTTCTGACTGGACTTTTCTTCTTCCTTTGGGATTTATAAATAATAGAAGAAGCCAATCTGAGGGCTGCCAGTGTAAAGAAGAACTGTCAAACTGCTAAACTGTGGATACTATTTCTAATGTTGAAAGTGTTACATATAAAGGCTACAATATTGAAGATATAGAGAGACTGTTTCTTGCACCACTTCTGAGACATTGTTTTAAGTTGGGAAAAGCTCAATGCTAAAAAGAAACTAAAAGTTTGCTTGGAACTTCAATTGTTTCTCTTTGGATTGTTGTTCCTTTTGTGGATTGTTGGGACTGCAAAGAAGGAAAAATTTCTTTCCTTTGGTTGAACTTTATTACTCCCCCTAGAGGATTTCGGATTTATAATTCCTTGGGAACTACATTTTGTTTTGACTTTCTGTTGCCTGGTTGTTTACATTTTGGAATTGTCTCTCTCATGGGAACACTTACAGTTTGACCTTGATATACAGAAGGGATTGGAATGAGCGAGGCAGCGAAAACAAGGTTGGCTAAAACAAAGGCAAAACAATTGGTACAAACAACTTTGACTTCCCAACCACGCAGATCATCGGTCCCAACTGTTCTAGAAACACAAAAAGAGGTGGATGAGCTGACACCTACAGGGGATATGGCTTCAGGAGGGTCTGAAAAAGTCTTGAATCAGATTCTAGAACAACTGGCAATTCTAAATAAAAAGGCGGATGAACATTCGACTAAAATTGACCAAGCCACATCCTCAATAAATAAATTGTCTGACCAGGTGGCTCAACATTCACAAGCAATTGGGAACCTTCAAGAAGTAACAGTAGAGAACCACAAACTGGCTGAGGAAGCCAAACAAAAAGCAGAGGAAGCCAACTTGAAAGTTGAGGCATTAAAGGTGGAGGTGAAGCCACTACACAAACAGATAAATGACCAGCAGGCCTACTGGTCGATGACTGAACTGAGAGATAGGGAAAGCAATCTTAGACTTAGAGCTATCCCAGAACTAGAACAGGAGGACTTGATCGGCTATTTGACATCAGAAATTTCAAAGTTCTGGGGTACTGAAGAGGAAAATTGTGACTGCTTTCAGATTGGGAAGAGTGACGAGGAAGGATAAACCTAGAGACTGTTTGATTGTTTTAAGATCTAAGCAAGAGAGAGATAAAATATTAGGCCTCCATTTTGGAAAATCGCTTGTCATCCAGGGCAACAGAGCTGAAATTTATAGAGACATACCTAAACAGCTTTTGGATCTTAGAGGGACTTATACGGAACTTGTAAAATTACTGAGAGGCAACTCAATTCCTTACAGGTGGGAGTTCCCTCAAGGACTATCTTTTAATTTTAAAGGAAAGAAAGTTAAAATCAGATCAGCAGAAGACCAACAAAAGTTTTTGAACGACCACGAAGAGGACCTACAGAAAGGGACAACAGGAGCCTGGCCACCACCACTACCTACACCTGTACCAGCACCTACACCCTCGGGACCAGAGGACCAAAAGAAAGGGACGCCACCACAGGACTAATAGTTTGATCCAGGATGTCTCTGCAGTTGCTTAGTTGGAACATAAATGGCGGAAACTCCCCAGAGAAAAGAAGAAGAATTTTTCATATATTGAAAAAAGAACAATTGGATATCATTTGCTTGCAGGAAACACACGTGACCAGGCTCCATAGAAAAGTCTTGATTAACAAAAGATTAGGCCAAGAATTTATTTCATCGGACAAAGTTAAGAAAAGAGGAGTGGTGATCTATGCAAAGGAGAGCCTGTCACCAAAATTTTTATTTAAAGATGAGCAAGGAAGAATTTTGGCTATTGAAATACAGACTCAAGGAGAAAAATTTTTGTTATTAGGAATTTATGCACCGAATGAGGGGAAATCAGAATTTTACAAGAAACTGCATGAGACAATCCTGGACTATTTAGACTACACTAACATCATTTTGATGGGAGATATGAACGGAATGGTCTCTACAAATATGGATAAGTCACAAGATCAAAGTTTAACAAAAGATGGCAGACTACCTAAAACCTTTTTTGAATTAACCGACAATATGGACTTAATTGATATCTGGAGGACAAAAAACCCCCTAGGTAAAGAAGGAACCTTCTTTTCTGAGGCCCATCTGTCATGGACAAGAATAGACCAAATATGGATAACTAGGAGGCTGGCACCTATGACTAGAAAAGTGGAAATCTGCCCAAAAACTTGCTCCGACCATAATGCTATGAAAATGGAATTAAGACTTACTCCAACCGGTTCCTTCAGATGGAAAATGAATGACACCCTATTAAGAGATCAGGAGATTGTGAAGAAGGCCCAAAAAACTTTGAAAGACTATTTTGAAATTAATTTGAGTACCACGGTGGAAAAAAGAACAATCTGGGACACAAGTAAAGCAGTTATGAGAGGGTTTCTGATACAACAGAATATGATAAAGAAAAGGCTCTGGAATGGGAAAAAAGACAAGATCTTAGAGAAGATAAGAGATGGAGAGAAAAAGTTGAGATCTAAACCAAAATCGAAGGAGATCTTGAGAGAAATTAAATTTTATCAAGCACAGTATGCGAAATTGATAAATCAAGAAGTTGAGTGGAAAATTAAACAAATGAAACAAAGATCATTCGAATCAGCTAATAAGTGTGGGAAACTTTTAGCATGGCAACTGAAAAAGAGACAAAAATTGAACACAGTCACCAATCTAGAGATTGAAGGGAGAAATATCCAGAAACCAGAAGAAATTAGGAAGTGTTTCCAGAGATACTTTAAAAAGCTTTACACTCAAGGGCCACAAGAGGAGAAGGAGATAGATCAATTTTTGAAAACAAATGGTCTACCAAAACTTGCTCAGGAAAAGAGAACAATCCTGAATCACAAAATAACACAACAAGAAATAGAGAGTGCCATTCAGAATATGCAACTAGGCAAATCTCCAGGTCCGGATGGGCTTACCTCCAAGTATTATAAGACATTGAAAGATTATTTGATACAACCACTAATGGAGGTATGCAACCAGATTTTGGAGGGGAAGAGGGCACCGGAATCGTGGAAAGAAGCTTTCATCACATTGATCCCTAAAGTGGAAACTGAAAAGACTCAACTAAAGAACTACCGTCCCATCTCACTCCTAAATGTGGATTACAAAATCTTTGCAGACATTTTGGCGAGTAGACTTAAAAAAGTATTAAATGAAGTAATCCATAAAGACCAGGCAGGCTTTCTCCCAGGAAGACATTTGTCTGACAATACTAGGAATATTATTGACATTTTGGAACTTTTGCAAACCAACATCAATACAAAATCAGTGTTAATTTTTGTTGATGCGGAGAAGGCCTTTGACAACATCTCTTGGAGTTTTATGAAGAAAAATTTGGAAGGGATGGGAGTGGGACGGGGGTTTGAAAATGGAATAGAAGCAATTTATTCAGAGCAGAAAGCGAAATTGATTGTAAACAATGTGGTGACAGAAGAATTTAAAATTGAAAAAGGAACACGACAAGGGTGCCCTCTATCCCCTCTGTTATTTATCTCTGTTCTGGAGGTGCTTTTGAACATGATCAGGGAAGACCGGTTGGTACAAGGAATACAGGTCGGAGTGAAACAATTTAAACTGAAAGCTTTTGCAGATGATTTGGTTTTAACATTACAGGAGCCAGAATCTAGTACGAAGAGAGTGTTAGAACTAATTCATGAATTTGGTCGGGTAGCAGGGTTTAAATTGAACAAGCAAAAAACTAAAGTTTTGGAGAAAAACTTGACACCTTTGGAAATAGACGGGTTTCAGAAAGAGACAGAATTAAATGTTGTTAAAAAGGTAAAATACCTAGGGGTAAATTTGTCTGCCAAAAATTTGAATCTGTTTAAAGATAACTATGAAAAATGCTGGTCAGAAATTAAGAAAGATTTAGAGATTTGGTCAAGATTGAAACTTTCCTTGATGGGCCGAATTGCAGCTATAAAGATGAATGTATTGCTGAAGATGTTATTTTTGTTTCGTAGACAGAGTGGAGTGTTTTGGGAAGTGGCAGAAAGATATTTCTAGGTTTGTCTGGCAGGGCAAAAAGCCCCGAATAAAATTTAAAATACTAACAGATGCCAAAGAGGGAGGGGGGTTTGCCCTGCCAGACTTAAGGTTATATTATGAAGCTGCGGCTTTCTGCTGGATGAAAGATTGGTTACTCCTGGAGAACACTGATGTTCTAGATCTGGAAGGGTATGATAATGCTTTTGGATGGCATGCATATTTGTGGTATGACAAGGTAAAGATTCATAAAATGTTCAAAAACCATATTGTCAGGAAAGCTATATTCATGGTCTGGACAAAATACAAAGACTTATTAGAAGGCAAGACCCCGAGGTGGCTATCACCAGCGGAGGCCAAGGCCAGAAAAAGACTCAATATGGAGGTCGGATGGCCAAAATATTGGGAAATAATAGAAAAAATTGGAGACAATTGGAGATTGCAGAGCTTTGAAAAATTAAAGAATAGGGTGCAAGATTGGTTTCACTATGCTCAAATTCAAGAAGTTTTTAAGTCGGACAAAAGAATAGGATTCCAGGTGGAAAAATCGAAACTAGAGACAGAACTGTTAGAACCTAAAACCAAGGTACTCTCGAGAATGTATAACTTGCTGCTTAAATGGAACACCCAGGATGAGATAGTCAAATCAGCCATGATAAAATGGGCTCAGGATATTGGGTACAACATTATGTTCGAAGACTGGGAAAGGTTATGGACCACCGGAATGAAATTTACGGCATGTAATGCCTTGAAAGAGAATATTATGAAAATGATATATAGGTGGTACATGACCCCAGTTAAACTTGCAAAAATTTACCATCGGACTGATAACAAATGTTGGAAATGTAAGGAGGCTGAAGCGACATTTTTTCACCTTTGGTGGACTTGTCCAAAAGTGAAGGCCTTCTGGGAAATGATCTACAATGAATTAAAAAAGGTGTTTAGGTACACCTTCCCTAAGAAACCAGAGGCCTTCCTCCTGGGCATTGTGGACCAAAGGGTGATAAAGAAGGATATAACATTTTTTTATGTATGCATCGACAGCAGCAAGAATACTTATAGCAAAAAACTGGAAGACACAAGATCTTCCCACGCTGGAAGAATGGCAGACGCAGTTGATGGACTATATGGAACTGGCTGAAATGACTGGCAGAATCCAGGATTTGGGTGAAGAGAAAATGGAAGAAGATTGGAAAAAATTTAAGGACTATTTGCAAAAACATTATAAGTTGTATGAATGTTAAGAACCTGCATGTTTTGGAATTTAGCTCCAGCAACTAGATCGAGAAAATAGGAAGATAAGTTATAATTAAGAAAAAGTTGAAATTTAAAGTCATTATATTCTTTACTTTAAGGTACAAATATTGGATAGAAGGTACTTTAAAGTTAGAAGTAAAATATTTTGAAAGATATAAACAAGATACGAAACAAGGTAATAATTTGCTGATATGTTTTATTGTAAAGAACGCACGGGGAGGGAGGTGTGGGGAAGTCCAGTTAATAACCTAAAAATGTATCTCAAAAGTTGGAGTTTTATTTTTTTTCTTTTCTTTCTTTTCTGTAAACTGAAAATGCAATAAAAATGGTTTTTTTTAAAAAAAAAGGATGCTAGATCAAAATAACTGTCCACCATTAAATTAGATTTGAATTTGATGATAAGTGAGATTAAGGAAAATATAAACCTTTTGGAGAACTGCTAGATTGTACTTAAATGAGCGGATATAAGATCGTAAACAAGATGATAATTTGCTTGAAAAAAATTTTTAACGATGTAAGTGGGAGCCGGAGACGTGAGGGAGTCCAAAGAAGTGATGAAATTATGTTATGATATAAGTAATGTTGTTTATTATTTATGCATTTGTATTCAAAAATTTTAATAAATATTTATTAAAAAAATAATCATCAATATTTTCAAAAATATTGTGCAAATAAAATGTATATTTTTGAATGTATTCATGTTTTCTCTCTGTATTTTGGGTTGAGATTTGCACTGCAGCATTCAATGCATTGCAGTCTTCCAACATTGAACATAGCGGTGCTTTCCAAAGGAGGTATGTGTTGGACTGGGCTGTAGCCTTCAAATAACATGCTATACTAGGGAATGTGATGTTTTAATATGGTAGTGGGGAACACGACCCAGCCAATGGGCTACATCCTGAGTTCTTCCATCCCCAGATAGGGCTTCAACCACCTGACGTCACCATGAACACTATTGCATTATAGGTTAGGGTGGAGCTGCAAATCGTATCCAATGACACCAGCTGGATTAGCATTTAGGCTGTCCCGATTACTGTAAATGGGGTTGAAGCCCTGTCAGTATTTGAGACACTAAAACAGCTGACTGGGGGGAAGTACAGTTTGGTTCCAGTTTTGCTCTGTGGATTTAGACTCAGCCAAGACAGGTGGGTAGAGAGCAAAGTGCGGCATTCAACTATGTCACTCATAGCAGACCCATTGAAATGAGTGAACATGGCTACATTAGATCCATTAATTTCAGTGGGCCTCCTCTGAGGGGTCATTCACCCTTCCTCTTGGCCTGCTGCTTTTCCTTGGGAAAACTGCTCTTTAGTGCTCAATTGGAGCAAATGGCAATTCAGGATTTCACTGGATTGACGTTTGCTCCTAGTTAGCACTAAAGAGTGGATTTTCCCTGGGAAAGGAGGGGGCAAAGGGAAGATTGCTTGGACCTGTGCCAAGAAAGCATAGGTCAAGCGGAAAACCACTAAGACCTATGCTTTCTAAGAATGGGACAAGCAGAAATATGGACTAGCCCATTATTTTTCAGAGCAATCCCTTGCCACAATGGGGGTACCTATCTCTCATCCCCAAGAATGATAGAATGATACATAATGATAAAGCAAGGTTTTTGTCATTGCTACTGCTATTAAAGAAAGGGGGAGATAATAAATAAATGTTGGCTAACTTGTATGTAAAGGTAAGACAGTGTGCGGGAAACCCTTACCCCTCCTTCAAAAAAAAAAAAAAACCTTAGTTCAATCTTTGGGGTGTTTTGCCCCACTCCTGAAACTTGCAAAATTTAGCTGAGCTGAGTACTTCAGTGCAGTATTCGATTAAATGCAAGCTCAGTTAGTTTCTTAAAGCTGAGATACAGAGATTATTTCATTTTGGGGGAAGGGGTAAAGAATGGGAAAGACTGTCACTCAGGCTATTCATGGCAGATGCCATCACAAGAGGGGGTGACAGCTGGCCAGAGACAAGAAAGAATGCATTGGAGATGGTGGCACAGACAGAACCGATCTTCCAAGCAAAGAGCAAATGACAGATTGTGCAAGTCCATAGATGAAAAGCAGGTGAACGGATTTAATTCTCCCTCCTTAACATAACACAGCAGGAGTCAAAGTGGACATAGAATTCCATTTAGAATATAAAAGCCTTTGCCAAAAAAACAAAACAAAAACCCTACCGCATAAAACCTGAGCTCTTTGGAGTTGGCTAAAGATTGGGACAGGGAAGAAATACAGTTCAGTCTGCATTTAAAGACTAACCTATTTATTTAGCACTTTCAAAACAACACGTGAACCGAAACACAGGCATTCTTCTCAATCTGCACCACTCCGAATTTTGCAGTGCAACCATCCAGTCAAGTAATGAGTACAAAAATGCATGCAGTAAAGTAAATTGCACATAAAAATGCATGTATTTGTGAAAATAACATACCAAATGCTTTATATTAGGAAAAATTCCTTGCAAAAATAGCATAGTAATGAAAGCTGCATACAAAAAAAGTGTATGTATTTGGAGAAATTTGCAGAAGAATGCAGACAAATTTTAATGAGGGCTATAAATACATAAATAAATAGTTCAACAACAGATGCAGAAATGTGGAGAACTGAACTTAAGATTGGAAAAATGAGACACTGAAATTGATAGATTATTCCATCCCTACCCGTAGCAGTGTCAGCAATAGAAAGAGATGTGCACCCTGTTAGTCACTGAGCAGGTAGGTAGTCTATCACTCAAACAGTGGGATGCATAAACAAACCTTCATATTGATAAAAAAGGTATGAAGTTTGAACATCACCCTCTTCTCCCATTCTGTGGTTCTCTGCCACTCTGTGTAGGTGAAATATACTCAGAGTCGCAAAGTGATTTCATGCTCTTTATTCAGCTCATAGTGGTGAGGAGGAATGAATGAAAGTCCCCTCAAAGTATCTGCTTTATATACATTATTTACACAATAGGCTGCACATGATTGGCTAATTCTGGGATTCTACTGTAAGCCAATCAGGTTGTGGATTCACTGCTATCTGGAGCATGATTGGGTGGTTCCTGCTAACCAATCATACTGCTGCATTGTTCTAGGACCAATCAGACTGCTGCATTCTGAATCCTGTTGTTCTAGGACCAATCAGACTGCTGCCTTTTGGAGCCTATTGTTCTAGGACCAATCAGACTGCTGCAGTTTGGATCCTATTCAACTCAGTACATAACACCCCTCCCCTCTAAGTTCCAGTCCTGCCCGGGAGGTCACATTCATAGTCCTCAAGGTACGCCGGCGGCCTACGTGTGCGTTGCGGCCTGGGGTGTTCCCTGGTCCGGGGTTCAGGTTCTGGCTCGTGTTCCAAGGATGCTGGCTGTGATGGGACTGTTTGGTCTGGCGCAGCCGGCTCGCTCAGTCGTGGTTCTGGTTCCGGTGTCCTTTCGGCCTCACGGGTCCTCTCTGTATTTACTGATTCTGCCTCTCCTGCTTGCCCCTGCAGCTCTATGGGCCTCACTGCCCCACTGTTCCCTTGGGACCCCTCTGACCTGTCCTCCTCCTCCTGGTTTTCTCCCAGGAATCGTCACCATATCTGGTCGCAGTGGCGGCGCCAGCATTGCCCCCCCATCTGTTAGCACCTCGTACAACACAGGGCCAGTTACCCTGGTGACTGTGGCGGGTACCCATGCAGGGCCTGCCCCAAAATTCTTTGCGTACACTGGGTCCTGGGCCTCGAAGGTCCGGGGGTTCCTGCCTTCCCCCACCACTACCTCATCCTGAGCTCTATCGGGGTGAAGGCGGTCCAATCTGATTGCAAGGTGCCGACCCATTAGTAGTTCAGCGGGGCTCTGGCCAGTCGTTGAGCTGGGGGTGCTGTGCTGTGCTAGAAGGAATGTGGCAAGGCGGTACTCCCAATCCCCTTGCGTCATGCGGCGAAGGGTGTCCTTGGTGGTCCGCACCATGCGTTCTGCTTGGCCATTGGTGGCCGGGTGGAATGGCGCCGAACGGATGTGGCGGATGGCGTTCTGCACTGTGAAGGTTTGAAATTCTCCTGACGTAAATGCAGTCCTGTTGTCTGAGACGAGAGTGTCAGGGAGCCTGTGGGTTGCAAACAGCCTGCGTAGTACCCGGATGGCTGCGGACGTAGAAGTGGACGGTACCTGTGCGACTTCCAGCCATATGGTGTAGGGGTCCACCACTATGAAGAATGTTTTCCCCTGAAAGGGGCCAGCGAAGTCCACATGCAGGCGTGACCATGGTGCTCAGGCGGACTCCCAGGACTGGACTGGGGCCCTTGGGGGATCTGGGCGGGATTCTTGGCAGGCCTGGCAGTGTTTGATCCAGGCCTCTATCTCTCCGTCAATCCCCGGCCACCACACATAACTCCTGGCAAGGGCTTTCATTCTTACTACCCCTGGGTGTGTCTCGTGTAGGGCTGTGAGGACCCTTTTGCGGAGGGGCTGGGGAACAACGACCCTGCTTCCCCATAACAGGCACCCCTTGTGGGCTGACAGTTCATGTTTGCGGGTTGTGTAGCTGGCGAATTCTGGCCCGGGGCTGCTGCTGGGCCATCCCCTCCACACCCAGTCCAGGACCCTATGGATAGGGAGATGACCCTATCTTTCTTGGAATGGTGTGCAACTTCTTGTGCCTGAATGGGGCGGTGGGGAAGCAGCTCCAGGCTCATAACCTCTTGTGCAGGTGCTGGGTCGGGGCCTGTTTCTGGTAGTGGTAGCCTGCTGAGGGCGTCCGCATGGCCCATCGCCTTTCCAGGGCAGTGAATCAGTGCATACTGGTAGCTGGCAAGGAAAATTGACCACCTGAGGACGCAGGGAGACAGCACTTGGGGGGGTCTGCTTTTCGGGGGCAAACAAGCCAAGCAACGGCTTATGGTCAGTCACCACGGTGAAGGGCCGCCCGTACAAGAAATCATGGATTTTTTTTACTCCCTTCACGATTGCCAGGCCCTCCTTGTCGATTTGCGAGTAGTTCCGCTCGGTTTCATTGAGTGTCTGGGAAAAGTATGCCACCGGTACCTCTCTTCCATCCGGGAGTTGGTGTCCCAGGACAGCGCCGATGCCATAGGGCGAGGCGTCGCATGCTAGCACCACCGGCAGCCTCTTGTCGAAGTGTGCCAAGACCGAATTTGAGACAAGCAAGTCCTTGACTGCCTGGAATGCGGCCTCCTGGCGCTGGCCCCACACCCAAGGGGCCCGCTTGTCCAGGAGTCTGTGTAGGGGCTCCGCTACCGCCGCCTTGTGGGGAAGGAAGGAATGGTAAAAGTTCAATAGTCCCAAGAAGGCCTGAAGTTCAGTCTTGTTCTTGGGTGCTGGGGCATCACAAATGGCCCGTACCTTGTTCCCAGTCGGGTGGACCCCTTCTGCGTCCACCAAAAATCCCAGAAAGTCCACTTGAGGCACTCCTAGTAGACATTTTTCCCGCTTCACCTTGAGACCCGCCATCTGGAAACGGTGCAGAATGGTGCGGAGGCGGTCCTCAAACTCCTCTGGTGTGGGCCCGGCAATCAACACATCATCGAAGAAGGGGGTGACACCAGGAATCCCTTTAAGGAGAGAGTCCATTAGATTGTGGAATATGCCTGGTGCCACGCTGACACAGAATTGCAGCCGCTTTACCCTGAACGCTCCTCTGTGCGTCACAATCGTCTGTGCCTCTGCTGTGGCCTCATCTACTGGCAGCTGTTGATATGCTTGGGCCAAGTCCAGCTTGCCAAAAATTTTCGACCCAGCCAGGGTGGCAAGGACATGGCTGACCACTGGCACTGGGTATGCATGGGCCGTGAGAGCCTTGTTTATGGTACATTTGTAGTCTGCGCAGATGTGGACCGAACCATTAGGCTTGACGGGTGTGACAATTGGGGTTTCCCAGGGGGCATTAGGCACCGGCTCCAGCACTCCTTGCTCCACGAGTCGGTCCAATTCCTCGTCTATACGGGTTTTCAGGGCGAACGGGACCCGGCGGGCCTTGAGCCTGACCGGTCGTACTGTGGGGTCAAGCTGTAGAGCAATGGGGGGCCCCGTATACTGTCCCAATTTTCCATCGAAAACCCCCGGAAATTCCTTGCATATGGCGTCCACGTCCACTTGTAAGCTCATGTGGTTCACCCCGGTGACGGCTAGCCCCAGTGGTCCAAACCATGCCAATCCCAGTAAGCTAATGTAGGGGCCCTTGACCACAAGCAAGTCCAGTTGCCGCGTCCGCCCTCGGTATTGCACCCTGAAGGTCCCCACCCCCATTGTGGGGACCTTACGTTTCTGGAAGTCCCGGAGGGTGAATGGGGCCGGCCTGAGTTTGGGACCCCCAGTAGGACACAGTTTCCTTAAGGTCCTTGCCGAGATTATGGATAGAGTTGAACCCGTGTCAAGCTCCATGCGGCATGGGGCCCCCTCTATCTGTACCTCTACATAAATTTTCTCTACGTTGGGGTGGGGCAACTGGTATACCTGGAGGTCCGTGAGCTCCGTCGAGTGCCTTGGTGGGTTGGGCCCCGGGACCTGGGGCTCTTGGATTGGTCATCTGATGCCTGGCGTCGGGTGGGCCGAGCCCGACACACCCGGGCGATGTGTCCCAATTTTCTGCACTGCCTGCACTCTGCGTTGCGGAAACGGCAGGTCCTCCTCTCGTGACTTTCTCCACAGCTTGCGCAGTTCCCTCCTTCTCGTCGAGGCACCTGTGGTATGTGGGCTGCTTGAGTGCGCTGCTGTACTCGGTGCACCTCCTCCCTGTTGGATCCTGAGTCGTCAGTGAGGTCTTCGTGGTGGACCCTCGGTTGGGACGGCTGGCTCGGCCGTGCCTCTTGCGTCGACCTCCCGGCAGCTTCCGTTGCCAGGGCCTCCTCCAGAGCGACCTGGAATGTTAGGTTCTTCTTAGCGTAGAGGCGTCGTTGCAGCTTCTCATCCTTCAGGCCACCGACAAGGCGGTCACGAAGCATGTTCTCCAGCTCTGAGAAGTTGCAGAACCGGGCAGCTTGGCGGAGAGAGGTCACAAACCCAGTTATGGTTTCTCCAGGGGCTTGCCGCTTTGCGTAGAAGGCATTTCGACGAGCCACCACTGAGGGCTGTGGCGAAAAGTGCCCCTTCAGCTGTTCCATTATTGTTTCGTATGGAACAGTAGCGACGTCTTCAGGTGCAAGGAGAGCCCAGGCGATTTCAAACGTCTCCTCTCCGCAGACGCTGAAGAAGATTGCCCTCTTCTTGGCGTCTTCTTCGTCGGTGACCCCTTTGGCTTCTAGGAGGAAGGTGAAACGGGAGGCGTACGCTTCCCAGTCTCCAGATGCTGGATTAAACGGCGAGAAGCTGCTGTCAGTTGCCATTCTGAGTTCCTTGTGTCCCGGAGCTGAAGCCTGGATACACGGTGTGAGGCAGCGGTGCGGCAGGTGGCGGTGCTGCGGTGCTGTGTGTGGCAGTCAGCTCAGCGGGATCCCACCTTCGCCGCCAGTGAAATATACTCAGAGTCGCAAAGTGATTTCATGCTCTTTATTCAGCTCATAGTGGTGAGGAGGAATGAATGAAAGTCCCCTCAAAGTATCTGCTTTATATACATTATTTACACAATAGGCTGCACATGATTGGCTAATTCTGGGATTCTACTGTAAGCCAATCAGGTTGTGGATTCACTGCTATCTGGAGCATGATTGGGTGGTTCCTGCTAACCAATCATACTGCTGCATTGTTCTAGGACCAATCAGACTGCTGCATTCTGAATCCTATTGTTCTAGGACCAATCAGACTGCTGCCTTTTGGAGCCTATTGTTCTAGGACCAATCAGACTGTTGCAGTTTGGATCCTATTCAACTCAGTACATAACAGTAGGCTTCTAAATATGAGCCTAAGAAACAAAGCATGTACAGAAAATGGAGAGTTGTGTCCCAGTCAGTGTGTGCTATGTTTTATACGCCCCAGCAGAATTTATGGGGCCCCATACAGAGAGCATTTCTGGATATGTTCCTGCTTGTGTTTTACAGATAATAGCCCTATTCCCACATGGCAAACCACTTTTGAAAACAAGGGCTATCTCAAAAGCAGCTGATGCGGGAGCTAGTGGGGAGAGCAGTTGCTGCAGCATAAGAAAAAATAAAATGAAAACCAAAATCACACTGATTGTACCCTTCAGTGTCCTAAATATTTTGGCTGTGCATGCTCCAGTTTGGTGCCCAATTCAGCACCTTGGATCCAACAGGTTCTTACCCAGGACAACCTGGAACTGACATGAGAGAATCCAGTCCCTAAACTGAAACTTGTGCAACCCTAACTATTTAATTGGGGTTTTAAACCCAATTAAGCATGTGATTGGCATGAGGACAAGGAGGAGAAGCAGACAGAGACTCTTGCCTGTGACTCCTTCTCCCTGCACCAGATGTTGAATCAGGTGTTTAAACCCCAAAAAAGCATGTGGTCAGTAAGTGGTGGTGGTGGGGAGACAAACAAGAGTCTCTGCTTCTGTCTTCTTCCCTCCCTCTCCTCATCAACAACTGGATGTTTATTCAGGGTTTAAACTCCCAATTCAACATGCAGTCACCCAACCGCCTCGTTTTTTACAATCCCCAATCATCATTGGCGGATCTGAGCCCATTAGGGACGACCCACTAAAGGCAACTCTCAGTTTGCCCTGGATTCAGTTCAGGATCTGGGATTTGTCTGGCACAGTCCTACTAAGCATGACCTTGTGGCTCTAGTATGTAATCATACGTATGTCAAGAACATAGAGGCAACTGTAGAGTAGCTGAAAGGAGGGAGAGAAATGTATCCCCTTCCAATGTCTGGTTCCCTGCTAGAGCTGTGAACCAGATGCCAAGAGTACTGGGAACTGTGATTTCCCCAAACATTTAGTAGAACAAGGGAAATGTCATTTTCCAGAGTCCCTGACATACAGTCCTAATAGTCAGGTGCTAGTAGGTGGATGAAGAGATTTACCTCTCCTCTTCTAGCTTACCAATGCTCAAGTAGAAAGAAGGATAAGGAAGTGGATTGTTGGAAGGGGGGAGGGAGGCAAAGGCTGAGAGTAATGGCTCTTTGAAGAAGAAGAAAAGTTCCACTAGGTTCTCTTCTGATGCAAGGATACAAGCAAGCAAGCAATGTTTGACTTTCTAAGCCAGGAAATTCAAGTTTTGATAACATTCAGTCACATCTTCCCATCTCCCTCCCTCCCCCCCATCCTCTCTCTCTCTTCATATTTTCTAGTACGCAGCTCATTTCCTAGCACCTCACTGACATACATCTACAGATTCCACAACAGGATTGAAAGTGCCAACACCTTGTCTCCCTAATATTATGACAATTCAGCTTTTCACAACAGATGTTCTGGCTGGTTAGCAATCAGCTAAAAGCTGAGGAAATATTAACAGGCTTTTTGCTTTGTTGTGTGAAATGCTCATTATCCAAACTGTCTGGCTGTGTGTACCCATCACTGATGTTTAACAGACAGAAATGCACACTGGGCTTAAGCAATTTGCCCAAAATGAAATGGCATCAGTAGGACAACAGAGTTCAGTTCCATGACTACTCTGCTACCAACTCACTCAATAGATCATCCTTAATGGTCAACTCAACAAATCCAATATATCCTCTCTACTACGACTCTTAAGTAATCCATGCAAGAGACATTCAGGGATGGATGCACTAAATCCATATATGCAAGCTTGACTTTGCAAACCCATTTTAATTCAAAGTGCCTAGCAGCTGCATACAGAGTCTATTAAGTAATGGCTCACTGCATAGAACTTGCTTTTCCCTCACTCCAGTTTTAACTTTATTTCACTCCCACAAGTCTGATGAGCACAACATGCAAAGGCTTTTAAGAAGCTGGCTGTGTTTTAACACTTTGCCTTCTTACTTGTTAACATGCAGTCATAATTTGTCAGCTTGAATTATATTTTACAGGTCACTAGTTACAACTGCATGGAAAAGACAAAGCATCATTGCATGTCAACAACATTAGAGCAACGATTGCGCCCTTCAAAAGTCAGGATAAGTATGTTGCAGAATAGGAGTCCAATAAAGCTCAGGGTTCCTTTAGAAAGCAATAACTCTCAGGTACTCCTCAGTGGGAAAACTGTGTGGTTCCTGCTTGCACAACATTCTTCTTAACACAGCAACTCAGAACACAGCAACTGTTCCATCATCACCTTACACAAAGACTGTCTCCATCATTGAGGACTGTGATATACTAGTAGTTTGTGCAGCATGTATAAGTGGCAGACACTAATGGTTGTAACACAAAGAACCTGTCCACTCCAGTTGATCAACTGCCAAACCATTTGCAATTTCTTTCAAAGATTCCAGGTCAAGGATTTGTGAAGCCACTTTAATGAAAATGAATCCAGGGTGTCTGCTAGCTACAAGAATACCCACCCGCTTAGATGGCAGTTGGAGAATTACAGTCTGAGCTTAGACTGCAGTGAGTGCTCACCCACTTGACAATCAGCCAATTTCACAACGACATCAGATGATGAGCCTCTTTGAAGCTGTGCTCCCAGGGTGCCTTCACAGAGGCTTGTTCCAGGATCATAAAGAAATTTGCATTGAAGGCCTGCTAAAATGGAGGGGCTGTTCAGAAAGGGGTTTGCACTGATATCCTTTCCTGCTCCTGGGACAAGGCATGCTGGCACTGCCCATCAGTTGATCAGGCTCAGCTGATGGGCAGTGAGAGTGCACCTTGCTCCAGGAAATGAAGGACTGGAAGTTCACTACATCAGTACCTGTCGTGAAGCCAGAGGTGTAGTGGTCCAGGGTCATGGGTAGAGGGTAGACCCATTACTATTTCTGCAGCAAGGTCTCCAGCTTCTAGAGCTGCCCAATCAGCATGAAGTGAAAGCTTTTAGCCACTGAGAAGTCTGCTCATCCTTTGTGCTGATTAGATAAAGTCAGAGTGAAAGGAAGTATGTCAGTCACCAAGGATTGGCTCCTAGGATCACCCTGGGAAAATCACGCAAGAAGAACACCAAGGAAGAGTTGGTCTGTATGCTCCAAAGCTAAGCATTTAGGAACACTGAAAACACAAGGTGCTTCAGTGTCAAGAGAATGGTGTGTGGGTTCTATTATGTACAGTAGAACTTCAAGAAAACACAACTTCTTCAAATCAACAGAAGATCTTTGAATAATCCAAATCATTTGCCCAGGTACATGCACAGAAAATAGTAGATTGAGCGGAAAGGCAACACATGGTGATCTTCATTGATTGTTGCAATGCATCCCAAATTAATATTGTATAATTATAAGATTATTGTATAAGCTTCGAAGGGGGCAGGGCTGTGAGCAGGTATGGCTGCGACTATCATGAAGGGACCCTGTACTTCTGAATTTGCTACTACACTACTGCTCACACTTGATGCCATATATTACATCAGGTCTGGGACAGGTGGATGTGGTTTGTCAGGAACAGCCTGATGGGCCAAAGTGAAATCCATAGCAGCCCAACAGTTGACCCACAGGCTGGAGAGTCTCCAATCTTGGCCTAGAGGGGAGATGCTGTCTTCAAAACAGATTGGTTGTGCACCAGCAAGCCCGTGTGTGTCAGACACCTAATGAATAGGTACTATTGTAGTCTTCGTGGGGGAAATGCAAGTTTTCAAGTGGGCAGAGCTTTTCAGAGTTCGGCTTCCAATTTAGCACAGACAAAAGACAGAACCTTCTGCCCCCAGGAAAAGAACATCTACATGCAGCTGAAGACATTTTGTGGAAGAAAATATACAACTCTCCAATTATATAACCATAAAACACACAGCTGCGATTTATTTTTAAATGTGAGGGAGTGAGGGAAAGTTTCCTTCTTACTTGCATTTATATAAGGCAGCCTCCACCAGCCTGGCAAGCTCCAGATATTTTGGACTAAAACTCCCATCAGTCCCAGCTGGCTGGCTGGGACTGATGGGAGTTGTAGTCCAAAACATCTTAAGTTCACCAAGCTGTGGAAAGCTGATGTAATGACTCCTTTTACCATCTGTACCTCTGAAAACTCTCCTTTGAACCATCAGTAGCAAGCTGTCAATTTTGTGGGATGGGTTTTAATGGATAGGAGAGGATATATTAATTGCAATTTATCCCTCCAGGTGCCTGCGTGGGGGGGGGGGGGTTGAACAGTGTTTCAAAATCTGGAGATGCATTTGCAAGTAGTGCAGAATCACCTATCCTGTATGCTCCTTCCATTCTTTTCAAGGAACTTCAACTGCTACCTTCAAGCCTGATTCCCCTTGGAAGCTGCCATGTACAGAGTTAGACTATTGGTCCATCTAGTCTGTATCTGAAGACTTTTCTCAGCCCCCTTCCTTCCTGGGTGGCTTTCCAGAGGCTAAGTGCCAACAGTTGGTGGCGACAGAGGCAAAAAGTGGGTGGGGCCATTAATGTAAATGTTTACCTTTCTCCAGTAGGCTAGTTTCTGCATACACTCAGGCACTCCCTCTACCCTCCATCCAATCAAGAGACATTGTCGGAGTTCAAGGACCCAATCCAGCCACAGTATGAAGGCGGACCAGGGAGGGGTATGGCCTGGAGAAAGGGGCGTGGCGTGGGAGGGTACGGAGGACTAGATAGATAAGGCTTGGAGGGCTGCATTTGGCACCATGGGCCTGGTCTTCCACACCTCTGGTCAGCACTGATTATGTACTGAACACTGGTAACTCTTAAAAGAGTCCAGGATGACAGAGAGCTCGGGTGGGACCCAATGAAGTCAATCCATGAGTAGAACGACTTCTGCTTGTGCAAAGGAACTTTCCATCCCACTCCCTGCCCCTTGCACTCCAAAACCTGCTTCAGAGAGTTGGGGGAACTTCCAAGGCAGATTTTAGGGGTTCTAGTGGGGAAGTTCTGTTGCACAACTGGAAGTTGTTGCCAGTGGCGTAGCTTGGGTTGTCAGCACCCGGGGCAAGGCAAGTTATTTGCGCTCCCTAACCCATGGATTTTAGCACTCGAGTCTCTTCCACTAGATTAGCGCCCCCCAGATGTTGTGCCCGGTGCGGCCGGCCCCCCTGCACCCCCCACGCTACGCCACTGGTTGTTGCGTGATTTCGTTGGATATAACAAAATGTTTAGATGGAATGTTGTCTTCCTCAAGGTCAACCATTCTGAGTTCCATCTGCCATAGCATTGCCTTTGTATGTTTAACAAGGACCCAGAATAATTAGGCCCAAGTTTTTAAAAGAAAGGAATTGTGGCTGTGATAGTAGCTGACTATCACTGATGCAAAGTTTGGGTCTTTCTCCCACCAGGGTGTATAAGGAGCACCTGCTGACTTGCAGCAGCATAGTTGTGTAATGGGAACTTCATTTGCATCCTCTCCCCAGGAGGTAACACAGAGCAGGTAACTCCTATGAAATCCAGTGGACTCATATGGGAAGAAGATTTATACATTTGCACAGCTGTGTGGAACATAGATGTGCAAATGTATAAATACCACATAGATGTGAATTTCATTAGCAAAACTTTTCCACCAAGCCTGCCACAGGGGAAGGTCCTTAGCACAGTGAGAGAACACATGTTTTTCACACAGAAGGCTCCGGGTTCAATGCCTGCAATCCCCTGTAAAGGACATATATCATTTAATTTTACAAGTAAATGAATACAAGCACACACCCACACTCATCAATAAGATGACTTACCATTTTTGTCAGCTCGTCTGAAGATCTAGAATCAAAGAAAGGCACAGTTTTACTATTTTGTAATCGCTTGGCTGTTACAAATCAAACACAAATATATATCTTTCACTTAGAGACAGAATCACGCAGAGAGAGATGTGCAGGTCTTGTTCCGTGGTTACTTTAAACTTCTGCAGGGAGTGGGGGAATATTACAGGCAATCCAGATAGGTATGGAGCTTGCAGCAAATTCCCAATAAAAACTCTCTGTCCCCCCCCCTCTCTGCCCCCTGCCAGATTTGTCAGCAACTGGACCTAAGTATATTTCCCCTGGTTCACACAGTAAAAGGCAGTTACTGGGCATGGTGTTCCCAGCCTCCTCTCCTATAAGGTGTGCTGCTGCACCTACATGTGAGTACATTTATTTGTGTGAAAATATCCCAGCTTGAGGCTCTAAGTGGCATATTTGTCCTTCAATGTGCCTTTGTGGCTCTTTTAGCAGGTGCACTGCAGACATTCCAGAGCATTGCAGAAGCAAATGAGGGGCAATGAGCGATCAGGGAGAACTCAAAAGTTGTAGCAAATATAAACTAATTGCACCGGAGGGGTTCTGTCACATACATTGCATCCCAAATTTGTTGGAAAACACATTCACAGAGCAAGAGTGCAAGCAAGGGAGAAGTAGCCTTACATAAGAATACAGGTCTGAGCCCAGGGGAGAGAGAACCTTAGGGCAGGAAGTAAGGGCAGTATCGCCAACGAAATACAGTGGAATGATATTTGATATTCTGGCATAAAAAGAGGTTGTCAGCAAGCAGATTTCCATGATCTTGCACTGCTTGTATAATTAATGTACAGTAGTAAAGAAAGAGACGTCGGCTCACTCTGCGTGGGAAGGAGATAAATTTAGATCAAAGCAAAAGCAGCAGAGAGAAGAGGGGGAATACATAACAACAGAAGACATCTTGCTGCAAATCAGGGAGGAGAAAGAAGGGAGGCGAGTGCAGCAAAACCTGGAGGAGAGATTTGAAAAGTGCTTGGCGCAATTTGACAATTAAAGCTTGGGTTACCTTTTATTTTTTTTAAGAAAAGAAAACCCAACAGCATACCTGTACAGTGACTGTGTTTCCCAACCACCTCCCCGCAACAAAGGTTCTGTGTCCTTGGCATCTATACGGCAGGCAGACATTCAACAGGAAAGAACTCAACATGAGTTGGTGCCACTTGGTACATTTCAGGGAATGGCCAGACACAGGGGAAGGAGCAGTCATCAGGGCAATGCAGTGCTGACTCCAGGTTTTGGGGGGCTTGAGCAATATGCTCTTAGTGGACTCCCTCCTTGAATGTGCTTGGCATTTCCTCCTCACCGCTCTTGCCACTGCTCACTCACCTGACTCACTGAGCCTTGGCTCACTGGCAGAGCATCCGTTTTGTGTGCAGAAGGTGCCAGGTTCAATCCCTGGCATCTCTTGTTAGGGCCAGGAAAGACTCCCTGCCTGAAATCTGGGGGAGCTGCTGTCTGTCAGTGTAGACAATACTGAGCTTCACACACTGAGTCACTTTGCCTGCCTGCAATATGTTCCTGAACTCCGACAGTACCTCTTGCTTCCCTGGGTGAAGAGGAGTTTGTGTGTAGAAACTGGTGTGCTATGCATAGGTAACAGGAATGCAGCCCCATGGTGAAAAGGTTTCCGCAGCTCTGCTGTAATTAGTTTTAATGACTCTTATGTCCCACTGTCCCTGGGAAAATTTTGCACAGCCCAATATAAGGCCATCAAGACACCATGAGGGACTTGGGTGGTTACAAAAATTGCATATGGCGAGTCACATGCTTCTACGGCACAGCAGTAGAATTCTTTCTCTACTGAACTCATTCTCTTCCAAAGAAGAAACTTGATTAAACATATACAAAACAAAGCTGCTGTTATTTCCAGGAAGCGAACAAAAGGGTGTTGTAAAAGAAGAAGAAAAGAAAAGGTTTTATTCAGCCAGAGAACAACATTCTCTATTTTCTAGGTCACAACTCAAAGCATTCAAAGGTAACAATGGTTCGGTAATAAAAATGGTTCTAGGAATGGATTGAACTGGAAAACGTTCGATTCAAAAAAATATTGCTTGAGCAATACTATCACAGGCACGGATAAGTCAATTTGATTTGATTTCAGTCTCTCAACAAAGAAATAGACTCCAACTGATGCTCAAATCAGTTTCAAAAGAAAAGAGAGAAAACTGATAAAACGCCACATTTCAGCAGATCCACCATCGAAAGTCCATTGCTGAAAGGGCAGCCCATGGCTAAGCTTTACAAATCATAGCTGAATTATAAAGTTTTGTGTTGAGATATAATTTAATTTCACATCCAAAAGGCTAGTTTCCTGCATGAAAGATGGATTGAATGGAATGTGCAACAGAGGAGGGGAAACTAGAGAGTTTCATTGAAGGAAATACTGTGCTCATAGTTACAGCAGCCTTCTCCATCCCTGTGCCCTCCCACTGTTTGGGACTGCAACTCCCATCAGTTGCTGGCTGGGGCTGATGGGAGTTGTAGTGCAAAACAGCTGGAGATCACCAGGTTGGTGAAGGCTGTCATACAGGGTCCTAGTCCTCCACTGTTTACATCTTTATTTTTATCCCTCTCATGCTCCCAGCAGGAGCCCAACACTAATAAACGCAATACAAATAAAATTATACAGTACTTCACCATGCCATTAACATGCTAAAATGCATACAGTTTTGAAACTGCAGTCTAAGAGTTGAATGGTACTTTAACACCATACTACCAAAAAGGTTATGAAAGAATGTAAACATATCCTTGAATTAGCTGGCCATCCTTGCATTTTGACCCTAAATGCTAGACAGTCACTGTAATTACAGTGACTCAATGTAGGAACTAATGGATTGCACAAGTGGTCATACAGGGAAGCAGTTGGGAGTAACATCAAGGAAGGAAAAGAATCCAGAACTGGAGGAATTTCAGATGAACACTGACATCCATTGAATGGACACTGGGATCTGAAATGCTGCTCTCCTGCACCCATATGTGGGGGAGGGTTTTGACTGTGTAGTGTTTACATGAAAAACCAATAAAGGAAAATTAAACCACCACCACCCAAATATTGACATGGGATCACATCCAACTAAGTTTGTAGACCCACAGAAGTTAATGGACCTAAGTTAGCGATGTTCATAATTTTCAATGAGTCTACCCTGAGTAGGGCTAAACATTTGCAACCCATAATTGCAGATTTCCTTTAGTTCTTGCTCCAGTCTACATTATTTGCAATGTTTGCAGCAGTGAACTGTTGTTTTTTTACCATGCTTTTTATTGGATTATTACTACAACACATGCACACCACACTTAAAAAACTACAAATACAAACAAACTAAAAAGAAAATCTAAACAAACTAAAAAGAACATACACCATAACTGATAAACATATAGCCAAAAGTCCTCAAATTTCTGCGCTTGGACCTATTTTATCTTATTATCTATATCCAATTGTTATTATATTCTAATAGACTTCCTTTCTCCCCATCGTGGATCAGATTTCATACTTAATAAACTGTTTCTTTCTCATTTTTTATTCCTGCCTTTACTGCAAGTCCTCAGCAGTGAACTGTTTTAGCCAGTGATCCTGTGGGGCTTTTGTAGAAACCATGGAGAATGTCCTCACACCACAGCAGTGGGGGAGTTCTTTTTCTTGACATGCCATGTTCATGGCAGCCTAAAGAGCATTGCTGCTGTATCAGGCTAGACCTAGTCTAGCATCTTGTTCTCACACTGGCCAACCAGATGCCCTCATGGAAAACCCATAAGCAGGACCTGAGCACAAGAACACTCTCCCCTCCAGTGGTTTCCAGCAACTGGCACCCAAAGACATTGCTGCATCTATCAGGGGCTATAGGAGAAACCAGGTCATGTTGTGTGTAGAGTGGCCTGTGCACATCTAATCCATGCAGGCATGTTGTAGATGTGCATCAGAGCATCTGTACACACACACATGCACGAACGCACGCACACACACATTCAGTCAAACTGTCTGCAAAGGGATAAAGCAAATTGGGACTCCAAAATCCAGGGAGGGCATTTGGACGAGGAGAATTTCAAATGTACCCCTTTATAATAAGATGGAACTTTTGGCCAACAGCATCAAAAATGTATACGTGTGGGAGAGAACAGCAGCAAATTCAACTGCAAAGCTGAGCAAATATGCAGCTTTTCTGAAAGTCCTGGGAGAAGAGGAAATCTTGATTTAGACCAGATTTAGACCAGTTAGCTAAATCTAAGTTTCTACCAGTGTTGTCAGGTGTCAACACCTCCCAAGCAAAAAGCACGTCGGTGTTGATTGGACTAATTTTGCTGTTCAGAGAGGGAATGTGGCGTGCTAGGGGGGCTACTTCTGGAGACCAGACAAATAAGCAGCATTTCATCAGCAAGGGCTCAACAACTCTCCTTCAGTCACCATTCCTGCAATGGAGGGTTAGGGAGCCACAGACCTGCAGGTCATGTGTGGCCCTCAGACTCTCCCCAGGATATGCCTATCTCAAGTACTTTTCCCTGGCTAGAATGTGCTTGAACTGAGTGAGTGAGTGGATGTGTAGAAACCTCTGTAGCTAGAATGTACAGTACCTGTTGCCTCACTCATTTCTTGCCTCTGGCCAGCCTATCAATGTCATGCTTTCTGCAACAGAATGTGGCCCTCAGGCTGAAATCATTTCCCTCCCCCTTCTGCAGAGGGAAACATGGAGCTTCCTCAGCTCTGCTCAGCAGAGTTAAGCAAAGCAATGAGTGAATGATGTGGTGCTCAGTTCCATGTGGGCAAACTTACTGGATTTCACCGGCAGGGCCAGGGCTAGGACAGGGATGGAGTGTGGCCCTCCAGATCTCCCATCATCTCTGGCCACTGACTAAGGTGGCTGAGGCTGATGGGAGTTGGAGTCTATCCAACAACATCTGAAAGGCCATGGCTTCTGTGGGCTACGACAACAGTGAGAAGGTACAAACCTTGATGATAACTCAACCTATAAATTCTCTCTCTCTCTTATTTATTTTATTATTATTATTATTATTATTATTATTATTATTATTATTAAACATTTGACAATTAATAATAATAATAATAATAATAATAATAATAATAATAATAATAAGTGCTGCACACATTAAAAAACACAACAGAACTTGCCCAGAGTTGTGCAGTTTAAAAGAGATCAAGTTGATGGATTATTCCAAAATGGCTAAAATGACCGGAAGAACCAGAAATCAGAAAGACCAAAATTTTAATAAGGAATGGGGGAAATGTATAACTTATCTTAAAGACCATTGTAAACAGTTACTATATTAGTAGGACTGGAATATCACTTGTAGTTTCATGGTGATTTTTGGATACAATGGAGAGATAAAAGATTTGGATTATTATTATTATTATTATTTAAATATTTTATTAAGGGTTTTCTTGTTTTACAGTGTAAGTGTAATGCCTCGTATTCCCCCCCCCCCCCCGTGTAACATTTTTACAAATCCATTTCATTTGTTGAGGCATTAGGGGGAGAATAAAAAAGAAAAGAAAAAAAAGAAAGAAAGAAAGGAGGGTGGAGGGAGGGGAGATGGATGGGGGTAGGGTAGCGGTGTTTCTATTATGCTTAATGTATGTAGTTTGGTGTCAGCGTGCTTGTGTTGTTCACTTGTGTTCCTTTGGTGGTGAGAGAGGTTGGGGTTGGCCTAGGATGTGATTGTTTGTTTGTGATTGGCTGTGGTGATCTTTGTTTTCGTGTGTGAGTGAGGTGGGTGGGTGTTTTGGATCAAGTTAGCCATATTGATTTGTATGCTGTTGGTGGATTATTGTCATTGTCCTGTTGGGCTGTGTATGTGATAAAGGGGAGCCATACCGGGGTGAAGGTGTCTTCTTCTGTTTGTCCCCGTGTCAGTTTCAGTTTGTTAGTTAATATTTCTAGTAAAGAAGCAGGAGGATATGATTAACAATAGGACCCACAAAGGGGAGAAGGGAAGTCCAAAAGATTCCTTGGAATCTTGTTTTTATGTTGTATGTTGGACATGTGACTGTAAATTTTTTATCTGAAAAACCAAATAAATGTATTAAAAAAAGAAAAAAGAAAAAAGAAAATGGTTGGGAAGCTGTCGTATGCTGAGTCAGACCACTGGTCCATCTAGCTCAGTACTGTCTGCACGGGCTGGCGGCAACTCTTCTGGATTTCAGGCAGGGGACATTCCCAGCTCTTCCTGGAGATGCAAGGTATTGAGCCTGGGACCACCTGTGTGCAAAGTACATGTGCTATCATGAAGCTGCTGTCCTTCCCCATCAGACACGCACATCTAGACACTCATATATTTCCCCTCCAATGGGGCAAATAGCAGTTTGGGGTGTGTGTGTGTGATTTCAGTGGGGGAAAGCACCATAGAGGAAAGAGTTAAATTCCCCCCCCCCCTCAGTGATAATAATAATTTATTTATACCCCGCCCATCTGGCTGGGTTTCCCCAGCCACTTTGGGGGGCTTCTAACAGAATATTAAAATACAATAGTCTATTAAACATTAACAGCTTCCCTAAACAGGGCTGCCTTCAGATGTTTTCTAAAAGTCTGGTAGTTGTTTTTCTCTTTGACATCTGGTGGGAGGGCGTTCCACAGGGCAGGTGCCACTACCGAGAAGGCCCTGTGTCTGGTTCCCTGTAACTTGGCCTCTTGCAGTGAGGGAACTGGCAGAAGGCCCTCAGTGCTGGACCTCAGTGTCTGGGCAGAACGATGGGGGTGGAGACGCTCCTTCAGGTATACTGGACCAAGGCCGTTTAAAGTAGGTGGGTGCTTCTATTAACATTTAACATAAATGTGAGAGATTATATGCACAGATCTTCCATGTTATGTGCTTCCTTTGGTCCTTTCTTAATTTTTTTAATCATTCCAGGATCAAAGCAGTATAATAACCACCTATGGAAAATATAGCTTCTTTTGCAAAAGATGACATCAATGAAGTCAAATTAGCAGTGATATGGCTGGATGTCAATGACACCGACCTGAAACTGATCTTTTAATTACACTGCATGGGACAGTTATTGGAACTGCATCCTTCAATGAAATTATCTGCTTGACAGTCTCTGAAACTGAGCCATTTTAAATAGATATGGAGAGAGTTGGTTAATAACCCCATGTTGTGCTTGCAGTTCCATCCATCGCCAACACATCTGAGCCATATTATGTCTCCCAAAAGCAGGGCATACTGTTTTGTTTTTCATGAACGCTCCCCCCCCCCAACCTGTAAGACCTAGAATCAAAATGTGAATAAGCTAATCTTAAATGCTGGGCAAAGCAAGTGGAATCTTGGCAATAATGAAATAGCTTGTCAAGAGTGGGAAATAATAGAAATCCCAGACAAATTAGGAGGTAATTTGAAGGAAAATCATAATTAACTTCTACAGGAGTTAAGGCGGAAGCAGCAAGCCAGAAGGGGGAAATTAGGCCAGAACGGCAAATCGATAGAACATTACACAACAAATGCTTTATTAATGAGGGCTCGAAGGAAGCACAAAGGGCAAGCCAAGGCAGCTATCAACTTTAGCATCACAACTCATTTTGGAGGCTGATCAACATGAGAGAAGTCAGATCACACCCATGAGCTCTGTTTTCAGACTACAAGCTCATAATTGAAACTGGTTATCGTTCAGTAATCAAGAAGCCAAAACACAAGGAACAGGGAATCCATAGTATCAAAGTTACATATCAAGACTAGAGGAACCAAGACTCTGCATGCAGCTCAGTTAAAAGATGCTCAGTTAAAAGTATAGCAAACAACACACAGCAAACACTGTATTCTCCACCCTGTTTTATATGACGGCCAGTGGTGTAATCAGGAAAGACCTTGGGGCAGATGTCAGCAAAATGGGCAGGAAAGAACCCCAAACACAGAATGACTAACTTGACACATTTGGAAGTAAGCAAAATGATATCCATTACCATCTAAAAAGGGGTACCTCATAAGTACATTAAGTCCAGAGCCAAAAATTACCTAACTGCACCACTGACAACAGTTTTCTTTTTGAAGGTTTCTATAATTTATTTCCTTTTTCTTTTTGAAGGTTTCTATAATTCTTTTTGAAGGTTTCTATAATTTATTTCCAGTCTGCATCTGGAATAGAGATAGGATATCTCCACATCAATTTGCGGGGTTGTTGTTTTTTTAAGTCATCACAAAATTTCATCAGCATTTTACTGCTAATATCTCCTAATATACATATTTGCAATTAGTTTTGCCTAAGATACAAATTTTTGTAAGATAATTTCCCCAAATACAATGCATTTTTGGGTGTTATTTTCACTAATATGTGCATTGTTGTGCACACTTACCCTAATATATGCCTTTTTTGCCAGCACTTTGGCAGGTAAACTGCTTTGAAAAATTCAGAGAAGTGTGAATGTCAAAGGATGATTGTGTTTTGGCTCATTTGTTGGATTGTATTCAACTAAGTCTTACTCAGAGTAGACCCACTAAAAATTTTTTATTTTAAAAAAACTATGTTAACCATATCCACTTACTTCAATGGATTTACTTTGAGTATGACTAACACTGAATCCATTGTTTCAAAATCTGCAAATCCGTTTGCATTTCAAAGCTAGGACAGCCATTGATGTTATGGACTGGCTGGATGCAGAGGAGAGGTGGGAGGCAGCAGCTGGAGAACCCCCAAGGGAGGAAGTTTCAGAGTCAGGGGACTGGTGATGGGATGACCATGAGTGGTCAAAGGGAGAAGACATCTGAAGGCAGCAGACTGGGAGGAAGGTGGTGTCACAACCTGAAAAAGTAACAGAGCTTAGTGAGCAGGAAGAGGGCAGTCCAAAATTAGAGGCTGCTGAAGAAACCAGGGAGTCTCCCCTTCCTGCTGTGAAAAGCTGCATTCCTCCCTAGTCTCCCAGAGCATGGAGAGTGATGAAGAGGGTGGAGCAAAGAGAGATAAGGTGAAGGAGCTTCAGGTTGCTGGGGAAGGACCCAGGAGAGGAACCTTAGAGAGTGGTGGGAAGACGGGGACCTTCATTGGGACAAGACCCACTGGGAAGAGTTGCTGTGATCACCAGGCCTGCACTGTTTTGGTTTCTTTGAATAAAGAGTTAATTTCACTGACACCAGGTGTTTTATCGCTGGCCTGCTCCTGACAGTCACCAACCTGGTGCCCCCCATATGTTTTGGACTAATCAGCCTTGGCCAGCAAGGCCATGTTGGCTGGGGCTGATGGGAGATGTAGTCTAATGCATCAAGAGGGCACTAGATGGCAAAGGCAGGGCTAGAGCTTCACTTGAAATTCATATTAAGAGAGATGCTTTTTGTTGGGAGAGTGTCAGGGAGAGATAGAATTAAAGTCCTTCTCCCCACACCCAGAAGATGGAGGCTGATCAGGCTTCCCCCAAGCTCTTGTTTACATCATTTTTAAAAAATGTTCACTTTAATTGCATGATGCAGCCATGCAAGTGACGTCACAGCTAGATTGGTCCTCAATCTCAAAATGAATCGGTTCTTGTTTGTTTTCTCTGTCACATTAACAGCATTCCCAAGGGGTATTCCAGACCAAACAGATAACCGCAGGAGTACTTGAGAGAAAGGTTGAAAATCAGCAGGGTTGTGTGTGGAAACTTGGATCCATTTGTTGTTGTGTTTTATAATACTGGAAGAGAAATTAATACATGGTGGTTGTTGTTTTAAAGAAGTTTTCTTGTGACCAATTTTGGATTAGCCTGCCTCATCAAGAGGCTTTGATTTGGAGCCGTTATTAAGTCATTTTGCGCTACCAGTTTTTCATTCCAAGTAGCATGGAAGAAGATATAAATGTATTCACTAATTAGGCTTGCCTTAATGTAGTACAGATAAATCAGTTGTTGTGAGAGGGGTTGCTTGATGGACAACAGTGTTAAATGAGCCAGCATGATTCACTCACCAATAATATTCCCCCCTTTAAAAAAATGGGGGGAGGATATTGCTATTAAAGTGTCAAGTATATTAACAAATTTTAGGAGAGTTAAATTTACACTCGGTACATTAACTATCAATTCCAGCTGGCACTATTAATATCTCATTTTCATAATATGATTCTGTAAAGCTCTTTAAAAAGGAAAGAGATGTTATATAATTATTTTTCCCTGTGGTTTTTATGCAAACCACTGCTTTCTCCTCCATCTAAGTCAAATTTCCCAATGCCCAAGATGTACTATTTTTAAAATAATAATAATAATATTGGAAGAACCCTTTACCCTTATATATCAGGGATGGTGGGGAGGAGAGAGAAATTGTAAGGAGGCACATGCAGAGCAATAACTTAGAGACACTGTGGGAACTCTCCTTGTTAATTTGTTCCGGTGCATCTCTGCATTGGGTCCCATGATTGGATCATTCAATCTTCCCAATGCAGAAAGCCACAAAAATTACTTGCCTTCACGGAAGGTTGATTGGGAGGCGATCTGGTGAGCCTCGCCTTTGATTACTCAATTTATTTGTTTTCTCATAGTGCCCTGATGGTTCTCTCCAATCTCACTAGTACACACTCTGGCATACAGCTTGGGAATGACCAGATCTAACCCCTCAATCTGTCTTTGCCTAGTTCTGAGCCTAACTAAGAACTAGGGGTGGGTGAATCATTTCAGTTTTCCTTCAGTTTCTCATTTTCTAGTATTAAGTTCCATTCTCCACATTTTCCATAACACTTTATGTGGTTTTTAAATAACCTTTATACAAATTCACCAGTATCTTAGTATAAATTTCTCCATATACACAACATCTACACATTTTTGCAAAGCAACTTTCCTCATTATTCATTTTTGTATGCCATTCTTACCGATATATGCCTTTACCCTAGTATCTGCATTTTTGTACTCATTAGCTGGTTGGAGAACTGCATTGCAAAATTCAGATAAGCACAAATTTTGAAGTACGGCTGAGTTCACATATTGTTTCAAAAAGTGCAAATTGGGTAGGTTTGTTGTTACGGTAAATGTGAACTGAATCACATTTTCCCCTCCATCCCTATTCAGAACTTAGATTATGGGTACATCATGTTACATTAAGCATTAGCGAAAGCCGAGAAAACTCTCTGCAGATTTTCATTTGGCATCTTTCAGGTAGCCTTGATTTTAAAAGTTGCAAGGATTCACTAGCTTAAAACAGCACTTAGGTAAAAATAGAACTACAGTAACGCGAAGCAGGAAAAAAACCCAGGCTGCTAACATTTTTTACAGCAAACCCCTGATTCTTCTTTTCATCAGTGTAGTGTCCTGGAGAGTGTTTGTGTTGTGTGTATGTGAGAGGGGTGTGTGTGACAAATACTATTAATTTGTAAGCAATTTGATACAGAATGGTAGTTATGGTAGAGCATCAGGGAAGTTAGGCATTCATGTTCATCCCCAGAATTTAATGTTATTTTCTCATGTCAGGAGTTTGAGGTTCAATCCCCCTTTGGGGAAGGGGAATTCTGGCAGGAGAGAGCTAATTTTGTTTCAGAATTCTCAGAAAGATGATTGAACTTTTTAGCTGATGGGAAGAGAAAACAGCACCAACCAGCATTTATAACTGCCAGCATCAGCACCTACCTACCTTGCATATTGTTAAGATTAAATAATAGAAAACATCAATTCTTGTCTTTTTCCAAATGGGACTGCCCATTTGGTAATATGAGTCTTCAAACCCCTTCACTGAGGTGACACACATAAGCTGCATATTTAGATAAGTTTCAACAAATCTTGTATACCCATCATATGCCCTTCTCAATTGTGGGCATGCTGCGGAGATCCCCACTTATGCAAAGGCTCACAGGAAGCGGCCTTATACCAAATCAGACATCAATCTATCTAGCTCAGTGTTGTCTGCACTGACTGGAAGTGGCAATCCACGGTTTCAGGCAGCAGTCTTTCCCAGACCTACCTGGAGATGCCAGGGTTTGAACCCGGGAACTTCTGCACGCAAGGCAGATGCTCTGCCACTAAGCTACAATCCTCTCTGTTGCATACCATTGCTTTGCTGTAATAAGATAAACCCTATACACAGACTTCTGCATCCATTTGCCACAGAAGTCATGACAAGCATTGAAAAGAGGGTGTATGCTTCTCTTCTCCAGGTCAGGGGAATAACAATCACAACCAAACCAATCTCCTTCTTCCAAACCCCTCTTCTCCCTGCGATGTCTGCTCATCCAACATGGCACTTCTGAATTCAGTAAAATTTTCTAGCCCTTCAATGAGGGGCAATCTGAGGCCAGCCTACCTTGCAGGGCTGTTGTAAGAGTTACTGAGATAATGTAGGTGAAAGTGCTACAAAGTGCAGAGAAGACTCCACGATGTGACATAAAACACAAAGTGTTAGTATGACATTTTCCTCTGTCCTCATCTTCCATAACTGGAATCTCTCAAAGCTCCCCGGCTTAATTACTTTGTATTGTGTTTGTATGTGTGAAATTCAGAGAGCAATTGCAACTCCTATGCCAGCTTTCCCTCTTTGAGGAGGGTAAATGGCTTCCTGTGCCCATTAACTGGAGTGGGCTGCTTTTAAGGGGAATTTATTCTCTTGGGAAAGCTATGGCAGGAGAACAACCAAGCCCGGGTCTCTTACTGGGACCCTGCAAGACTCGTCTGCCCTGCCCTTCCAGGGAGAGATCCCACGGCACAGCCCTGCCTAAATGAGGGCAGCCTCGAAAGCGCTTCCTCTGGGGTTGCTAACTTCCCCCCTCTTGACAGAGATCCTCTGCTTTTAACAGCTGCCTGGAAGGCAAAAACACTTATTAGGAAAGGCTCCCACCCCACGGAGAAGATGAAAGCGATGATTTCCTTTGCAAAATCCCAGCCTGGAGCCCTCCTGGAGAGGGGGAAAGTTGGCTACCCTTCAGTGGCGCAGGGAAAACGGTCTGCACTAGCTCAGGGGACACCCGTTCAGGACTTCGGTCTATCCCACCTGGAAGCCTTTGCTCTAAGAAGAACAGAATAAAACCCCTTCTTGACTTAAATCTTGATGCGCACCCCCCCCCCATACACACAATTCAGGTTTCCTCCAGAGTCAGACCCAAAACTGCCTTCCCTCCCCCATATAGTTTGGAGTGGGGTGGGATATACCCATTTTAAACCCAATGAGACAAAAAAAACCCACCTGCTAGGGAATTCAGCGGGGGGGGGGGCGAATCAGCGGGGGGGGGGAGAGATCACACCCTCATTGGCAAGCAGAGAAGTCACAGCCCTCCTTTGCCGTTTGCCCCCCGCCAAAAAACCGGGGGGAAATGAAAGGATTTGGGCTTTTGCAAAGGTAGACTGCGCCCGCACCTGGAGGTTCTACTAGAGCCTCGCGCAAGAGCAGCGAAGGGGACGCCATTCGCCAGGTCACTTGCAAGCCTCCAACCTCGCGTGCTGCAAGGCGCCTGGCCACATAAAGAAGACCAGGGCGCCTTTCAGTAGAAATCAATCTCTTTTTTTCTCTGGCAGGTGAAAAGGCGAAAAAAAGGTCCAGGTTTGTTGGGCAGTTGCGGGCGAGGCGGAGGGCGAGGGCGCCTCTCCCCCTGCTTGCCTGCCTGCCTGGTCTCCCGCCACCCGCCCGCCCGGGTCTGGGCTGCAGCTCTCGGCTCCGAGAAGGAAACTCACATCCAGGATCACGGAAGCGCCTTTCCGCTGCTCGGGGAAGCAGCCGTCCTGCCCGGCGGCCGCCTGGCCTTCCTGCAGGAGCTCCCGGTCGGGCAGGATGCTCTTGTCGCTCATCTTGGTGACTATCCAGCGGAGCAGCCCGTCCAGCCCCCCGATCTGCGGCTGCTGTTTGCGGAGGAGCTTGTGGACGCTCTCCCGGCAGTAGCGCGCTGCCTGCTCACACATCTTTTACAGGAGCCTTCATGCTGGAGCCGGGGGTATTCCCTCCCACACAGGCTACATCACCCCGCCGACGGCGGCTCCCGGGCGAGGAGCGGGCAGGCGAAACCCCACCCCCGCCTGCCACACTCCCCGGAGGAGGGACGAGGGAAGGGGGTCGCCAGATCGCACCCCACCCCCCACCTAGGAATGGGGGCTGCCTGCAAGGGATGCATCGGGGAAGGAGGTGGAGGGGGTGGCTGGGAGGAAGACGCTTCCTCAAGCACATTTCTCCCAGCTCAATTTATCTTGCAGGTGTTGTTCTTATGCAGATATACATATACATATACACATCATATACATATACATATACATATACATATACATATACATATACATATACATATACATATACATATACATATACATATACATATACATATATTCTGGAAGTTACAGAATACATAGCCAGGGGCCTTGTGATCCTGTCAGGTCATCCATCTTCCCCAACCTGGTGCCCTCCAGCTGTTTTGGACGGCAACTCTCATCAGCCCCACCCAGCAAGGATTATGGGAGTTGTAGTCCAAAACATCTGGAGGGCACCACACTAAATATTCTCCCTTTTTCTTTCAGTAGAAGCTGAAGATGTGGCAAACGGTGCCAGCTGCTAAAGATACAGACTTTGAACTGAAGAACAGGCACATTCTGAGACTAGGAATTTGTTTCCATTTTCCATAACTGAGCTCACTAGTTCTTTCACACAAAAGTCCAGCCCTTTCTTCATTTCAGCAGCCTAACTTGAGTGAAACAAGTACTTCTGTTAGTGCCGTTGTTAAACTGGCAATCACAAACTTTTGCCAAACTACTGCAGGCCACCCAGAGATCTACTGGTACAGGAGGGGATAATATGGTACCCTCCAATTGTTGTTGGACTATGATTCCTATCAGTCCCAACCCAGGAACTGTGATCCTAAGAGCAAGTAGCTTTGTAGATAGGAAAACATTTCCATTCATCATGGAGAACTTTGATCAGGCTTCCTCAAACTCAGCCCTCCAGATGTTTTGAAACTACAATTCCCATCATCCCTGACCACTGGTCCTGCTAGCTAGGGATCATGGGAGTTGTAGGCCAAAAACATCTGGAGGGCCAAGGTTGAGGAAGCCTGACTTTGATGAAGATCAACAGGGCCCTACAAACCTTGACCCATCTCTCAGTGGCCATTGTATATGCAGTCACCAGCAGTCTTGCAACTCAGGGATACCTTGTATATACCTTACACTTATTGAATTAGCATTTAGGCTGTTTTGATTACTGCACATGGGCAATCGATGAGGAGCCAGGGATTTTGTTCTTAATGTCCCTTGGTGGCTGGGCATCTCTCTCAAGCCTTTAGAATGCAAAACTCATCAGTCTTTGTGACCCAGTCTGGCTAGTGGGGAAGTGTAGTTTGGAGCCAGGTTTGCTGTTTGGATTTGGACTTCTCCAAAAGGAGGAGGCTCACTTCACCCAGCTGGGGAGAGGGACAAGCTGCTACACAGAGAATAATAGATAGATGTTTGTAGCATAAATAGGTCTGAGGAATTGTCCCAGGAAAAGAAGATTGTGGCAATACGTCATGTGTGACAAATTGAATCTTACAATATTTTGCATTTGCATGTTCTGCACAGATAGTAAGGAATTTCCACCCAGTTTCAGACCCAGCTGTTCCAGACCCAGCTCACTAGGCCTCCTAGGGGCCAATCACTCACACTCTCTCTGCCTAACCTACTTCACAGGGTCACTGTGAGGATAAACATGAAGAAGGACTATGTGTCTTGCCTTCAGCTCCTTTGAGAAAAGATATGGTATAAATGTACATCATGAAGAGGTTGGTGGTGATAATGATGCAAGCAGTTGACCACCATTGACTTATACTGCCCCATTGAAACCCAAGGCTAAGTAAAGATTCTTGTCTAATATCTCTTGAGCAGAGCAAAAATCTGGAGTGTTGACAACTCCCCATGTCTGGTTAAGAAGGCCACTTTTCATCTCCCTTTGGAATAATATTTTCCTCCCCTTTCCAACACTCAGCTGGATGCTTTAACTAATTAAAGGCTTCCAACAGGCAGAAGCATCCATTCCCTTTGGAGCCAAATGTCAGAGATGACTTGCTCATATTTGCTAATGACTGACAAACTGTAGAGAGTTCCAAGTGCTTAGCATCCAAAGGGCGTCTTAATAAGGTCTACTGTGACAGGGAACAGCTCTCCAGACCTTAGGACCAATCTTGATGAGATGGTTAGCAGTCATGCTCACTATTCACCTGTCTCCCCCAGGGTTGGTGCCATCCGTACAGAGCTGTTTGTACCTGTCTGTAGCAGGTACCCATAGGGCAAGGTATAGGAACATAGGAAGATGCCTTATACTGATCAAGTTAGTTCCCTTTGGAATATAGATTGATTTACTTCCTTGAGTATCCCTAATTGGGAGGTGCAGCTGATTTTGTTTTATCCAGAAGAACCTCTGTTTTTCATCATTCTTACATAATACACGGCCTGCAATCAATACTCAATGTGACAGTTGTCATTTCTCAATTATGTTTTTCCATGTAATAGTTTTTGAACCCCTGCCATCCATTTCTGTTGCTCCATTTGCTATTCCAGGTTTCTCCCAAAATGTGTGCAGAATGCACAGCCTTCCAAGTTGCAAGACAGCTTCAACTGGTATCCTTTACAGGATTTGCTAGAAGTTTGGATTCACTTTAAATAGAAGCTTGCAATTAGAATTTAATAGATTATTCAAATGATGTAGAGTGTTTCCAATATTTCATGCAGCAAGGGTCAACAAAATCAATCCTTTAAATGGAATTTTTGCAGGTTGTCTAAAAAAATTTTTTTCTATAAATGCATGCATTATGATTTTAATAGCTATAAACATTTTCCCCATTTTGTGGCAAAAATGGACATATTTATTGTCAAGTAGATTGCTTTCTCTGTTTCACATGCACAGCCACATTTCTCTCTATATAATTTGGACTGGTATGTCATCACGCTGTGGTGACAGTCTGAGCCACAAGGGGGCACAAAAACCACATGGATTGAGCTGGGACTTCAAAGTCAGGAGGTGGAAAATGGGATTGGAAGGCACTGTCATAACCTCTCCCTCTTTCTCCCTGGTACCAAGGGAGGCTTTTTCTGGCAGGTGTGTGTCTTTTGCACATGCCCACACAGAGAGAGAGAGAATTGGAGGGGGGAGAGAGAGATAATAGAGTTTTAGTTGGAAGGGATCCTAAATGTCATCTAGTCCAAACCTCTGCAATGCAGGAATCTCAGCTAAAGCATCCATGACAGATGCCCACCCAACCTCTGCTTAAAAACATCCAGTGATTCAATGAATTTGAATCCATTGGTTCAGATCCTACCCTCCTGAGCAGTAGAAAACATGTGTGTTCCATCTTCTGTGAGAAGGCCCTTCAAATATATGAAGATGGCTCTCATATCTCCTCTCAGTTAAAGGAATGCAGGAAACTGCCTTATATGGTGGGAAATTGTAGGAGGGGACTCTTACACTTGGATCCTGTTTGAAGGTTTCCCACAGACATCCAGTGAATGAGAACAGGATGCTGGACTGGATTGGCCTGATCCAGCAGGCTCATCTTATGCTTTAATACCAAGCCAGACCACTGGTCCATCTAGTGCAGTATTGTTGACACTGATTGGCAGTGACTCTCCTGCATTCCAGGCAGGTGTTTTCCCCAACCATACCTGAAGATGCTGGGTCTTGAGCCTGGGGCCTTCTGTGTGCTACGCACATGCTCTGCATCTGAGCTAATCTCTTACTCTATAGATGAAGCAAGATTCTAATACTTGCATTTCTCAATAAAGTGCTGGTTTGAATAGGAATACAAGAAGAGGCCTTCTGCTGAGTCAGACCACTGAGCCACCTACCTCGGTTTTGTCCACAGTGTCTGGCAACAGTTTTCCAGGGCTTCAGACAGGAGTCTTTTCCAGTCCTAACTGGCAATTCCAGTGATTGAATCTGGAACCTTCTATATGCAAAGCCAATGGTCTGCCACTGTGCTTCACCCTATCAAGAATTTTTCTTGCCCAGGTGCAATTACTCTTGTGCTGATTTGATTAACTAGCAAAGCCAGGTGCTGTTAGCCAGGTTCTTTGTGTGTAAGCTTGTTAGTGGGTTGGCTGGCTGCCAGATTTTACAGTTTGTCATAAAGACTCTATTAGTGCAACCTGCCTGGGTGTTATGCCAAACCCCCTGACATGCTGCTGAATCTGGTTGGGGGTTCCAAGAATGTATTTTACTCCTTTGCAACTCTGCCTCTGTTGTATGTAGCTTTTCTTGTTTTAATCTCTTGGCCAACAGTTTGAGTAACACAGAAGTTTGCCTTATTGTCAATAAACCTTTATATATATATATTTAATTGCTCTGAGTTCAGTTACCTGTAATTGTCTTCTACCATGAATTGTTAGTTTTCTTATCTCCCAGACTAGAGAGGGCTCTCTCTCTCCTTGACCCAGTCCTGCTCAGAGTTTCCTGAGGGAGGTGGCCTCTGAGACAAAGAATGATTCCATTAATGACAGTGCAGGATGGAAGGAAACACTGAAAAGTAATTAACTCAAGTATTGAGTTATTTCATAAGAAAAGACAGATAGGATGCGCAGTGCCATTTCTAGGGTACAACAAACTTGGAAGACCACACCAGGTCTCATGCTTGTGGTGGCCCCACACAGGTCTGGCATTGGTCAGTGCATTGCCTGAAGAGGCTGCTACCTCCACTGCCCCCCCAGTCCTCCTCATCCTCCTCACTTAATCCCACCCCTCCCACCCCAGTTTAAAATAGATTTGCTGCCACTAATGCAGCAAGAGCACCAGAGCCATGAGGAAACAGGTCCTTCCTCAGAATGTGTCACTCTGAGCAAAGGTGGTTTAGGAGAGTGCCTGCACTGCTGTTGCTTTGCCAGAGCAGCCAGAAATCTTCTTTTAAAATTAGTTACAGTAAATGTTTAACCATAAAGATTCAGTATTAGCTCAGTCCAACTTCAGTCAGTCCAACTTCAGAAGGCAAGGCTGCCCTCCATCAGTTCCTTATGTGAGAACTGTGAGAGGCTGATGATGAAACAGTAGCCTTGAATGTAACGTCTGCCAAGGTGCAGGGAGTATTATAATTCATTCAGACAACCTGTTTAAACCCATGCAAGATGAATGGCTAGGCTAGCTGCAATCAGTCCAGCTTTCTGACTTGTTCTTGGTCACTAAGTCCCAGGTGCTTCCCAGTGTCAGTGATAAAGAGGAAGAGGACATAAGAGTGGAGGGATGTGGGATTTTGCAGTAGGAGGGATCAGGAAGATGGCAAGTTCTCACTGGATGGATTCCTTACAGTTGGTATATCACAGGGTCCTCTCCTTTAGAAAGGCAGGCAAAACTGTGCCCACAGAGGAGATTGTTTAGTTTAAATACGAGGTCTTCTCAGAGAATCATGATTACAACAAAGTCAGCCATATCTTACCTCATACCTCATCCTTCACCAACCTGGTGCCCTCCACATGTTTGGGACAACAACACTCAGCAGTGTCAGCCAACATGGTGAACATGTGTATCTGTTGTGGAACATGTATTGTGGAACATACAAGACTAGATGCAGGTGGCGCTGTGGTCTAAACCACAGAGCCTCTTGGGCTTGCTGATCAGAAGGTCGACAGTTTGAATCTGCCCAACAGAATTAGCTCCCATTGCTCTGTCCCGGCTTCTGCCAACCTAGCAGTTCGAAAGCATACTAGTGCAAGTAGATTAAAACTTATTGATGCAGTGGGAAGGTAAGTTGTGTTTCTGTGCTCACTGGTTTCCATCACAGTGTTCTGTTGCGCCACAAGCGGTTTAGTCATGCTGGCCACATGACCCAGAAAACTGTCTGTGGACAAACATTGGCTCCATTGGCCTGAAAGTGAGATGAGTGCTGCAAACCCCATGGCCGCCTTTGACTGGACTTAACCATCCAGGGGTTCTTTACTTTTTTTACCTTAATAGAAGACTCGGAACAGAATTGCAGGACCAGCAAAAAAATTGCAGGGACCAGCAAAGTCATATTGATTCTCCTGGTGGTATGATCCAAAGAACCAACCATGTTAAGACAAACTTTGCTGGACTTGTGGGTTTCAGGGGGCAATGCTTCTTGGTGGAATGTAGTAAGATCAAATGACCTGAGGAAACAATAGGATCCCATCTGTACTCAGATAATTCCTGTCCGGGACAGGACCCCAGTAAGAGCAACTTGTTATAGGTGAGGCTGTTGTGGAAACATGTTGAGCAAGTTGCAAGACTGTGATAAAGAGCTTATTCCTGCCATCAGGGAATGCTGGTTTAATTATCTGGATTACTGTCATGCTGCTTACTTAAAAATGGAAACTTGAAAATGGATACACATTGTTACCAATGTGTTAGCATTATGCCAAGTCTTCGCTTACCAGAAAAGGCAGCTGATTGGAGCAGAATGGTCTTTGCAGGCTTTGACTCACTGAAGCTCTTGATACTGAGTCGGTGCTGACCTTTCCCTGAGCTTCATCCCCAGTGGGCATATTCTCCAGTACTTGCAGTGCTCCATTCTGGCAAGAACAATGCAAACTGTGATAGCTATAGAGACGGATTATTCACAAAGAGAAGTCTGGAGGGACGTGAATGCAAGACCCAAGATGAAAGGTTTTTGTGACGCACAGGAAGCAAGATTAAAATGGAGTTGGCATGGACTGGTCAGGAGTCTCCTTTGAGAATCTCCCCCCAATTAAGCATGGTTGCGGGGATTTGTTCATAGCAAATTCTGATGGAAACTGGGCTAAAATGAAGACCTGAAAATAGTTGCGCTTTGCATTTGTCTGAATTTTGTTTTCACCTCAAAAACTATACAAAAATGCATTTCAGATATAATATGAAATTTAGAAAGGTGAATTTTGTGGGGAAATGCATTCAAAAATGCATATATTCCAGGACGACAGTAGATATTGATGGACATTGGGAACACAACCAGGAAAGGGGGGAGGGAAATTTGGAATCCAAAGGGTGTTAAATTATATCTTATTCTTTTTTTATTTTTTTATTCTAATATGTATTGTATATTAAAGAGGGGAACTCGTGGAAGGGAACAGGTCGATTTTAGGGGATGGGAAAATATTTTTAAACTGGGTCAATGATAATAAGTTTAAATTTGGGGTAAGAATTTGTTGAATTTATTTGAAAGAATTGGAATACAAGAGGGGGAGGGGAGGGGAAGTCATGGAAAGATGCCAATGAAAATAAGATTTTAAATTTGGATGTTTTTTCTTTTTCTGTTATATTTGAAAATCTTTAATAAATATTATTTAAAAAACCAAAAAAACAAAAACGCATATTTAAATGTGATTTTTTTAAAATGTGGGTTTGTCCCTGATGTAAAGATTTTGTTGAATTTTGGTGCTGGCGATGGAAGGGAAATTGCAAAGTGAAAGATGCACCTGCCACATCAGAAGGAGCCCAAACCTTCTCCCATTAAATAGAGAGCCAGTGTGTGGCGTAGTGGTTAGATTAACTCAAGTATGGTTAGATTAAGGAGACCAAATACCTAACTCCCAATTCTCAATTTCCTGCTCTTCTTTGAATAATAATTCAAAGTTCAATAATAATAAATGGAAATGATGAAAGGAAGCTGGAATTGAATAAGTGCTTCATTGAATAAGTGGTCCATTACACCACTGTTTTGCAACACGTTTTACCTGAACAGGTGGAATGAGGAAGTAGGGAATGGAACTGTTTACATTAAATTAGCTTTATTGTACTAACTTCCAATCTGTGTTAGATTAGCATATGTGTGTGTGTGTTTGTGAGTTTTAATTTATTTTATATAGGAGCAATCGTATAGTGTCAGGTGTTTTGCAGTTCAGGCTGTAGGAGCAGGCAGAGACCTATCTCCAATCTTAGTGCTGTATGGCTATTGTGTTGAGATCAGAGATAAACCTTTGCCTACTTTCTCATAGTAAGAGACAGCAGCAAAGAGTTACCTCCAATCTAATTGTTATAGTCCTATAGCATTAGGATAAAAGATAAGCTTCTGTTGCTGCCTTGTGTGATCAAGGACAGGCTTGGGGAACCTTTTTTGCTCTGTTGGCCAGATCCTTATCCATCCCTACCCTTGCAAGCCAGCTCTGACAGGAGGGTGGGACAACCCAACTGTCAATTGCCTGACACTCTCTGTGACACTCTCTGTGTGTTTTTGGTCCAAAAAACCAAAGTGCTGCACCAACAAGTACAAAATAACTCCTCTGCAGTGCCACAAATCCAACTCAGTGGTGTGACTTTGGAAAATGTCAATCACTTCTCCTACCTAGGCAGTTATCTTTCCACAACATTGATGCCGAAATCCAGCATCGCCTGAGCTCTGCGAGTGCAGCTTTCTCCCGATTGAAGTGCAGAGTGTTTGAGTACTGGGACATTCACAGGGAAACCAAAATGCTTGTTTACAAAGCTATTGTACTACCAACCTTACTGTATGCTTGTGAAACATGGACCACTTACAAACATCATCTCCAACTTCTTGAAAGATTCCATCAACGGTGTCTCCGAAAAATCTTACACAACATTTGGGAAGACAGGCGAACTAACATCAGTGTACTGGATGGAGCAAAGATCACCAGTGTTGAAGCAATGATTCTTCAACATCAACTTCGTTGGACTGGTCATGTTGTGTGGGTGCCTGATGATCATCTTCCAAAACAACTATTCTATTCTGAACTTTAAAATGGAAAGCGTAATGCTGGTGGTCAACAAAAGAGGTTTAAAGACTGTCTCAAGGCAAATCTTAAAAAATGCAGTATAAACACTGACAACTGGGAAACACTGGCCTGTGAGTGCTCCAGTTGGACAACAGTCTTTACCAAAGGTGTCATGGACTTTGAAGACACTTGAACTCAGGACACAAGGGAGAAACGTGCTAAGAGGAAGGCACACTTGGTAAATCCACACCGTGATCAACTCCTGCCCAGAAACCAATGTCTCCACTGTGGAAGGACGTGTGGATCCAGAATTGGCCTCCACAGTCACTTATGGACTCAGTTTTAAAATCGTGTTTATGGAAGACAATCTTACTCGGCTATGAGTGATCGCCAAAGAAAGAAAGAAGATGACTCTGTGACATCAGATGACTGGCAGGTTATGTTGTTCCACCCACTTGTCAAAGCCCCTTGTGCAACGCTTCCCAATCACCTGACAGACACTCAGTTGTCAGGTTCTTGGAAACCATAGCACAGGGAGAGGGTCTTCGCTAGCCACGTGCCCAGCACTTCTGAAGAGTCAAACAGTGGGTTTACAAAGCTACTTTATGCAGGGATCAGCTGTGTGATTTGAGGGGGTTCAATCATACAGCCTCTTTCTGTTCACTAAACCCTCTCACCTCTTCTGCTACTGACACCTCCTCCCACCAGTCTGCTCCCTCTGATCACTCATGAGAGCCAGTGTGGTGTAGTGGTTAAGAGTGGTAGTCTTGTAATCTGGTGAACTAGGTTCGATTCCCCGCTCCTCCACATGCAGCTGCTGGGTGACCTTGGGCCAGTCACACTTCCTTGAAGTCTCTCAGCCCCACTCACCTCACAGAGTGTTTGTTGTGGAGGACGCTTTGAGACTCCTTCAGGAAGTGATAAAGCGGGATATCAAATCCAAACTCTTCTTCTTCATCATCATTGTCCCGCCACCAATCCCCTGGCTCAAATTCTTCTTCCCCTGGGGGTTCCCTGGCTGATGCCTCCCACCATTCCTCTGCATCCAGCCAGTCCATGACAATGAAACACCATCTTCATGCTTTCTGACCTGTAGAGAAAATGGCTTTGAAAATGGGATTTATTCTAGGGCACACTAAACACAATACAGCGGATGCCCATAACTGTTTTCTCCAGTGTCTTTTTCTTTTGCAAAAAGCAGCCATGGGGCAGGGAGGAATGAATGATAGGGATCTGGGCTGCAGCATTTCCCCATATATCAATTCCCAAATGCAAATCCCTGCCCTTGCCTGAGCTGCTTTTAGTCACAAAGGAGAAAGCATACCATTAAAATGTGAGTGCTTGTGCATGGTAGTTTTCCACACACAAAAAGCACACAACAAAAAGGCATTGAGAGATCCAGTAAAAGTTTTTGTATTGCATTTAGTTTGGAATTTAGTATAACTGGGAACCAATTCTTTTTTATTTAAGAATATTTATATCCCCACTATCCAACAAAAGAATATATAACTGTCCTGCACACTAAATAATATATATAATAGCATATATTAAAGTTAACAAATGGCATCAGATCAACTATATGCAATTTATTAATTGAGGTAGAATTTGGTCATCTTACAGCCACAAAAATTCCCTGGGAAAAGGACCTTCAGGTAATAAGCTCTAATGAAAAATGGAACACACTTTGGCCAAATTAAGGGAATCCTCCTTGAAATTATTGCATAGGTGATATATTTCCCCCATTCTAATATTCCACAGGATACCGGGGCAACATCAACCAGTTGGAGGGGAGGTAAGAAGACTGGATAATTTATATGTATGTAGTGCTTTTGCAAATCTGTTTACCCATTTTGGGTTTTGGAATTAAAGGAACTGGGTTTAATCTACAAAACAGGCCTACAATCTTCTCTTCAACTTGCTTTACTTGGAGTAAAGGACATGTCTACTACACCAAGTGATCATAAAGAACTTTTAACATTCCTATTCATGACAGCACACATAGAAATAGCCATGTGATGCCTCACTACCTTGGCCTTGAACACTGAAGCATGGTGCTGCAGAGCTGGAAAAGAGATAGGGAGTAAGTGGGAAGGTTGGTGCAGTGCAAAAACAGATCCCTGACAGCAACCATATCTTCCCAGAAGCTAACAAATACAGAGTCAGACAATAGGCCTTTAAAAAACACAGCTGGCTCCTCCAGGGAGGTCTGGCCAACTACAGTACATAGGACTTCACTTCTCAGCTGCTACAACATCCATCTATTGTTGAAATAGAAGGGGAACAGACTCAGCCAGCAGGACCTGCAGGGAACTATCCATGGTAAGGTAAAGGTAAAGGTACCCCTGCCCGTACGGGCCAGTCTTGACAGACTCTGGGGTTGTGCGCCCATCTCACTCAAGAGGCCAGGGGCCAGCGCTGTCCAGAGACACTTCCGGGTCACGTGGCCAGCGTGACAAAGCTGCACCTGGCGAGCCAGAGCCGCACACGGAAACGCCGTTTACCTTCCCGCTGGTAAGCGGTCCCTATTTATCTACTTGCACCCGGAGGTGCTTTCGAACTGCTAGGTTGGCAGGCGTTGGGACCGAGCAGCGGGAGCGCACCCCGCCGCAGGGATTCGAACCGCCGACCTTTCGATCGGCAAGTCCTAGGCGCTGAGGCTTTAACCCACAGCGCCATCTGTGCTTAAAGAGACTGGCTTCATCTGATCTGACTCAGCTGTACCTGACTGGCCCTGACCCTGCCGATCTTCATTGGTCCAGAAAAGGCTTGTGGACCTCAAAGTCCCAGTGGCACAGTACTGAGGGTATGGAGCTCCATAATATTGGAGCCACCATGAAGAGAAGCCTGCAGAGAGCCCTTGCAGATTTTTTAAAATAAAAGCAACTGCTCTTAATACTGTTAATGCTAAAGAAGCATTCATGTGATATATGGTAGGGAGAGCTACTCCTACAGCCAGCCAAAATGTAAATGGAATTTGAGGCCTTCTACACTAAGGTATGTTGGCTTCAATGTGGTTTTGGATGCCTCCAAATGTAATGTAGGAAATGAAGCCCTGGTCAAGGCATAAAATCCCTCCAATGTGCAATCTTTTTCTCTGCAGAAAGAATTCAGAAACAGCAGAGTTGCAGATGTGAAAAGTCCAATTAGAATCCTCAGTTAATCCTGGGATTTCTGCTTCACTATATTCAATTACAAAACCCTGCTGCGGCTTCCTACTGCTGCTTTTTAGAATTAACCAGAGCTCCAAATGGAGTCGACTTCTAATCTATATCAAAAGGAAGCTTTTCCTTTTATTTATTAAGAGGCACCAAGGATGGCATTTTTAAATCCTCTTGCTACTTCTGCAATTGATTTAGATGAACATATTCCATCCTTGAGATTGCGCTAGAAGGGCTTCTTTAAAACATTTCTGCTAAATCACAATAGTCTAAAGGTTCTCATGGAAGAAACACAGCCGTTATCGATATAGCATCCCAGTACAGTGTGGGAATTTAAATCTACACCTGCACAGGCCTTTGGGCTCTCAAAGAATGCCTGCCCCCGCCCAGTATAATTCCGATAAGAAAAATCATTGTGGTATTTGTGTAAATAGAAGGGTGCATCTATGTGGGAGAGAAATGCAAAAGGAAACAAGGGAAGATTTGAGGTTTTCCTTTCCCCTCATGTCCCGATACAGGAACCATCATCACCTTAGAAGCTCTTTGATAAAATTGTGAAGCACCAAACTAAAGTAAGTTCCACTTTTGGGGGCGCTTGTATTAAAATATTAATGACATCCCACAGGAAGGGATGCAGCTCAGTGGTTGAGCATCTGCCCTGCAGGGAGAAGGTCCCAAATCCAATCCCTAACAACTCTGAGTAGAACTGGCAATGTCCCTTGCCTGAAGCCCTGGAGAGCCACTTCCAATTAGTGTAGACAATACCAAGCTGGATGGATGGTCTGACTTCGTATAAGGCAGCCTTCTATGTTTCTGGTATGGGAAAGGCCTGTAGTTCTTTGGGGTTTTTTTAAAGAAGGACCGAACATTTTTTATGTACGCAACAACGGCAGCAAGGATACTCATTGCCAAGAATTGGAAGACTCAAGATCTACCCACACTGGAAGAATGGCAGATGCAGCTGATAGACTATATGCAACTGGCGGAGATGACTGGCAGAATCCGAGACCTGGGAGAAGAAAGGATTGAAGAAGATTGGAATAAATTTAAGATTTATTTACAAAAATATTGTAACTTGATTGAATGTTAAGAAGGATGCTTGATCATAAATAATTGGCCACCACTAAATTAGACTGGAATTTGATGATAAGTGAGATTAAGGAAAAGACAAACCCTTTGGGAGAACTATTAGATTATATTTAAATGAGTGGATATAAGATTGTAAACAAGATGATAATTTGCTTGAAAAAACTTTTCAACAATGTAAGTGGGAGCAGGAGACGTGAGGAAGTCTAAACAAGTTATGAAATTTTGTTATGATATAAGCAATGTTGTTTGTTACTTATGTTTTTCTTTCACAAAAAATCTTAATAAATATTTATATATAAAAAAAGTTCTTTGGGGTTTTATATATATATATATATATATATATATATATATATATATATATATAATATATATATTACTCATTTTCACTTTTAACATTTATCATCGTACACAAATCTTAAATCATTTTACAAGTAGGATTCTCATAATCCCTGAACTTCCCTCCACCCCCCTCCGTGGTTTCACTGGTGGAGGAAGAGGAGTGTGGGGGGAGCGCACCACCCCTGGCAGCGGGATCCCGGTGGGGTGCCATCGTGGCTGCCCCCTGCCCGCCCTGGGTGCCCCACCCCCGCAGGCAGCGCGCCACACCCCCAAGACGCACGCACACCCCACCCCTGCCTGCTCTCCCCCCGGTGCTTGAGCTTGAAGCTCCGCCACCGCATGGTTTCCCCAGATATTCTTTTCAAACTGCATCTTATCATATTCTCCATATTTTCTTAAATCTCACTTTTTATCATTATTCTCGCTTCATTACAAGGGTTTTTAAAATCCTGTCAATGTTTCCAATTGTTTACAATGCTCTTTCAGGTAACTTATAAAGTTCCCCCCATTCTTTATTAAATTTACTGTCCTCTTGATCTCTGATTTTCCTGGTCATTTTTGTCAATTCGGCAAAATAGTCCATCATCTTTATCAGCCTTTCTTCTTTTGTAGGTAAATTGACCTCCTTCCATATATATATATATATATATATATATATATATATATATATATATTCCATATATATATATATATATATATATATATATGCAGGTTTTGGTGTCCTCGGGTGTCTTCCCGTGTAAAAGTTGGGGTGTCTAGGCGACGTTTCGACGAGGTCTCACTCGTCATCTTCACGCGTCATCTCCAGCCTGAAGATGACGAGTGAGACCTCGTCGAAACGTCGCCTAGACACCCCAACTTTTACACGGGAAGACACCCGAGGACACCAAAACCTGCATTCCTGTACCCGTGAAAATCTACGAAAGCATATATATATATATATATATATATATATATATATATTCCACATATATATAATTTTTATTAGTTTTTTTAATATATCATTTTGAACAGTAATTAAACATACTTTTTTAAAAAATAATATTTATTACTTTTCCAACAATTTAAACACTACAAAACAAAATGGACAATACAATACAATACAAAAACACCACACAACACTAACACATTAGATTAACACAACAAAATAAAAACAGTTTAAAACACATCATACAGTTTCAGCATCCTATCCTTCATTCATTTATTTCAACGACCTCCTCACACCTCCCTTTTTGTATTCCACTTCTATTAATTGTTTCAGCAATTCCTTTCCATCTTCCTCTGTTTTCTATCCTATAATTATCTTAACATATTCTAACCTTATTTTTTCTTTTAATACTCTAATAATCTATTTATACTTAATTCCTTATAACATTTCTACTAAAGCCATATAACTTCATTCCCACATTTTTCTAACATTCATTAATTTTACAATAGTCTTTAAACTTTTTTCAATCTTTAAACTTTTTTTAAATAGTCTTTAAACTTTTTCCAATCTTCTTCCACTGACTCTTCTCCCTGGTCTCGGATTCTGCCAGTCATTTCCGCCAGTTCCATATAGTCCATCAACTTTATCTGCCATTCTTCCCGGGTGGGTAAATCTTGTGTCCTCCAATACTTCGCTATAAGTATTCTTGCTGCTGTTGTTGCATACATAAAAAGAGTTCTATCCTTCTTTGGCACCAATTGGCCAACCATGCCCAGGAGAAAGGCCTCTGGTTTCTTCAGGAAGGTACATTTGAATACCTTTTTCATTTCGTTATAAATCATCTCCCAGAATGTCTTAATCCTTGGGCATGTCCACCAAAGGTGAAAGAATGTACCTTCAGTCTCATTACATTTCCAACATTTTTTTTCGGGCAAATGGTAAATTTTTGCAAGCTTGACTGGTGTCATGTACCACCTATAAATCATTTTCATTAAATTTTCTCTTAGGGCATTGCATGCCGTGAATTTCATACCTGTGGTCCATAACTGTTCCCAGTCAGCCATCATTATGTTATATCCAACGTCTTGTGCCCATTTAATCATAGCTGATTTCACCATTTCATCCTAAGTGTTCCATTTCAACTTTTACATCTTATTCAAATTTTTAACTTCCATCAATCCTGTCTGAAATTGTCCTCTTTCCATCTTTGGGCAAGTTGCATCTGTGCAGCTGTTGTAGCATACATAAATAGTCTCTTTAGATCCTTAGTTAGATGAACACAGTGGGGCTTATTTCTAAACAAACATGTGCAGGGTTGCAAACTATTAGCCACATGTTCTCAGTGTTTTGAAATATATATATTTGTAATATTCCTTGTATTTTGTAGCTGTGTTGTTTTAAGTAGTGGGATAAAGGTAGATCCTAGGTCTCCAAAGAGAACATATTCACAAAGGATAAGGAAATATGCTTTATGCAGGAAAGTTTTATTTAAAGTTGCCATAAGCAACCTTCCTTTCAACTACTGTTTCAATTGACTTGTTGGGTTTGAAACTCTGCATAAGCAATGCTGACATCTTGTGGACATTCAAAATACTGCAAACTCATGTTCTTAGCAGTTAAGTCTTTGGATATGTAATACAGTATTTATTTGTTTCATGAAATGTATATAGCACTTGATCATAAAAATAAAGCAGAATGGCTCAAAGTGGCTTCCCAAAGGACTTAAAACAGTAAAATTATCTGGTTTTTAAAAAAATACAGTTTAAAAGAGCAATTTAAAACATTCAGGAATAATTATAAATTATAAAATAAACAATAAGCTAAAAACAGTTTAAAATACATGTCAACATTCTACATATCTGGGTAGGCTTTTCTAAACAATTTTTTTAAAAGGATGCATAAAAAGAGTATAGTGGAGGCACATGCCTAATGTCAACAGGCATGGAATTCCAAAGTGTGGGTGTGTTCTATTATTATTATTATTATTATTATTATTATTATTATTATTATTATTACCCCACCCATCTGGCTGGGTTTCCCCAGCCATAATCATTATGGGTTGGATCCAGGCTAACTTACAATACAATCTTGTACAAAATTTAGGGAGTCTTGCCAAATCTTATCAACATGGGAAATATTAACAAACAAACATCTGAACACAGGGGAAAAAATCATAGGTGCATGAATATAAACTGTCAAACAAAATCAGTACAGACACTAATTCTCCTAGGAAAATGAAGACATCCTCCAGGACTAAAGTGACCAGAAAGTAGGCTCAGCTCATGTGAACACCTGCTTAGATTCACCTTGGCCACTTTCTGATGCTGCATAAAATGTTCAGAAAGAGCCATAGCCCCTACACTGTTGAACCTGCTTCCTTTGGATGGCTCCTCCTCCCATTTCCAGCATCTAGCAAATCCAATTCGGCAGCCATCATAGCTTAGTTTGAAGACAAACTAGCAAGACAAACACGGATGTTCACATTTTATGCAATGACAGTTTGATAATAACACCTCCATCTCTGTCAAGGATGTCATTGGTACATCACCTAGGACAGTGGTTTTCAAGCAGTGTGCCGTGGCATCCTGGGGTGCCTTAAATGATGGTCAGGGGTGCCGCGGGCAACACTGGCCTCTGTTCCTCTTCCCTCCCCTCCCTCCTCTGATGCCCTCTTGTTTCTTTGCCTCCCAAAGGCTTGCACAGCTGTTTGTTGCAGCAGCCCTGGCTACAAGCTCCCCAGGCGAATGGTGGGTGGGGGGCAGCTCAGAGACCAGGGACAGCAGCAGCAGCTGCCCAGAAGACTCCCAAGGAGAGGGGAGAGGAGAGGAGCCTGAGGGAACACTCCCCAAGGGAGTGTGTTTGAAAAAGGTTGAGAGGCTGCCAGTTCTGCAGGCAAGGGGTGACCTAACTGGGCTCCTGAGCCCCACAGGGGTGCTGCAGAAATAATGTAGTTGGTTAAGGGAGCTGTGGACTCAAAAAGGTTGAAAACCTCTGACCTAGGAAAATGAAAGGAAAGGTTAAGATAGGAGAGGAATAATCAACAACCAGGAGAGGGTGCTGTGCTCCTAAACTGGAGGCTTCACCTAATGGCAGAGAGAGCTGAAATTCTCAGTTCTGAACTGCTTGTAAAAATCTAAACAGATGTGGGAAATGTGATGGTGAGAATGGTTTTTAGGGGGGATGCATTTTCCTTTTTTGAGTATGTTGGATCTGGACATTTTAATAAAATAAACGTATAACATTGTTGAGCTTAGCAAGCTTGTGCTTAAATCTAAAGATAACTTTAAAAATATGCATATTTGTTTTTCCTTTACAATATAATAAATGAATAAAAATAGAGAAAGGAGAAAGCTCAGCAATGGATCAAAGCAATTTGTAGTGCAGCATTGTACAGTGAAAGTAAATACCATCAGAACACAACTAAAAGGGGGAAGGCAGTTTGGTGAGGGAGGGAGGGTGGACAAAAAAAAGTGGGGCTCACCTCCAGGGGAGCAATACAAACATGCAAACAAGTTCAAGTATAGATCCCAAACACCTGTGTGTTTATTCTCTTGGTGCCATCTGCTGAAGGTAGCCTTTTCATATGTTGCAAGGGGAGATAAGTGTCCTGGCTCTCCCCATCCGATGAAGAACTGGAGCTCATGATTCTGGTTTTGCCAAAGGATTTTATTTTCAGATAATACCAGTGCATAAGAGAAATCACGGGTTGCAAGGCTCAGCAGTTACACAAGAGATCAAAGGCATGGCTAGGCAGGAGCTGAGATGCTGAACCAACAAGCAACATGGCACCTGAAATTTCCTTTTGAAGGCTGGGTCAGGCACAGCATTCAGTGAGGCAAGCAGCTGGGGTTTCAAGACTGAGCAAGCAAGGAGGCACACATTCTAGTTGGAATAGCCAGGTGAGGTTTGTGTGCTCTGCTGCTGGGGTCTCTGTGTTCTAGCCAGCAGAACTGGAGTGGGAGCCAGCTTGGCATCAGATTTACTCCCATCTGCCTCAGAAAAACCTCTTCACCAGTTTTTAGCAGGTGCTCTTTCCAGGTGTTTTTAAAGTTTCAGAAAAGCTTTGCCCTTTTCTGAGATATCTTTGAAACATTTGGCTCATTTCTTAGTTGAGGAGAATATTAGAAGCTGCTGAGGTTTGTATCTATGAGCTAGGAAATTTGAAACAGCAAAACTACTGATGACATTCTGATGAGGAATCCTTAAATACACTATGCAGGGCAGATAGTAGTAAGCTGTTATTGCCACTAACTACCTATTCTCTGCTAAAAGCAAGTTGTGTGTAAATGAGCCTGCTGTAAACCTTTTCCATAGCTCAGTTATGATTAAGCCAGTTTTGAAGATTCAAAACCAGCTTTCAAAGTGCCTTAAATTTAGTTCAACGATTAATCTCTCGCTTCAGTGCATAGAGATAGTGACTTCCTGAGTTGGTGGGTGTGATGGGATGATGAGCTGCTTGTGCGTAAAAGCTTAGTCCCTCAGAGTTTGCTCAGCTTAGCAAAGCTCTGTCTTTAGCGGAGCCCTTAAGCATGGCTCCCTCAATCGCTGGAAGAATCCGACAGTGGGCGTTTATGGAATTTACTCCAGCATAAAAGCTCCTTGACGGAAACGCGTCGTCTGGATTCTCGGCGCGACAGTTTCCGGCGACGAGTGGGTGTACCTATGGGAGGTCCTGAGACTTCTCCGCTGTTATCGCTAGAAGACTCCCTGAGCCATTCCTTTGCCTCCCTCTCTCTCTGATCTCCCATTCTCCCCCTGCTGGTGCCTTCCTCTGCTGCTGAGTCTCTCCTGACTTCTGAGAGCCCCTCCACCTCCTGTCTTTCCGATGGCAGTTCCCTGACATCCACCTCCCCTCCAGGGCCCCCTTCACCCCCTCCCGCCCCCTCCCCTACTGGCGGTGAGGATGGAAAACCCCGGAAGGAACACTCCTCATCATCAGAGGATTCAAACACTTCTCGCCACTGCCTCCCGTCTCTCCTCCCTGAGTCCTTTTCCTCGTCGGAGTCTATTCCCTCTTCCACCCCTGATTCTGGGAACCCTTCAAACTCCTCTTCCTCATCGGTGGTGCCGAAGTGTTCCCTCCTGAACCGTGCCACGGGCTGAGGTTTCCTTGGGAACCGTTGATGAAACGTTTCTATTAAAACCTCGTCATTGACCTCCTCTGCCGGTACCCATGTGTTTTCTGACTCCGCTTCCCCTTCCCATTCTACCAAATACTCCACCTGATTCCCTTTCCACCTGGAATCAATGATTTCTGCCACATGCATGTTGCGTTCCCCTTCTTCTATGACTGGTGTTTGAGTAACCTCCCTCTCACGTTCCCCCCACTCTCGCCCCTCTCAGTACGGTGACAGTAGGGACCTGTGAAATACTGGGTGCAGTTTCATGTGGTTGGGCAATCTGAGTTTGAATGCTACCGGGTTGGCCTGTTGTATGACCTCAAAGGGTCCCAGCCGTTTGGGTCTCAATTTCTTACACCCTCCCTTGAACGGCAGTCCTTGGGTGGATAGCCACACCCGGTCCCCCACCCTTATGGTTTCACCTTCCCTTCTGCTTCTGTCTGCTTGCTTCTTGTATTCTTCCTTGGCCCTCTCTAAGTTAAGTTGGAGTTGCCGATGGGTCGCTTCCATCTCTTCAACAAAGTGTTCCGCCGCCGGGACACTCCACCTCTCCCCTCCTTCTCCTGGAAATGCCCTGGGATGACACCCATAATTTGCCAGGAAGGGACTTATCCCTGTGGACACATTCTCCGCGTTGTTGTAGGCAAATTCTGCCAGGGCCAACTTATCTACCCAATCATTTTCTCTGTCATTTACATAACACCTCAGGTATTGTTGTAAAATCCCATTTGCTCTTTCCGCCTGCCCATTTGTTTCTGGGTGCCGGGCAGTTGAAAAATTGACTTCTACGTGCAGTAAGCTCATGAGCTTCCTCCAGAACCTGGAAGTAAATTGTTTCCCTCTGTCTGAGACCACCCTCACGGGGGCGCCATGCAACCTGAAAATATGCTTTACAAACAACTTGAAGGTTTCTTCCGCTGTGACCGCGTGTGAACAGGCTATAAAATGGCACGTCTTAGTTAATAGGTCTACCACCACCATGACAGCTGTTTTCCCTTTGGATTTTGGCAGATCCGTCATAAAATCTATGCATACCGCCTCCCATGGCCTTTCTGGTGTGGGTAAGGGTTCCAATAGCCCCGCTGGTGCCAGCCTCTCCCCTTTCGCTCGCTGGCACCTGTCGCACCCCCTAACATATTCCCGTACGTCTTCCCTCACCTTGGGCCACCAAAACTCCCTGGTGACCAACCACATGGTTTTGTGCTGCCCGAAGTGCCCCGCTGTGGGGCTGTCGTGTAACTGCTTGAGCACTCTGCCCCTCAGTTCCCCATCGGGTATGTACAGTGCCCCTTTGTAATACAACGCCCCGTTCTTTTCCTCAACCCCCCCTGTGTTCTCCCCTGTCCCCCTGAGTTCTCTGAGTTTCTCTTGGGCATATTCATCGTTCTCGGTACCCTCTACCAGTTCTCTTTGCCCCACCAATGCCGCCCCACACACCCAGTGGTCCTCGGGGATGATATGCCTTTCCTCAGGCGCTCCCTCCCCCTCTAAATACTCAGGTTTTCGGGAGAGAGCGTCCGCCCTGACGTTCTCTGGTCCTGGTACGTAGCGAATTTCAAAATGGAATTTGGAGAACTCCTGGGCCCATCTCACTTGTCTCTGGTTCAGTACTCGGGCAGTTCTCCAGTATTCTAGATTTTTGTGGTCGGTCCGCACTTGGACCTTGTGCTGCGCCCCAATCAGCAAGTGTCGCCATCTCCGGAACGCTTCATGAATGGTGAGTAGTTCTCGGTCGTATACGGTGTAGTTCCTCTCGGATTTGTTCAACTTCCGCGAGAAGAAGGCACACGGTCTCCATTCCGACGTATCTTTTCCCGGCTGTAGAAGCACGGCCCCCACCGCTCGGTCTGATGCGTCAGTCTCCACTCTCATTGGTTGCTGTAGATCCACGTGCAAAAGTTGTTCTTCCGACGCAAACGCCTTCTTTAATCTCTCGAACGCTCGCTGCGCCTCTTCCGTCCAGACAAATTTCTTCTTGCTGCTGAGACAATCAGTGATGGGCGCCGTTAAGTGGGCAAAGTTCTTGATGAACTTCCGATAGAAGTTTCCAAAACCCAGGAACCTTTGCATGTCCTTCTTAGTTTTCGGTGTCTTCCATTCCAGTACCGCTTGAACCTTGCCAGGATCCATGGCCAATCCCTTGTCTGACAACCGGTATCCCAGGAATTCCACCTCTCTGGTATGAAACTGACACTTCTCCAGTTTCACCCACAGCTGGTTTTCTTGCAGTCTGCTCAGTACCTCTCTTACATCTCGCACATGCTGCTCCTCATTCTCTGAGTACACCAGGACGTCATCTAAGAACACTACACAGTTCTTGTAAAGCAATGGTCCCAGGACGTGATTCATGAACGATTGAAAACAGGCCGAGCCCGCCTGTAGACCGAAGGGCATAACGAGGTACTCAAAGGCCCCCAAGGGGGTGAACATAGTGGTTTTCCACTCATCTCCCTTTCTCATACGTATCAGGTTATACGCCCCCCTTAGGTCCAGCTTGGTAAAAAATTTTCCCTTTCCTCACCCGGGTCAAAATGTCATCGATTCTGGGCATGGGGAAAGTCACTGGTTCTGACACTGCATTTAGGGCCCTGAAGTCCACGACCAATCTGGGTTTATTAGTATTTTTTTTGTCCACAAAGAACACTGGGCTGCCCCCCACCGCTCGTGACTCTCTGATGAAACCTCGCTTGAGATTCTTGTCAATGAACTCCCTTACTCCTGCATCTCCCTGTCTGACATTGCATACAGCTTGCCCACTGGCAATTGGGCTCCTGGGAGTAAGTTAATTTGACAGTCAAAGGGTCTGTGCGGGGGCAGTTTATCTGCTTCTCTTTCGCTGAAGACGTTAACCAGGTCGGCGTATTGTCGTGGTACCTTCCCTTTATCTGTTATTTCCATCCCTGCTAGCGTGGCCTGGGTTCCTACTTGGGCTTCCCTTTCCTTGCAGTGTGCCAGGCAATGCGCTGACCCAAATGAGACTACTCTCTGGTGCCATCCCACTAGCGGATCATGCAGCGCTAGCCAGCTCATCCCCAAAATAATGGGCGCTCCTCCCAAGGTGGCTATATTAAACGCTATCAGTTCTGTGTGCCTTGCCACCCTCATTATCATTGGGACAGTCTGCTGGTTAACTTCTCCTCCCAACAGCGCCCTCCCATCAATCGTGGTCACCTGCAAAGGGTTACTTAAAGGGATAGTCTGTATCTGGTGTTCGCCTGCAAACTCCTTACTCATAAAATTACAGGAGCTGCCTGAGTCCAATAGCGCCTTAATCTTTAGTGGGTGTCCGTTTGGCAGCTCTAGCGACACCTCTATTACAAGCGCTGGTCTTGGGGGTTCCGGCGTGGGCACATTCACTGCTCTTTGGCCTGGCTGCTGTGCCCCGATGGTGGCAGCCAGGCGTTGGCTTTTACTTGCTCCTTAACTCCCTCCTCCTCCCCCCCAACAGCTCCCGCCATCCCTTGCCATTCCTTTCTTTGCGGACAGACTCTGGCAAAGTGACCTGGCTGTTGGCAGAGAAAACATTTCTTGGCGCTTTTTCCCTCCTTCTTCCGCCCTTCACAGGGGTTTGAAACTGCGCGCACGCGCGCTGTTCCAATTTCCATCGGCTCTGCTGGCGGGGAATGCTGCTCGGGAATCTCTGGAATGCGGAGATCCCTCCAACGTTCCCCCTTCCCTTCCCGCTTCTCCAAAGCTCTCGCCTCCTGGCGTGCTCCTATGGCCAGCGCAGATTTAGTCAGCTGGTCCATAGACTCCGCCCTGGGCGTCCGGGAAAGTTTGTCCTTCACTGCCGAAGATAGTCCTTCTTCGGACAGCATTTGTATCGGTTCCGCCGACAAATCCCAACCCAATTTATGGATCAACATGGTGAACTCAGTCCAGTACTCACGGACAGATCGGTTCCCTTGTTTACACCCCATTAACTGTCTGCGCACCACTCCCTGCTCAATCTCGCTGGAAAACATCAGATCCATGGCGCGAAAAAACTTCCTTGAGTCCTTTAGGGCGTCATTATTAGCTGCCATCAGGGGTCTCACCCAGTCTTTCGCCCCCCCTTCGAGATGGCCAATCACAAACGCTACCCTCGATTCCTCATCAGGAAAGTCATCAAACTGCAGATTGAGGGCATATTGCATCTCTGTCCTAAAGGCTTGATAGTTCCTGGGATCACCCCCAAATTTCTGAACCAATCCTGGCACCTTCCTTGTGAGTGGGGTGGCTTTTCCCTTTTCTGCATCCTGAGCCCTCCTCTCCTCGAGCCTAGCCGTTTGCAGTGCTAGCTGGACCTCCAACATCCTGTACCTTTCTTCCAGGCTTGGACCCGCTCCAGCTCCTCCCGCTTCTCCGGCTCCGGCTGGGTTGCTCATGATGCCTCTCCTTGCACAAGCTGCTTTCAAAGACTGTCGGATTGCTGTGATGGGATGATGAGCTGCTTGTGCGTAAAAGCTTAGTCCCTCAGAGTTTGCTCAGCTTAGCAAAGCTCTGTCTTTAGCGGAGCCCTTAAGCATGGCTCCCTCAATCGCTGGCAGAATCCGACAGTGGGCGTTTACGGAATTTACTCCAGCATAAAAGCTCCTTGATGGAAACGCGTCGTCTGGATTCTCGGCGCGACAGTTTCCGGCGAGGAGTGGGTGTACCTATGGGAGGTCCTGAGACTTCTCCGCTGTTATCACTAGAAGACTCCCTGAGCCATTCCTTTGCCTCCCTCTCTCTCTGATCTCCCATTCTCCCCCTGCTGGTGCCTTCCTCTGCTGCTGAGTCTCTCCTGACTTCTGAGAGCCCCTCCACCTCCTGTCTTTCCGATGGCAGTTCCCTGCCAGTGGGTTACTTTGCAAAACATCTGCATGTGTCTACAAAAAGGCCTCCCTGGATTTGCTGAAATCAACATGCACATGTAATGAAATTCTGCCCTAATAACTTGGATGGCGAAAATATAACAGAATATGCTATGGGTACAAATATACTGTTTTATTTTTTTGGGGGGGGCGTATGTGTTTTTGCTTAAGGAGATTAACGGCTGTGGTAAGCAACCACTCAGGTTAAAGATAATTACAGCTTGGTTTGTAGATACTTGGTTTAACATGCATTAGGCAATTAAAATAACCCCAAAGTAAATCCATTTAAGCAAAAGAAATGAGACCTGTACACGTTGTCCTCCCCTCCTGATATTCCGATAAACATTCTCAATAGACAGTACAATTTACTGAAAGGCCTCAGGAAGGATGCAGGTTGCCAAGCAGGGCAAAAGGGATGTGCAAGGTGGGTGGAGTTCAAGCTTTTCAGTTTTAGGAGCATAGGAACAGCAGCATAGTGCAAAATTCAGAGGTGCTGGCTCCCTTCATGCTAGTCACTGCCACATCTTCTCCTAAGATGCAACAATAATCTTATAATGATACAATATTAAGAATGAGGGATGCACTGCAATGACCACTGCAGATTTCCATGTGCTCCCTTTCATCTAAACCACCATTCTCCCAAAACTGTTCTTATGTTCTTAGTTTGGTGTTGCTGACACCTGAACACAATATCTTAAAACTGTGGAGCTTCTATTACTATAAACCGGCCTTCCTGGACCTGGTACCTTCCAGGCACTGTTGGCTACCACTCTCATCATCCCTGACCATTGGCTGTGCTGATTGAAGGATGAAAAGGTTGGGAATGGCTACTGTGAACTATTCACAATTTCCCAAGTTTTCAGGAACACCATTAAAGAACTGCTAGCATTTGAGCCAGTGGGGATTTTTTGTAAGGCACACCCTCACAAATGCTGTAATGTTAATTACATGCTTTTATTAGGAACTTGTACGCTCAACACTTCAGGGTGTGGGCCCAGTAACTAAACTGTACAGCTGTAATTAATATCTTGAAATGACTGCTAGACGGAAGTAACTGGAGCTCTCCACAAAGAGACACAGGGTGGAATTGCCCTAAGGAAAGGGAATCTGTTGAAACAGCAACAGCATGTTGACAAACTTCCTTAAGATGTTATCGCAATTTAGGTAGGCAGAAATTCCTCAACTTTTGGAGGGCTAAAATGTAGGGGTGATGGAGAAATTTGTTGTACGTGAATTATAATGTAAACTGGCCTGATCCAGGTGTCCCAGACTACCATGTGGATAAGAAAATAGCTACCCAAAGAATTTTGACTCAGAAAAGTATCAAAATGCATTTAAAAATGAGGGTTTAGATAAATTAAGTTTAGAAGTGCATATTTTCTGATAAAATGGGTTGTTTACAACTGCATTCTACCCAGAGAAGACCCTTGAAATTAATGGAACCAAGTTAGTCATGGCCATCAATTTAAATGGGTCTATCTTGAGTGGGACTAATGTTGGCTATAGCCCATTATGTTCAGAAATATATTCTCCCTCACACGCACTAGGGGTATATCTGTATATGTGCATTTTTAAAAAAAATCATTTTATGAATCACTTTGATCTTCATTTCAGAGTTTCTGAACTGCTCTGATTAAAGCAAAGCTTTTTGTTTTTACATTCACTATACAATAAAGGGCAGTATAGAAACAGCTATCACTCATTCCCCTTGGGGCCAAAGTGGATGAAATTTACAGGCACTGGAGCCTTTCCAGATTGGATTAAACTTGCCAAATTACAGACAAATAGGTCCAGGGTTTTTTGTGTGGAGGAAGTAAAAGGAATTAACTTCCCTCCATAATCCCTTATGAGGTGGGGGAACTGATGTTTGTTTATTGCTTTCTTACCTTAAAATAATTAAGAGTTGACTGGGTTTTGTGAATTCCTGCTTGTACATTTAAGTGATCATTTGTCTGTATCCTCTTATAGGCCACAGGCATCTGAGGGGGCCTTACTTGGTTTTGGATTTTGTTTAAAAAGAGCAACACATGTTATTTTAAAAGAAAATGAAATGAAGCTTCTAACTTTCTTTCTCTTTTTAAAATCATCTTCTGCTGTGCTTTACCAAAACAAAAAAAATCCAGAGAGCTTTGGTGCTCTGTGCAGGCAACATTTTGGACAGTCTCACTTCTGGCAAACCCCACAGATCTAGAGAAACAGAGAAATATATGTAAACATACAGAGATTCTGCATAGAAAAGTGGAGTGACTGAGAACACTGTAACTTTATCAGGGTCCTTGTCTTGGAGTTTATTGACATCATGTTTTGACAGGGAAGAGAGATCCCTGAATCACCCTGATTTGCCCTTTTAAACCCTCCACAAAGCCAATGTGCCAAGTCTTTTTTGTAACATTAAGGTCACAAGGAAGGAGCTTCTGACTAAACATTTGGAAGAACTTTCTGCTAGTAATAGGTGTTTGACGGTGCAACGGACTCCCTTGGAAGGATGTGGACTCTCCTTCCTTGGAGGTTTTTAAGCACAGGATGGATGGCCATCTGTCAGGGATTCTTTAGCTGTGATTCCTGCATTGCAGGGGGTTGGACTAGATGTCCTTCAGGATCCCTTTGAACGCTGCAATTCTGTGTTTCTATGTGGTCTTGGGTAATGTGTGAGTCAGGTTTGTCTTCATCCTGCTGTTACTGGAGGACTCGGCACTTATCCCGGTCAGGTCATTTGGTACTGAGCTGCAGAGCTGGAAAGTTGACTTTCTGAGATGAGTAATGAAGAAAAATGGACAAAAATCTTTGCAGCAAAAACCAAAGTGCAGTCACCTGGTCAAGTTGAATGTTAAAGCTCCTTTTATAGCCCGACAAAAGCTTCTTTTGCAGCCAAGTTAATATTGCCTCTAAAAATTGAGAATCTGCTTCTCCATCATGAGTTGCAGCTAATTCTTTCCTCTGCCATAAATATGCCTAATTCTCTTTTAATGCCATTTGAGCTGGTTACCAGGGGAGGAAACAATGAATTTCAGAAGGTAACAGCTTCCCAAGCAAATGTGTTATTTGCATAGAGGGAGATCTCACAATAACCAGGGAGAGAGACTGCCCCTTTGGCCACACCCCCAGGGTCACATGCCTGGGCTAACCCCACCTCTAACAGCCATCTGCTGTATATGCAGATGTCAGGGGCAAGGCTAGCTTGGCTCACAAAATGCTGGGGGGCAGAACCAACGCTGTCATGCCATAAAAGTACTTGCTTTTGATTGGCAGTAGATTCAGGACTGACAATAGCTCTCTTCAGCAGCTCAGCCTGGGGAGCCCCATATTTCTCAGTGCATGCCTGCTGTGCCCTCCATGCCTGTCCTTTGTGTGTTTAGTGCAAAGGTCTGAAGGGGGCTTGCAAAGGCATTTGCCTGAATGCACTTAAAAGCCCCCTTAAGATGTTTGCACCAAACATGCAAAGATCAAGAGTGGAAAGGCTGTGCTGGAAAATCTCAAGGATGAGGCTGACTTGCTCACTTCATCCTTCATCAAATGACTTGAAGAATGTCTTTTGATGACCCCAAGTTCTAGTTTCATGGAAGAAGGAAGAAAGGTGTGCTGTACACCAGGAGTAGGAAGCCCCAGCCCCAAGGGCCAAATGTGCCCACCCCCAGGAGGCCTCTCTATCTGGACCTTGGAGCTCCCCGAAGTCATATCCCTTTCTGGCCCTGCTTCACACCCCAGGTGTCTTGTTGGACTGGGATGTGTTGTTGAAGTCTGACAATGCCTCTTGCTTCTCTGGATGGAGATAAGAGGGGAGTGTGTTAGCGCATGCAGAAACTAGCTTACTGTACAAAGAGGGCATATTGATTCGCCCACTTTTGCCCCTAGCCCTGCCCACTACTGGCATGTGGCCCTCAGAAAGTTGTCTTGTGGGAAAACCAGCTATCAGGCTGACAAAGGTTCCCTGGCCCTGCTTTTTACCATGCACAGTTTACTGGATCTCTGAAATATACTCAGAGTCGCAAAGTGATTTCATGCTCTTTATTCAGCTCATAGTGGTGAGGAGGAATGAATGAATGTCCCCTCAAAGTATCTGCTTTATATACATTATTTACACAATGGGCTGCACATGATTGGCTAATTCCGGAATTCTACTGTAAGCCAATCAGGTTGTGGATTCACTTCTATCTGGAGCATGATTGGGTGGTTCCTGCTAACCAATCATACTGCTGCATTGTTCTAGGACCAATCAGACTGCTGCATTCTGAATCCTATTGTTCCAGGACCAATCAGACTGCTGCCTTTTGGAGCCTATTGTTCTAGGACCAATCAGACTGCTGCAGTTTGGATCCTATTCAACTCAGTACATAACAATCTCTTACAACTGAAGCCTCCGGAGTTGTTGCGAGAAGGCACACAGATTGTAAATGTAGTTCACAATTGAAAACTGCTACCTTGATAAAGGAACAATTAATTAGGCACAAAATGTCTGTTTGGGAAAAGTTTGACATTCTCCTCGTATTCTGTGCTACTTCTGCTGGCTTCTTGCACCCCCCATCCCCCCCTTCCTTTACTATTTGATCGTTAAAATAAATAGCCCATATGCGACTGTAAAAAATGAGCCAGCTGATACGTTATGCAACACTCGGCTTGGCACAAACTGCAGTATAAATAATGACCAAACTGTGGACTGAAATTGGCAACTCCCTAAAATGGTAAGGAATTGATAAGGAGCTGCTAAAGGCAGGTCTCATATGTCTTATTGATGAAGTGTGATTAGATAGCACATTACTACAATGAAAGCAAACCATTAATGATTTTATTCAGACTTCTTCCTGTGGAAGCAGCTTCATTTAAAAGGTCAAATAACTCTTTTCAGGTTGGGGAAGGGATTGCTTGCATTAATAGCTATCTTCCTCCCAAAAAATAGCTCAACATCTACTCTCACATGATATACTGGCTGGATTTTGTTATAAGTAAGACCATTTAAAAAAAACAACCCACACACCAAACATTTATTTAATATTAAACAAATGATAACAATACAGTGGTACCTCGGGTTAAGATCTTAATTCTTTCTGGAAGTCGGTTCTTAACCTGAAACTGTTCTTAACCTCAGGTACCACTTTAGCTAATGGGGCCTCCCTCTGCCGCCGCACCACTGCTGCCACATGATTGTGCCACCACCGCACAATTTCTGTTCTCATCCTGAAGCAAAGTTCTTAACCCGAGGTACTATTCCTGGGTTAACGGAGTCTGTAACCTGAAGCATCTGTAACCCGAGGCACCACTGTACATTTCCCACAAAAAGCAACACACACACACAAACGGCAGATAAATTTAGAAACCTGCAAAATAGACACTAATGGCAAAGACCCATTTATGCAGCTGGGAAAGCCTGTTGGAACAAAAACATCTTCAACTGTTTCAGGAAAGTGCCTATAGCAGGTGCCTGTTGCATCCCAACAGGAATGCTCTTCCACAAAACAGGAGACCCCTGAGTGGGTCTGCAAGCTGGCATTTTTCGTTTCCCACAATGTCCCTGGCATAGCATAATTCTGGGTCCAAGGAATGGCCTTGCCTATCATTGGCTCTGGCACCATGTGCTTATAGATCTCCCTTTCTTCCATCCTATCACAGTCCCAGCCTACACCAGCCACCATTGAGTGTGGGGAATTTAAGGTGTCTGCTTGCAGATCCTCTTCCCATCCACAATACCAGGTGAGCCAGCAGCCTATTAATATGGGAGCCACGCAGACAACACTTCACAGAGGGAATTTTTGACCTGGCCTGGGCCTGACTGGGATCAAGCATCTAGTTTATCTTCTTTTTTAAACATCTGGAAAAACATGGGCAATGATAGCGCTGGTCACCATACTGCTGTCCGCATCAAGTGTTGTCCATCTCCAGGCATTGATCTGAAAGCTGTGTCAACACCAAACTTCCCTGCCTCCTTAGTCTCGTGCTGCTTTAGCACAAAACAAAAAGTGCAAAGTCACAGTCACATTCATTGCCATGCTGAAGCTCCGGCTGACTGGCAATCCCATTTCAGCAAGTTTGCTGTAATAAATAACTCCCCAAACAGGGAAGTCACAAAAGCTGTAGCCAAGAAGTCGGCAAGCGTACACACACACACACACACACACACTCCAACTTCACACCAGAAGACATATGATTTAGGGTGGAACAAGGACAGCTTTGTGGTGATGATTCACCACACATTTCACATCATATGAACAAAATGCAAAAGATAAGGTGTTAAGACAAGGGTGGAGGACCTTCCTTAGCTTGAAGACCAGCTTTCCTTGTGGGCAACCTTCTGAGGGCCACATGCCAGGGGTGGGAGGGGCCAAAGCCCACAGTGGACAATGAATGTAACCTTTACTTTTATATAGTAGGCTAGTTACCACACATACAGCCCACACACCCTGCGTCCAAGCAAGCAAAAGGCATGATCAGAGTTCATTCCAGCCAAGCAAAATCACCAAGGAGGGTACAAAGCAAGGCCAGTGACGGATGTGGTCTGAGGAAAGAATAGGGTGTGGGAAGAGTCCCTGAGGACCAGACAGAGAGGGGTAGTGAGGTCACATTTGGCATCTGGGCCTGAGGTTCCTCAGCCCTGAGTTAAGATATAAAAGATTTGGGGGGGGGTCAGCCTTAGAAGCAAGTCTGAGCTAAAAAATGCCCATCGTTGTGGTTTAATTACGATTGTCTGGAAACAGAGCACACTATTCAATGAACAGAAGATGAAGCTTGAAATGGCTTGATTTCCATTGATTCCTTGTGGAAGGTTCAATTCCATACAGATTGAGATGCATTTTGTCCCAACTTCATCTCTTTCTCTCCCTGTTTCTCATGATACTTGGTCTACTGAGCTATCCCCAATTTCAGCTTTTGCACCACTGGCTATTTTGCCTAAACACACTTTATTAGGGAAAGTGACTCAGTAGCAGAGCAGCTGCTTTGCATGCAGAAGGTCCCATCTGCAGGTGGGGCTGGGAATGCCCCCTGCCTGAAAACCAAGAGAGCTGCTGCCAGTCAGTGTAGACAGTACAGAGCTAGACCCATTGACCTGACTCAGCTTCCCAAGTTTCTATGCTATTGTCTTGTGTCTTAAGCTTGTACTAACAATAATTTGATAAAAGGTTCCGGTGCAAAAAATAAGGAAATATAGATGTCACAGAATCAACATATTGGTAGCTATAGAACCACGAACAATTCCCCCTATTCTGGGCATGGTCATAAATCACTATTCCACATGGGAATGTACAAACAGCTAAAATCATAGAACTGGGGTCATCATGGCAGCTACAATGGCAGTTTCTTAAGCAAAGCATTATATTAAGCCATAGGGAAGGCTTACAAGATGAAATACCACCTACTAGCTTAGGCAACCTGGTCATGGTTACTGTTACTGGATTCTTGGGGTGATGATGCTATCTGTTTTATAGCTAATGACAACCTTTCATAGCCTTGTTACCAGCATGCTCCCCTGCAGTCACTTCTGCCTGCAACCTCATGGAAGCTAATTTTAGAGTGGTGATGGGGAAAACACCCTCCCTCTGCTGCTTTTCCACTGAAAACTGCCCCTTCCCAAATCTACTTTTCCATTTGAAAGAGAAAGAGAGAGAGAGGAAGAGAGAGTCCAAAATCCACAGCTGGGCTATGCCTTTATTGGGGCCAGCCAACATGTCAAAACAAAAGTGTGGAAAGCTTTTGAGTTCTCCAGAACTCTTTATTAAACAGGATATTGTAGAGTTGGAAAAGGTTCAGACAAGGGCAACCAAAATTATCAAGGGATTGGAGCAACTCCCCTGTGGTGAAAGATTGCAGCGTTTGGGACTTTAGATTAAAGGTGAGCAAAAGGTCACATAGCAGAAGTTCATAAAAATATGCATGGCACTGGGAAAGTGGATAGAGAAATGTTTTAGTGTTTTAAAATTCATGGACCGTCTATGAAGCTGAATGCTGGACAATTCAGGACAGATAAAAGGAAGTACTTCTCCATGAGTACTATGGAACTTGCCCTCACAAGAGGCAGTAATGGCCACCAACCTGGATGGTTTTAAAAAAGGATTGGACAAATTCATGGAGGATAAGACTATCGATGGCTACTAGCCATGATAGCTATGCTCTGCCTCCATGGTTCAAGGCACTAGCGCTTCTGAATACCAGTTGCTGGGAACCACAGGAGGGCAGAGTGCTCTTGTGCTTGGATTTCCTATAGCCATCTGGTTGACCACTGTGAGAACATGATGCTGGACTGGACAGGCTATTGGTCTGATCCAAAAGGTTCTTACGTTTTTATCTGGCAAGGTGTTACGAGAGGGTTTGGGGGACTAGGAAAACAAAACTGTACAGCAAATTGTGGGATAACCAGCCTTGTATAACCAACAAGCTTAAGTCTAATTGATGCACGAAGGGTTAATGCTATAGAGTAAGCTGTCCTGCCAGACTTAGCTATGCCTACTTCCCCTCACCATGGGAGGAAATAGGTAATCAAGCATTTGTTCTCCCAGGCTAGCAGAGAAGCTCAGGTTCTAAGCTGCTTGCCACTCTTCAGTTCCTATACCACTAATTTAGGAACTTTTACCACTTTAAAAAAAATCCTTCCAGTAGCACCTTAGAGACCAACTAAGTTAGCTATTGGTATGAGCTTTCTTGTGCACATGAAAGCTCATACCAATAGCTAACTTAGTTGGTCTCTAAGGTGCTACTGGAAGGTTTTTTAAATCTTGTTTTGCCTACGGCAGACCAACATGGGTACCTACCTGTAACTTTTACCACTTTGTAAGCCAATTTTACTGTCTGCGCAACTATTCCGAAGCATGTGAATCTGATCTTTGAAGAGTTTGTCAGCAAACATCTTTTTTCCTTTTTTCTTTTAACATAACCAAACGTCTTTTTCTAGGCTTGGAGAAAAGAAAAACTTTGGAACTCACTTTAAAGGACATATTTTAAAGTATTTCATGCTTTACTTTGCTGCATGTTTTGTGATTTTAAATCTCTGCTGGGGTTCTCTCACCAAAGAGTACATGCCTCAAACATGCCTCTTGGCATCTAGGGAATTCTGCTTTCTATACCAACACAAATTTGGCTGATGTAGCCATGAAGTAGCCTCGCTTCAGATTTCAAGGAGATAAAGAATTACACAACTTTTAGAAGACATCTGAAGGCAGCCCTGTATCAGGAGGTTTTTAAGCTTGATGTTTTTGTTTTGTTTTTAGATATGCTGTAAGATGCCCGGAGTGGCTGGGGAAACCCAGCCAGATGAGCAGGGTGTAAATATTATTATTATTATTATTATTATTATTATTATTATTATTATTATGTCAGTTTGTAGACTCAGTTCCAAGAAGAAGATTGCAGGTTGAATATGGAAAGAAAGAAAGAAAGAAAGAAAGACAACACCCAACATTCTGTTTCACATGTTTGTGTACAATGTGTAAAGTCTTATGTTGGATTAACCTTAACAGTGTAGCACATGTCTTTTTCAGCACCTGGGTGTGTAGAACTCCTCTGTGTCTTGACAGACATACCCAGAGATGGCATCTTCCAAAGCATGTATAGACTCATTTCTTTCCTTTGACCATAAAATACACAATCTGTTCTCTTAATCTAGACTGGCTTCTACACAAAAAGATTATATAACCGGTGGCCTGCATTGCAGCAGAAATGAAACCCCAAACCAGCTCTCATATTCTCCCATGTAAACTCCCTACATTGCACAACTTAACCCCCGGAAGACACTGCTCCTGCCTTCCCGTGATGAAAAGCTTCTTGCTTTCTCCTTTGCCAACAAAGTGATAATTGCCTGGGAACAGCCCAGCCTGGGAGGAAACCAATTTTAATCTGCTTTTCTTACTTCTTGTTTGCCAAATGTCTCCAATTCCCAGACTACTTATCAAATCTAGTGTGGTGGGGGAGAGAGAAATCTTGCCTCAAGACGGGCCTGATCACAAGGTGGCCTAAAGCTACATCTTAGGCATCAAAAATCAGAGTACAGGGCCTAAATGTCTTGGTTCCACCAGTGGATTGTGCTTAGCTGGGTTAAGAGCATAAGAAGACCCCTGCTAGATCAGGCCATTGGTCCATCTCACAGCGGCCAGCCAGATGCCCATTATGGGAAGTCTGCAAGCAGAAGCAGAATGCGACAGCCCTCTCCTGACTTGTGATTCCAGTCAACTGACATTCAGAGGTATACTGCCTCTGAGAGTGGAGATAGAAGATAGCCACCATGGCTAGTAGCCACCACAATGACTCAACTGGGGATACAACTCCTGGTCAATTTTGCATAAGTCAGTTTCTTCCAATTTTCAGATAAATCTGTCAATTCTATTCTAAGATCAGCATACTTAAAAACGTATTTCAAAATGTCAACGGGCAGAGTCAGCATTACTTCACCGCTTCCCCAGTTGCAAATATAAGGCGGTATGCAATGCTAGCTCTGCTCAGAGTGGACCCATTGAAGTTACTAAACAAGATCAACTTAGGCCCACTAATTTCAATGGATCTGCTCTGAGTAGGACTAGCATTGGCTACCACCCAAAGTTTCTACGAAATATTAGTTGCCAACCAGAGGGTTTTTATTGTTTGCACTAGGGAATAACAATAGGGATGTCATCTATAGTTAGGGTCAGAGTTGAGCCTTAGGAAAATGCTGGAGCATTTGTTCAGGGGTGGAACAAAGTAGACACAATTGTTGTCATGGCCCAGCCTGAACAGAAAGCCACACTAAAAGATCGATGTTTTTACAAAAGTAAAACAGATATCATGTGGCACTACCGGTTTTTCTTTTCTTCTTTTCTTTTCCTTTCTTTCACTTCTGAGCTAAACTAACACATGTATTTGCAGAGTGGCAAAGCTGTCTCTTGTCCCTCTCCCAGTTGTCGCATTTGCACAGGGGCCTTTGGTGCCACAACTAGAATTTCCTTGGGAGCGTCAGGGCAGGGTGATCCTCCCTGGGGAACATCAAAGCCTGCAGATGAATGACAGATAGTTGAAAGCATGTTCTACTCTCCCTGGCTTGATCCCTTTTGTCAGTCTGACCTCTTCCCTTTTTAGCTCCATCCAACTATGCAGCAGTAAAGTTTATATTTCTCTCCCGCTGCCAAGATTGTGTCATAACCATTCCTGACTCCATCGCTGGCTTCAGATCAGTCTTCTGCTAGACCTACTCCAGAATACCTCTTCCCTGAGCCCCTTGTCATATTACTACCATGCCAAGTGACACGCTGTGATGTGGTCTCTGCAGTCCATACCCCTTCCCCACCCCCTGAATTCCAGGTCCCTCTCACCCCCTTCCCATCCGGTCTTTTCTTGGAACCATCATAACAACTCTTCCTTTGAACAATGTTATAGCGCAAAACCCTTCAAGAGTATCAAGTGCAGGTTTTAGATGGGAAATGTTGGCTCAGCACTTGCATCATGGAATAAAATGAACACATACCTAAAATGGTACATATACCACAGTGATCTACTAATGGCAATCCATGTCAAAAGTCTAAATTTTGGTGAATTTCCTTAAAAATTGCTCAAAAACTCCCCTAGTGTGTGGGGATGGCAGAGCTGGTAACTTTTAAATGCAAGTTCTGAAATTTCCTTGTATTTTGGTTGCCTGTGATGGGTATTGTGATCCAGATTGTTGTCCCTGTTTCTGAAGAGTCACCAGTGATTGGCTGACTATAATCTATGCTGACACTGGCTCACTGTGTTTCTCAGTAAATCAGATGCTTTCCTGTAAATGATGCCGATTCATTGACCATATGACTTGGCATCTTGTTCAGCAGTGAGTACACACACGCTGCAATCCATGCTACGACTGAAAAGCCCTTTTGTTGCATTTTACTTTGTTGTGTTCCTTCCCTTGGGGAAAATGAAGCTACTTATTTGGCCTCCCATAACCTTCCTGAAAAACACATTTGCTGTCAGGGAGCAGGGACGTGGAAACCTGTGGCCCTCTAGATGTTGAGAGACGGCAACTCCCATAAATCTTGCTCCTGGGGCTGAGAGCTGTCCTTTGAAATTCACTCTCCTCCAAATTTTGTGATGCAGTTCTCCAAACAGAAAATGTGTTACAGAACTGTGTATATGTGAATGGGTGCATAAGAATGCATACCTCAGTGAAACACACGTACAAAAAAAGCATTATATTTGGGAGAAATAGCTTTGCAGAAATGTGTCTGTTGTGTGGTCTTGCTTGCCTGCCACTCTTTCCTCTGGAATTTTCATTTGGGAGATTTGCCCAGAAAATTATCTTGCAGTGTAGCCTTGTCTCCTCACTTGGCTACAGGAGGCCCTGAAACAGGAGTCCAATTACTGCAAATGGCATCTCCATCCTAGTTGAACTGAAGGCCTGGGCCCAGTACACAGGCCTGAAACATGCCCGTTTCACTCAAACAGTTCCTACAGAGCCAATAAACAGGCTTGAGAAATCGGATCTTTGCAAATTCCAGGTCAAACCAATCTGATCTGCACCTCCCGGAGTAATAGCTGGATCAGAACTCAGCTATCCACCCTCTCACAAAACATACCAAACTAATTTTTTAAAATGTGTATTGTGAGAGAAAATTCATGTAGGAATTTCAATGCAATTCTAAGTGTGAATTACTTTTTTAAAATCACAAAACCATTTCAAAACAGCAATTCAGATTCATGCTGGAACAAAACAGAACAGCCCACTTGAGTGAGCACCACAAAGGAAAGTGACCCACAGCTGTTTCATCTTTCAGTGGGCTCTTAGGCAAACTTGGTCCCTCCCCTTTCTCCACTACCCATTCATGTCTCTTCCTCTGGCCTTAATCTGTGCACTTGCCAGGGCCGGCTCTCCCATTTGGCAGAGTGAGGCAGAGTTGGGGCAACATGAACGGGCAGGAAGTTGTTAGTTACTGGTGCTGTATTTTTATTCCCATGGAGAGGGGCTTCTGGGATTATCTTTCTCAGGTGCCAAAGTAACTTGACTGACCTTGGGTATGCTGCAACTTGACCTAGGGGCAGGCGTGATGTATGCCACCTCAGGCAGCAAAATCGGAATAACATTGGAGGGCTGTGGAATTTAACAGTGCAGAATTGTTGGGGGCTTGGCAGTCCGCCAACAATGCCTACTCATGGCACCAGCCCCATAGCTGGTTCACCTATGAATTGGTCTCATGGCCTGGTCCTATGTGACTGCTTACAATGTCCCCAGCTTGCCATCACATAGTGAAGTGAAAGGTCATGCAGACTGTACAAAGGTTTTGTCTGTACAAAGAGTCTGCTTTATACATCCTTCCTGGGTGACTGGTGCAATCTCCCAAATCCATGATTAGCACTCTTTTTCTCCAACTGCAAAACTCCAGGTGATGTAACTTAAGATCAGCCATCAAGGGGTGAACAAAGGAACACTGGATCTGTTGGGGATATGACTTTCCCACTTAACATCTTCCTAGTCTGACTTGCATTTTGCATGAAAATATATTTCTGCATATATTGCACTCTGCAAGGAGGTGAGGAAACACAGCCGTAGCCTCACTACAACTATGCACAGGTCTGCTTCTGCTGATCTGTGGCTGCCCACCTAGCTGCGACTTGATCACTCAGACTGGAATGTTCTGTATGAAGAGAGGATGACGCTCAGCTTCAAGGGCTTGAATGGCAGAGGGGGAATCAGCAAGTATCATCTCCATAAATACCCCACCACCACTCATTTAGACACACCAGTTTACAGTCCTTGCTGATGCAGGAATTTGAGAGTTGGCCAAAGCATCTATTTTTAGCAAAGGCCTACAGCCCAGTTATTTATTCGTATTTCTTTTTTAGGCACAGGCAGTTGGGAAGCCAATGTGGTGCAACGATGGAAATTTACAGTTCGTGAACTTCACTGTGGCTCCTGGAACGGAGATAGAATAGTATAAAGAGAAAAGGTATTTGCCTAGTTTCAGAAGAAATCAGGGGTATGGTTTTGCACTTAGCTTGAGGTCAGGGTGGCCAAGTGTCCTGTTTTACAGAGGATGGCCCTCTGTTTGAAGGAGTTGAATTGGGATTCAAGATGATCTTGACAGGTTAGAGAACTGGGCAAAAACGAATGAGTTTCAATAGGGACACATGTAAGATTCTACACTTAGGCAGGAAGAACCAGCTACACAAATTTAAGATGAGGGACATCTCACCTGCCAGTAGTACAAGTGAAAAGGATCTATGGATCTTAGTAGACCATAAGCTTAGCATGAGTCAACAGTGTGATGCAGCTGCAGCAAAAAAAACCTAATGTTATTCTAGGCTGTGGTAACAGAAGTCTAGTATCCCAATCAAGGGAAGTCATAGTCCCACTCTATTCTGCCTTGGTCAGACCCCACTTGGAGCACTGTGTCCTAATAAATAGTTCCATAGTTTTGTGGAGTGCCTGACCCTTGCAGGACTCTGAGGGGCTAAATGGATCAACTTTCACTTTCAGAAATCCTGGAAGCTGGGTGGGGGCCAGGAGACGGTGCTTGGAACGGATCAGGCATAGAGTTGCCCAGGAAAGCAGAGGTCAGCACAAAGCCCCACAGCAAGAAATTCCACCTGCCAGCAACCACCTTGCTTCCCAAGCCTGTGGGTGCAGCTGAGGAGCCATTATACAAGCTGCGCTGTGTGAAGTGGCTTGCTGAGATTAGGGATGGATGAGTCTGCCAATGTCCAGCCAGTGTCATTTTTACACGCTCTGGCCTGGGGCACCTCTTGGAATGAACTAGTTTGGTTTAACCATTTTCACTCAATTGGTTCAGTCATCTCCAAACTGCACCTGAAAGTAGTTCCTGCCCTGGCTTCCGCCTTGGATGAAAAATTGTTGCTCTCAGCTTGGGAAATCCCCAAATCCTTTGCTGATAAAATCAACCCATCTTCTCAGCATCAGTTCCAAGTGCAGGATATGTGGTTCAATGGTTCATAAGCCGAGTTCTAGGATACATGGTTAAGGAAATGCACTGTCCCAACACGCCCCTCCCACTCTGTTTTCAAAGAAAAGTGGGACACCAGTTCTCACCCCAAGTGAGAAGACTGCTTGCAAGCAAGTGCTACTTCAGGCAATGAGGTGATTTGTTCATGCTGGTGACAAAACCTATATCCAACCTTCTAAATCTCCCTCTGACTCCAACCCAGCTGGCTCTGCCAATGGCCAGCTGCTTTTTTGGGGGGGGCTATCCTTGCTCTCAGGAGGTGGAGGACTTGACCAGCTCCCCCTACCTCCATCCTGGCCAGGTCTTCTGGTGAAGACAGGATGGAAGCTTCCTCCTAATTTGTCAATTTAACATGATACAAATACAGTTGTATCTCGGGTTAAGAACTTAATGCATTCCACAGGTCCATTCTTAACCTGAAACGGTTCTTAGCCTGAGGCATGCTTTCGCTAATGGGGCCTCCCACTGCCACTGGTGGGCAATTTCCATTCTTATTCTGGGGCCAAGTTCTTAACCTGGAGCAACCACTTCCTGGTTAGCGGAGTTTGTAACCCAAGGTACAACTGTCAAGCCTTTGTAGCTGGGACTGAACTCAGCAAGCCTGCACCCTAATGTGCATGCAAAAAAATACACAAGTTAAAGCATGCACAGTAAGTCAAAAAGAAAACACAGCCAAGCCATTTGACCTCTAGCTTGGCAAATTCTGTTCAGATTTTCTGTTTCACTTCCCTCTTCTATATAGCTGAAGGAGATTCATGAGGCCCAGAGCTTGCATGGGTTGGTTGACTTCCAGCTCACTATGGCTTCTCTTCCTCCACTGAAATGTGTAAACTCAGAAGTTAACGCAAGTTCAGGGGTGTTATTTAAGGATAAACCTGTCCAAGGTTGGCTGTGCTAAAGGAGCAATTCAGGAACTTAGGCACAAATAGTTTGCTCTGCAGATCTTACCTGATAAAAAGAGATGTGAGCCCTAGATACTTATTTAAGCCACCCAAGTGCATCAGAACAGAAATTACTGCTGGCTTTCCCTGGTTGAAAAAATGTTGCTAACTGGGTACTTTGTGTCCCAGCTAGGCACTGACCTTGGCAATGAATAATCCACATATATCCCCATTAAACAGAACACATTTGGGGCAATAACTTTGCTTAAGGGTGGAGAGACTACACATTTGTAAAACGCCAAAATATTTTTATTTAAAAACAGTATACAAAAAATACTCCATATATATATAAAATCTTTCAAAATCTTTTTGAAAAACCTTTTGCTTATAAACCAGCAAAATTTAAGTTTATAAAATTCAGCATGTAGAGCTAAAGTCAACAAGGGGGTATTGAAGGATTTCCTAAGATTTCAGCTGTTGCATCCATGATTGCTTAGCTAGGCTACTCAAAATCCACACCTCTAAAGGAGAGCAGGAGAGCAGTGGGCGGCAGGTACAGAAGCCTTTGCCAACGAGTGCTCTACTGGTATTTTGGACTACAACTCCCATCAGCCCCAGACAGCATGGCTGTGCTGCTTTGGCTGATGGGGGTTGCAGTCCAAAACATCTGGAAAGAACCAGGTTGGAGAAGGCTGGGCTACAACACAATATTCAACATCAGGATGCCCTTGAATACCCACAAAAGCAGGTTATGTCCTTAGAGCTACTTTAGGAACTTGCCAATTAGCTGCAGAACCTTCTTACGCTCCTTAAAATGTACTCTAGAGGATCCCCCCAATGTTTGTGGGACTTTGGGGGAATAAGAGGCTACTGCCAAATGGGCCCAAGAAAAACCCACTTGGCACCATTAGTGTATCAAATAAAAAATAAAAAAAATAAAGGAGCCAGCTCAGCCCAGCGGTTCCATCGACCAAAGCATTGCTTAGATCCCCTAATCGCTTCCAGCGGTTTGAGACCCGCGGGCACTGCCTGGCTTAAAAAAAAATAAAAAAAAATTAAGCTTACAGCTTTGTGCAACTTTGGATCCAAGTCACACACTCTTTTTGAGTGATGCTTTCTATTTCACAGCTGTTCAGAATGGTATTTTTTTATGGGACAGTGAAGATTAGAGAAATCTACATAATAAATGTGAACACTGATCTACATTCGAAGGAGACCCTGTTGCCTATTTCACTCTGAGTATCCAGAAACCAGCAGCTGTTCCAGCACCTTTCCACTTCTTGTGTGCCAAAGCCTGCATAGAGCTGCCTCCCCAACTTGTAAAGCAGGGAGAAAAGGTTGGGCATGTGGCAGCACGTCCCGCAAGCACATTGTTTTGAATCTGCGACCTGGCCTTTCAGAGCAGACCTACCAAATGCTACAATGGAGAGACATTATATCTGGTAGACTTGCATGTGTTCAGTTCCCCTCTTCTCAAAGGCTGCTGTGGGTCTTTCTCTAAGGGGAATGTCCGCAATTGTTATGGGGGGTTGGGGTTGGCCTTCTTCAGCAGAGAGCTGGCCACCGCCAAAGCACCACCTTGCACAAACCGCACAAAATTGTCCCCAGCTAATGGTCCCATGGCATAGAGTCCCTTCTCGTGGACAGACTCGTAGGTAAAGGGATCAACATCGATGGGGTTCCTCTTGGAGCTGACCGGCTGCTCACAGTCCACCGCCAAGTCCACACCGTTGTTGGGCAGGTAGGTTAGGTTAGGGTTGGAGCCGATGAGGACAAAAGCCATGGAGATGTTGTGTATTTTCTGGCGGCCACTCTTATCGCAAAAGATGCATTTCCTGTCCTCTGTGAAGGTGACGATGTGGTGCTCAGGAAGGCTGACATAGCATTCATATGGCCCCGGGTAAGGGATGGCCTGCTCTTTCATCATCTGATGGACTTTGTGGTACTCGGGATACATTGTCTTAGGGAGCTGGTTGAAGATGAGGGCTGGGTCATTGACCTTTCTGCGGAAGGCGTGAATCACTGGGATGTTGCAATGGTGAGCAAAGAGGATGGCGTCTGCCGCAGTGAGTCCAGCGCCAACAATCAGGATCGGGTCGGACATCATGCCAATCTCCTTGTTCTTTACAGCTTCTTCAAGGGCGGAGAGCGTGTGGTGGACAAATGGAAGGTGCTCCCCTTTCACCCCTAAGCGGGATGGGCTGTCGTATGTCCCTGTGGCCAAAACCACATTTTCCGCATACACAGAGAAGGGCTGTGTACCACTGACCGTCGTGAGAAACCCGTCAACCTGGAAGAGGCTCCCACTGTCTACCTGGGGGTTGGTTTGTGGATTTTGACTGTTGTAGCAGGAGTCTACATCCACACTCAGTTTCTTTACAGACGTCACAAGAGTTCCACAGCGAAAGTTTTGCTTTAACCCTTTCTTTGCCACATAGTACTGATAATACTGGACTATGTCTCCTGCAGTCGCTCTGTTATTTCTGAAGCCCCTGTAACAAGAATATGACTATCAGTACAGACAGATGATCAAGGAACACATTTCCTATGGCAACTTATTCAGGCTAATTCTCACCACCTTGCATTGCTGAGCAAGGTGTCATTGAGGCAAATTCAAGGTACTGTACACATTTTAACTTTTAAAACAGCCTACCTTCCACATTGGATCATCAATTATCACTGGACTATAACTCACATCATCCCTGATCACTGACCATGCTGGCTGGGGATTATGGGGATTGTAGTCCAACAATGTGTTGAGCCTCAAGGCTGGAGCATGCTGGTCTATGACCCTTAGCCAACAACCAGGGATGATGGGGCAACATTTGGGTACCAAGGCTGAAGAACACTGGTTCAGGCAGCATTGAACTAGGGGCACCTATGCTCTGACTTGGTATAAGTCAGCTGCCTAAGCTTCTACTTCAAAATACAGCCAGCTTAAGTGGAGTTCACTGCATGCTGCCCAATTCATAATAACTACAGCTCACAGAAAAGAATTCATAATAACTACAGCCCACAGAAAAGAACGCCCAGTTATCAAATTTTGTGGATTGTATTCAAGGTTACAGTAGTTCCTTTTGCATCTTTGTTCTACTTATCTTTTGTGTTTGGGCTTGCACACTCAACTGACTGCTTGTTGACTCAGTCCGCACCTGCAGAACTGAGGTGGAACATCCCTTTTACAGTTAATCAGTTTTACCCAGAGGGCTTTGGGTGGATTACAAGCAAAACGCTAGGCAGAGGCAAAGCCACCTTTTCTCCCCATGCCAGCCGAATAGTGCCTCCCGCAAGACATCCCAAATAAGGCTTTTGAAAAAATTCCTTCACAGTGACTAGACTGCAACAAGAAGGACTTTTTTACATGCATTTATTTGCTTTTGTGCAGTCAAGAGGGTTATTTGATCATGGATGATCATAATAGGACAGGTAACATGATGCCTTGGATCTACTGGGCCTACTAAGTACAGAGCCACTGTGAGGCAATGGTTAGAGTGTGGGACTAGCATCTGGGAGATCAGAGTTTGAATCCCCACTCAGCCATGAAGCTCACTAGGTCAGCCCGGGCCAGTCTCTCAGCTTAGCCTACCTCACAGGGCTGTCATAAAATGGGGGAGGGAGAACTATGAGCACCTTGGAGGAAAGTAGAGATATAAATGCAAGAAATAATAAGGAAAGCTTCTCATTTGATTATTTTCCTCCAAGAGCAAGCGTACCTTTTCTTCTTACTCAACCAGTCTTTGAACTGCAGGTCAGGAAGCCCCATCCAGTCTCCCTGGCTCAGTGTGAACATGGATCCCTCGATAGACTAAAAAAAGAATGAAGATATCACATAAATCAATGAATTGTGGCTGGAGGTGGATGAAAACTGCACTGCAGTGTAGCAAGTCTCATGGGGTCTCTGGTCACCCCTTTAATTCCTTTGTCTATTCTAAAAATAAATGTGGGTGTTGCAAGAGATTAAGTGGAATGTTCAATCTTCTTTTGGCTTGTCATAAATATGCAGAGCCACAGAGCAGAGTGTCCACCACATGTTTGGACTTCAGCTACCATCAATCCTAACCCACATGGCTGTGTTGGCCTGGGGTGATGGGAATTGTGGTCCAAAATATCGAGAAACCTGCCACAGGGACTAAATTGGCTTACGTCCAGCAAATCCAGCACATGCTTTCTACCATTATTTCTTCCTGCTGGAGTTCACTGATAGAGCAGGAATACATATAAACAGCTCAGAACTTGTTCAGATAAACTACAGTTCAAGCACATCCCATAACTCCATAGTTAGTTGACATATTTCAACCCTGAACAGGAAAAGTCTAGCCATCTTGCAGATTGCAATAGGCCAGGGATGGTTAACCTCAAACTCAGGGGCCAAATACACCCCCTCAGGCTCTTGGGATTCTTGCCTGGGTGGAACAGGTCCTGAAAGTGTGGTAATGTCACTTGCTTGCTGGGGATAGAGAGCTGTGGGTATAGCTCTCTGACTTTGTGTGGCTGAAAATTACCCTATCATTCAAAGGTAAGACCCATGCCCACTGCCCACTTTTGCCTGTGGTCCCACACCCTACAGACATGTGGTCCCTGGAAGGTTCTCTACAAGGTAATGTGGCCCTTGGGTTGTAAAAGATTTTCGACTCCTGTGATGGGTCATCCCTCATGGATGAAAAGATCAGCTTGGGTTGAGTCTTAAGGGACCAACCACTTCTAAGATGGGTCAACAAACTGTTGCCACTGCTTTAAAGGATCCAATATACAGAATTGCACTTACATGCCAGGCTCCTCCAGGAAGGTTTTTGCCAAGAACCAGATGAGGAATGGCTCTGTCAGGTTGATGTGACCAAGCAAGGACCGAATCTGCAGTCCCACCAAAATCAGTATCTGGACGCATCAGGGCATCAAAAAGGAGAGCAACTGGGCTGGAGGATCGCCCTTCCAGACCTTCAGATAGGTACTCAATATCCTGGAGGGAAAGAGAGAACTCTTGATGAACACCAATCTTCTAATCATCACAAATTCTGGATTCAGAAGGCTTAGTTATGGGCAGTCATCAGGAGAGCCAGTGTGGCATAGTGGTTAGAGTGTCAGACTAGGACCTGGGAGACCAGGGTTCAAATCCCCACTCAGCATGAAGCTCACTGAGTGACCTTGGGCCAGTCATTGCCTTTCAGCCTGAGTACCTCACAGGGTTGTTGCAGGGGTTAAATGATGAGGGGGAGAACCATGTGTACCACCTGGAGCTCCTTGGAGAAAAAAGTGGGCCATGAATGAATGAATGCTAGATGAATGTACAATCCCTTTCCTGTTTATTCTAAGTGGCACTCCTTATACCCTGGACGCACTATTTAATGCAAGGATAAGGAATGGAAGTCCTTATCTCCTTCACACATAAATACCTCATAGGCCATGTCTGACAGGTGGGCCACCCCATCCACTTTTCCATCACTTGACAGAACAGTGGCATGAGACAAGCCATTTTTGCCATGTGGGTGATCAGACAATTGTCAGGGCTTACATAAGCACCACGTACCCCAACAATTAGCCAATGGCTGCTTCTTGCAAAGGACTATCTCACAAAGTACTGGTGTCACCAATAAGCTGATTGAGGGTGCCTACAACCCTTGCTTTGGTCCAGCTGTGTCTTTAGTCATCTCACACCTGACAAAGGGGAGGTGGGTGCCTCATTGGTGCCTACCGGGCAATTGCTTTAATATACAAGGCTGCCCCTAACAGGGCCAAGATCATGCTTCACTTGCTCTAAAGTAGAGAATCATTTTAGAGCCCAAATTCCCTCTGTTGAAGGATGAACCAAGGGTGCTGAGAGCTGTACCAACCTGGTCTAAGATGGAAACCTCAGGTATCTCTTCCAGTTTCCTTTGCAGAATGGGATTCGGATGAACAGGGTTCCTTCGGACATAGGGAATGTTACCAGACAGTAGGTAGGATAAGCAGATCCCCGAAGGGCCATTTCCTGAAAGAGAAATTAGATGGCTCCATAAGGCACAGTGTGTTATCCAGAGATGGAGGCTCAGTTCCCAGGTCTTGGGAAGGTTCTTCTGCTCATCAAACAGGCCCAAGACATTCTGCTGCTGGAGGCAAAGCATCAAATGTTCTCCCTCTAAGTCACAGGGTTCCAGAAATTGATCCCACATAGTTTGCCACATGTCAGCCCCTGTTATCCAATGTGGTTTGGCAGGTGGTATAGTGCTGCAGCAACAGCTTTCCTGCAGAAGGGTTGCTGTTGCTTACTGGAAGAGGAAGGGGTGAGATAACATGGAGGTGGAAAAAGCAGTCCACCTGGTGGGAAATTACGATGGCAGCTCCACCCCACCCAGCAAGCACTCCTGCTTGCTGGTTATCTACTGTTTGATGACTGTGCTTTTTGTCCAACAGATTAAGTCTCATATGTTCCTAAGATAGCCACTTTCATAAATCTACATAAGTCATGAAGTACGCTCCAGTTAATTCCCAACAATTCTCACACTCTGGATTCTGCTGTCAAATGTTTGCTACTGCAAAATCTTTGGAAGGCTAAGGCTGGTGCTGAAAAGCAAATATAATTTCTGCTGTGTTTTTTTTTTTTAAAAATGTGTTTTTAGTCGCCAGCATTTTAAAATTGGTTCTGCTGCTTGTGATGTTTTCAAGCTTCATTTTTGCAATTGTTCAACGCCGCCTTCATGCTGCACATTGTCAGGTTTTGCCATTTTATCCTGCTTTTAATTTTTTCTTCCACGGCGCCTAAGGAGCAACAGCTGTTGGGCACCTAATGAATTTAGAACAAAAGTAACAACATCTTCAGCCAGCCTTGGAAACCAATAACTATTTCAGGCAGAGTTTCCACAGGGTTCAGTCTCCCAGCCTCCTTCTGAGCTGGATTAATATTTTACAGGGCCTTTGTCTAACCATCTGCCACTTTTTGAAGCTCAGTTCCTCACTAGAATGTGTCCAAACCAACAGCTGCATAATGCAAGAAAGCTGGTTAGGGTGACACAGCAACCTATCAGAGCATTAGTATCCCTATGCCATTTGGCAGAGTCACCACATTGTAAAAGCCAGCTGGGAGGAGAGATTTCTCAAGGAGCTATATTTAAAGTGCTCCCTCTCCCCTCCCTGCTTAGCATCAACCAAAGAAGGTCTCAGTCACGGACAATTAATACTCGCAGGGACACCATCCACCGCCATGCTATCCAAAGCCTGTGGGGTGCTCAGGTGACCAGCTGAAACTTCTGAGCCCACACTGGTACTTCTTTGGCTGCAAAGAACATTTATGGCCAATTTGGTCCAGTAAAGTTGATGGCCAAAATCCACTGCATTTACTGTAAATGCCTGCTTCTCATCTGAAGTTGAGCCTGCATAGTACAGGTTATGTAAGGCTCCTCTTTGCAAAACAAAAACAAACAAACCTCTGAACAGCCAGCAGCTAGATGCTCACAGATAAGGGCTGGCAAGCTTTTTAAACTGCTGAAAGGGGAGAGGGAGAAAAGAAAAGGAGGGGAGGTAAGCAGGCAATTAGGCTGCAGTCAAGAAGCAGTGGGCAGAAATACTCAAATTAAAGTTCCCTCTCTGCCTTCTGTGCAGGGGAAAGAATATTTACAACTTGGCTCAGGGCAGCAGTGTGGTGCCCTTCATATGTTAGGGACTACAACTCCCATAATCCATGGGTATCGGCCATTTTGACTGAGGATGGTGGCAGCTGTAGCCCAAAACATCTGGAGGACACCACTTTGGCTACTCCTGAGCTTGCTCATACAATTAAAATAAGAAGGGTGGTGAAGTATTTGAGCAACAGAGGTGGAATAAGGGAAGCTTAGACCAAGTCAGACCACCCACCCCTGTCTTAGTAATTGTAGCACTAATGAGCAGCAAACAGTTTTCCTACATAACACTTCCTTAATATAAAATCCACCTAATTTCTCTATCGCTACCGAGGAACCTTTGTTTTTCATAGGGATGGACAAAACTGTCAATTTCTGTTTCTCTCAGTTGCTGTTTTCCAATCTTAAATTCCGTTGTCACATTTCCACACCAGCATGTATATATTTTTAGGTCCTCACAAAATACTTGGCAGCATTTTAGTGTGCATTTCTCCTAATATGGATACTTTTGCACATGATTTTCCTCTTTATTGCAATCAGTTTTGCCAATTATAATACAGTACAATTTTCATGCCATCTTCAGAAATATATTCATTTTTGTCAGACCCCCTCATATACACATCTTTGTGCATAAAATGTATGTAAATTGGAGAGCTGTATTGCAAAATTTGGAGAAGTGTGAATTTCAAAGGACAGCTGTGTTTTGCTTCACATATGGTTCTGGGAAGTGAAAATTAGGTGGGCTCACATTAAAATGGAACTGACCCAAATTTCTTCCCCACTCCTGTGCCTAACAATGGAGACAACTGGATTTTATATTTCCAAAAATATGGAGGATCAACCATTATTTGCCTCTGCTTGCCAGCAGTCCCTCGTAAGACCTCAAAGCACTCAGCAAAGCCTCATCCGAATGCCTCCACTCTCTCCTCTAACATTCAGTCTTAAGGCTGTTGCCTAAATGCAGATTCCCTCTGTGGCTCCAGTATCAGCCAATTCCCATCCCCTTATTGTGATCAAGGGATCTGGAGATCTCAAAACTCTGCATGCGCTTTCATAACATTTTGGTTTGCTTAATAAAAGGATTGTCCTAATCTGGATGTTGTTGACATTTCTCTTTGGGGGTAAAACCTTTGCATTTTTATATAACTCTTCTGTTTCCCACAATCTGTGTCCCTGTAGGGGGAGGGAAGTGTCCCAACAAATTCCCGTTGCATGCAAAGAACTGCAACCCCATTTGTTTCCAGTAAGCAAGCTTGTGTTTGCAGCAAAAAGGGAGGGGGGATACCAGGACACTTCTTGCTTTAATTATAGCTCTTGGAACTGCAGCTTGAGGCTGCTGAGCACATGGTGGCCTGGCGAGATAAGGAGCCCTGGCCATTGTAGATTACTCCCCAGAGTGTATATTTACCTATGATCACTACAGGAAGAGGCTTGGCACTGCTCTGCTCCAGATGTGCATGCAACATGGTTGGGTGCTCGCTCACTCTCGGCCAGCAAAGTTCGAGGACCTCCAAGTCAGTCTGCAACAATAAAGCCAAGCAAATATTTGTTATCACCAGAACACCCTGATAATGGTGGAAAACTACTTGTGTGCATGTAAGAGCAGAAAGAAGTACCATCAGCAACCAAGTTTTTAAAATGGAAGAATTCTGCGTGCTATGTCCACTCCACTTTTTGAATTTGCATCTTGGGTCTTTCTCCCCACTCTGAAAGGTGAGATTCAAGTGCTTTTTAGGAGGCCTGTGACACCCCAGCTTTCTGCAACCTGCAGTTCCTCATTGTCAGAGGAAGAACTTCTGAAGAACCGCTGAGAATCCTGAGCAATTTAGAATCCTCATCTACACACTGACAAGAGTAGGGTCTACAGTGCAGACACTGTACAACAAGGACAGCATCACTGGCGGTGGGGTGGGGTGGAGAGAAGCTGGGAAGGTCTCAACCCCAAACTCCCTCATGCAATTCTATTTGCATGGGAAATTAGAGCTTATATGATGCCCAATATCACTTCTATGAGGAACTATCACCACCACCAGCAGCCAAGGAGCAGGTCATTCTTCCAACCACAAGCAATGTTTAAGTCAACCCAAAGGTAGTAATGCAACCAAATTCAAGCTATAGGTTCTCCTGGTTTTCTTCTCTTTGCTTTTCCAGAGTTGTTGAAAACCAAGAATCTTCAAATCATCAAGAATGGAGAGGGGAGTGGGTGAGCTGGGGGAGAAATTCTTGAAATAACTCTTCTTTTTGGAGGTTCTTAGTCACCAGAGCACATCTCATTGAACTTCTGCTGTGCTCATTGAGTGGAGAAAGAACTTTGACAGCTTTCCAATAACATTTTCCCATAAGCTTGGCAAGTAGCCCTGGGCTCGGCATGTGGTTTCCTCAAAGTCATTGCATTACTGTAACCTGGAGGCAGAATGTGGTATCCTTCAGGGCTACCAGACAGAACAATACAGCTACTGCTTTAAAATTGTATGAAGCCAAGTTCTAAACTAGGTGTGTGACACAAGCCCTGTTGAGGCACTATGTCCTTCACAAGATGAGGGGAAGTCTGGGGATGAGCTACTGAAAGTCTGCAGATGAAAGCATGCCATGCTCAAGTAGGCTTTCCACATTCACAAACTAGAACCCTGATTATCCAGGTTCTAGATCACACTGGAATACCTGTTGCTGGAAACAACAGGAGTAGACAGTGCTCTTGTGCTGGAGTCCCACAGGCATCTGTTTGCCCACTGTGGCAACAGGATGCTGAACTAGATGGGCCATTGGCCGGATCCAGCAGCCTCTTCTTATGAAGCATACATTTTTTCTTTATTTTTCTTTAACAATATGTATATATTGCTTAATTGGGGGGGGAAACCCTCTAAGTAAAATGCTCTGTATTATTTTATAAACTAATTAAAAATATTCATAAGCGAATGCTGATAAAATCAAGCAACATTAAAAACAGGTAGACATAACAGAAAGATTTCCGAATGTAGATAAAATCGGCAGTCATGAATACATAATTTCGAAATCATGTCTGGATAGACTTGCCTAAACAAAAAAGTTTTTAGTGGGTGATGAAAGCGACTGTCTGGCATCAATAGGCAGTTCCTGCCAGAGCATAGATACTGTCATGTTAAAAATTCATTGCGAGGGCAGAATGCGCATTAAGACGCATTTGGAGAGGTGTGAGCACTGCAGATCACAGAGCAGTCAAGTGGGCACATATGGAAATCTCCGCAGAACCTCTTGGGGACCTCTTGGTAGTTCCACCTTCCTCAGAAGTTCAGGGTGGGTTTGAAGGCCTAGAGAGGGCTTTCTCTGTGGCAGCCTCTAAGTTGTGGAAATCCCTCCCCACAGATGAGCTGGGCACCTTCACTATACAGTCTCCATCATATGATGAAGACCCACCTCTTTACACTGGCTTTTGGCCCCTGAGAAATTATATTTTTTGGACCTGCCCTATTCTTGTGACTGTAACTCATTTTAAACTGTTTTTAATGGGAGGTTTCAAATTGTTACAACTTGCCCTGGCACCTCAGGCAGTAGGGCGGGGAATAAATCAAAACCATCACCATCATTCATCAAGTAAAATGGTCCCAAGGTCTTAAAAGTTTTAAACACTAGCAAAAGCAGAGGAGGCTCCTAATCACATGCTTCAGCCCCCAACGTGGTGGGTTCCAGGGATGGGCAAGAAGGAAGTGACAGGAGAAATGGGGCCAGCACCACACAGTTCTGTGAGTGTGTGTGGTTGAATAGGCCTACAGGAGATCTTCAATTAGGACCTTTCACACTGGTTTCCTATAGCTTCTTTGAAGACTGGGGAAGTAGTGCTGGGACAGGAGGTTCAGCCCTTTCCTTCATTGCCCTTTTCCCAATCTTAGCCATTCCTTGCCTGCCTGCCCTATCCTGAGAGCTAACAGCTAATTTGGAGGAGGAGAAGGTGATTTCGATAAGGGCAAGGGATGCCACTTCCCCAGTCTTTAAAACAGCCACAATGGGGTTTCCTTTTCTTTTCTCTTCTCTCTCTCTCTTTAAGAAAGACCCAAACAAACCACAAGAGATCTTAATCACTGGTCACATCCAATTTAGCCTTAGGAGTCTGGGGTAAGGAAAATATCCCAAAGCTTCTCAGTTTGTTGTGCTCAAATCCATGTATTTCATTACATATAAATATTAGTTCCTTTTCCTCAATCTGTGTAAGAGATGAAATAACTTCGAGTGCTGAACATACACAGAAGGCATATTGTAGCTATGATTCACTTTCTATGTTCTCTTTGGGGTGCTTTCCTTGTCTGACTCATCTTCATAAAAGGGACAGGTGAAATATATTAATCCATTATGTTAGAATGATTATTGTTAGTCACATGTAACTTAATTGGCAGATTTAGTCACAGACCTAAGGCTTTCTGCCAGAACCATCCAACTGAAAGTTTACACACACACACACACACACACACACACACACACACACTAGCAGAGATCAATGAAACCCATTGAGTGAACTGAGTTTGGGGAAGACAAAGGACAGTGTTCTCCCCACAGAATGCCTAATTCACTAGTGGAACTTACTGCCACAAGATGCAAAGGGCACTGGCTAGGATGACTTAAAAGAAAGAAACTAAACAAATGCATGGAGGTGGTACTGATCAGTGGCTGTCAACCACAATAGATTTGCCATATTCAAAAGCTGCCATTCTCTGCATTTCAGATTTCAGAAGTTGGAGGCAAGCAAGGCTCTGTTGCCTTCATACTGAGCATGTCAATTTTCCAGGGACATCTGGCTAGCTGTTTTTGGAAGCCAAGCTGGACTATTGGTCCACCAAGCTCAGTATTTTCCACAGCAGGGCTAGGAGCATCTGTTCATCTCCAGATGTTGGGACTATTATCATTCCTAACCATTGGGGCTGCTGGGAGTTGGAGTCCAATAACATCTGGAGGTCCATGGTTCCTCATCCATGGCAATAGCTCTCCAGGATCTCAGGCAGCGGTCTTTGCCAGCCATACTGGGAGGTGCCAAATATTGAACCTGAGCCCTTAGCATGCAAGCACATGTTCTGCCACTAAGTTACAGTCCTCCCCCATTTTTTGCCTGATTCAGCAAGGTTCATCTTAGGTCAAGGACAAGGAATGTGTCTCTCCAGGTGCTGTTGGACCCCAACTCGCATCAGCCTGGCCAACATAGCCAATGGTCAAGGGTTAGGGGTGTTGTGGTCCACAGCAACATCTAGAGGGCCACCAGTTCCCCACCCGTGCTTCAGGTTCTTAATCAACTACATGCATCCCACAAGGACAGCTGCCTAGGTAAGATTATGCTACAATACAGGATTGCAGCAATCTTCCATGTTGCCCCATCACTCTTATCTCTATGGCTTAGCTTCTAACTGCTTGTCACCTTGTAATCAGAAGCATGCACTAACAAATTTGACAACAATTCAATCCTCTGTCAACAGAAGTTGCTCTGGGAGGAGGAGTGTATATCACTTCAAGAAGGGTCTCTTATCTAGGCCAACCTTAACCGCAAACAGCCTTATCCTTCCTGGCCCTTTAGCTCCTGAATATTCATTTCTCATCGCTGGAGGCATGCAGGTTCCCAAGCAGACAATGTAGTGCCTTATTGCCACTTTGCAAGGTCACATACCAGGTTCCCACGAGTCAATTGCTTGGCCATGATGGTTTCAAAGTAAAAGAGGTTAAGTAAGGGGATTAGAGGGGAGCATTGCGGAGCATTTGGAATAGCAGAGTTCCTCAGTGAAGGACTGCACTCATAGCTCAGTGGTACAGCAGTAGCTTTTGCATGCAAAAGGTCCCAGGTTCAATCCCTGGTATCTCTTGGTAGGGCTAGGAAAAACCCCTGCCTGAAACTCTGGAGAGCCACTACAGATCAGACTCAATATAAGGCAGCTGCCTATGTTCCTTATACAGTGAGCAAGATAACAAGGGGTGGGCATCTACAATCCACACTGGGTATTCTGGTGAAAGACAGTGGGCTCAAGCCAGAGATGGAGTCAAGGTCTGCAGTGCCTGAGCTCAGCCCTGGGGAAGGACCATAGCTCAGTGACAGAACATTTGTTTTGGATGCAGACAGTCCCATGATCAAAGTCTGGCGTCTTGAGGTAGGGCTGGGAATGTCCCCAGTCTGAAACCCCACCAATCAGTACAAGCAATGTGGAACTAAATGGGTCCTGTTTTCTGGGTCCTTGTGGCTTTACCTAGCTGCACTGGCAGAGCGCTAGACAGCACTGGGCAGTTGGGTTTAGACACGCTTTTAATTTCCCACAGTGACCCTAGAGAGACACTAGATTGAGTGCATTGTGAGAAATGAAGAGCAGCCATATTCAGCCATCTAACTTCAAGAAATTTGTTTCCTGAGGCATTAGGTCTTAACAGAAGAAAGATAAGCTTAGCAAGAGGTGAGCTGGTTAAGAAAAGAGATCAGATTATTTGAAAGGTAACAAAATAAGGCCTTGAACAGAACAAAGAATTCTATCTTTTGTCCAGCTGTAACATATAGCACTCCCCAAACATCTTAAGAGGGCCAATTCTTGCCGAACATGAAGAACTCGGTCTGAATGCAAAATGCATGTGAAATATTGCCCTTTCTGTCCTCATTTTATGACATGCCATAGTTGCCAGCAGAGAAAAAGTGTGCTAAATACATAAACCTGAGTTTATTATTCAGGATGACTTCAGAGTTGTGAAATCGGCCTTTGATCCCCTGAAATTGCTCTCTGGTATCTTTCCACTCCTTTGTAACTGATCTGCAGATTCCACATTTGCGCTGCCAGCACCAATATCCCGCTGTGGTGATAACATTACATAACCGTACTCAGCAGAGAGACCTCCCTCTGGCCAAACCATGCCAGGCTCACCCATGTTTGGCCACTGGAGTCAGGGAGATGCTTCCAAGTTGAAGAAACTGTATCTTAGAAATCCTACACCAAAGGTAAGCGATAGCATTTCTGCTAGAGGATCTACCAGTGATTTCATCAGGACCCAAATAGCCTTTTACAAAAGCATTTTTCCGCCTGCACACAGCTATTTTGAAGCAAGAGGGTTAAAAAGTTCTGCCAGCCATACCAGTCTGACAGGTGCGTCCCAAGAATGCAAAGTCACATGCCGCCAGACACTCCTTTGATTCCGGTCACTTCAATTTTGAATATACAGTGGAGAGACTGTCCCCTTGGCATTTTCCCACAGTTCCACACCACCTTCTGCTTTCTAAAAGGCAGAAACATCTCTGTTCCCATTTGTCAAGAGGAGTGCTTCCCTTCTGCTCAGCTGATTCATACCCCCAAAAAATTCCCCTAGCATGAACGAGGGTGAATTCTTGGTTATCTGGTGCCTTTCTCTTTTTAAAGCACTTATTTCTTACAATGCGGACTGGCAGTCAACTTAGTAAACCTTTTTGGCATCCTTCCAGTGTCATCTTACCTTGGAAAAAGTCTGCTGGATCTCAAGGAAGGCCTGTCAGTCACAGGTGTCCCTCTAGCCAGAAGAGAATGAACCAGCCGGCTGTTTCGAGAAACTACTTCTCTCCCGCCCTCCCTTCTCCAGCTGCAGTTTAAATATATTACAGGCAAGTCTCCAGTCCAGAGGAGGCGGGGCTCAGGGCCTTGTGGGCAGGGCTAGGAAACTCTCTCATAAGCATGAGTCAGCAGCAGCAGCAGCAGCAGCCCAGTCATTTACGCACTTTTATGAATGGAGCTACACAGTAACTGTTACTTGGGGGGGGGGGGAGCACGGACACAGCCTAGAATGAAAAAGAACTGGATAAAAAGTAGCCTTGACACTCCCCTGGTGCCAAAGGCATAGAAGACCATTTTGTAGATTTTGTTATCTAGAGCCAAAGGGACAGTAACAGTGCAGTGCTGGGATTACTGAACACAACTGATCTGAGAGCAAGTCCCACTGAATTCACTGGAACTTATTTAAATCACTTTAAAACAAATGACAGTCAAGAGGTTAGAGTGGATTCTTTAAAAAAGAAAAAAAAAAGGAAGTTGCTCAAGAAGTAGAAATACTGTAAAACTGCAGTTTTTTAATAGTTTTTTTTTTTGCTGGTCTTTAAAAGCCTGGGCAAATAAAAGCCCTAGCCTGATACCTAACACTTAACAAACTGCACACCAGCATCCATTCATTGGAGTCCGGGCAGCACCACAGGAGAGGCTGTTTTCCTAGTTGAAACCCATCTAGCATCTGGAGGGTGGGGCACAGAGGGCACTCCAGAAACCATGATCATAACCATACATGTAATATTCTTAACATGTTTATTTCAGATGCACCAATTGTCCATAGGTGCCAGGTGGCATGCACCAGTGATGGGGGATGTTTTTTCAGCCCAAAGGCCCCTCTCCCTCATGAACAACCTTCCAGGGCGGGATTTGTGTGCCAGTGGGGGGCAGAGCCAGAGGGAAAATGTAGGTGGAGCAAAATATGTGACTCCTCCTTTTGTATCATGAAGCTACATTTCAGCCACACAAGTGTTTTTTACACATACAAACACCTCTCCCTCCATACAAGTTCTTTATGGCAACATATAATTTAGCCCTGTATCTGTTATGCCCAGTACCTTTTTTAAAAAATGTTACTACTGTGACCCACTTCCCCATTTCCTCTCCAATGCTTTTGTAGGGACTCAGTACTGCCACTAATTTTATAATCTCTAATTGCTCCCATATTTTCCTAATTAGTTCAGCTTCTCTTTTTCATTCTGTTTTTATCCCAAGTTTTAGCATATAATACCATTGCAATTGTTCCTATACTGAAAATAAAGTTTGTATGTGAGATCATCTAATAATCTCTTGTCAGTGCTACTCTTGTAGTTCAATAAGCATAACCGTTGGGCTACTTCTACATGTCTCTGAAAGTTGGCTGGATTTTGGCTCACATCTTGTTTTGGAAAGTGCAAGTCTGTAGGTTTGTCCTTAAATGCAAAGTGAACCCATTTTCACCCCCTCTGTACTCCCACTAAATCTTCCCTTCTCTAGGCTAAACTTACTCAGCTAAACTTACTCCATAGGACTTGTAGATTCCTGTTCTCAACTGTTCTCCATAGGACTTGTAAATTACAAGGCAGATAAAATTCTGGACTATGACCTGGGAGACCAGGGTTCAAATCCCCACTCAGCCATGAAGCCCACAAGGTGACCTTGGGTCAGCTGCTATAGCTCAGCTTCACCTACCCCATAAACTGGAGAGGGGGAGAAGGTGAGAAAAGGTGAGATATAAATGTCACCATCATCAGATTCTTTTATTTTAATATGGTGTGTATTTTTGTTGTATTTTTATTGTAAATCACTGTGTGATCTTTGGATGAAGGACAGTATTAAAAATAAATAAATAATAATAATAACATTCTATGCATCACAAAAACGGAGCAGCCACCATTCCCCTCTCACTTTCAAAAATTGCTAAATAGAGGCAATCAGCTGACTTGCTGAAATCTCAGATGCCTTTATGCCTAGGCAACAGCTTGTCCGGAGAACTTCCCTCCATTGTGAACACTGCCCACATTCTTCCTGTTACACTGTGGAGTTGCAGTGAACGGGTGAGATCAGCGACAAGAATTTCATCACATCATGGCCAAGAACTTTCACCTGGTCCCATGCTGTTTGTACAGTGGAGGAAATTCCATTTATGCTACGAGGTAGTTGCAGCATACCTAGAGAAGAGGATGTTGGGCTGCTTCCCCATGCCCAGCCCCACATGCTTCTAAGAATCTGCTGCCTGTAATGCTGGTAGGTTATGCACTCATTACAAAATACAGAACGAGGGTGCTGGTTGATGCTTGCCACAGGGTACATTCCATAGCACACCCTGCCTTGGCCCGTTCTGTCCTGCTAATGAGAAGTTTGCTAAATAGTTGCAGTAAGAATACGTGGAGTGCCACCTGGAGTTACTGCTTCTTTCACTGGCTGGGCTGGGCCCTCCACCCCACCCTGTGAGGAAAAGCAGCATGATCACCTTCTCTAGGGGCAATGAGATCAACTGGGCCACACACACAGACACCAGGGTCAGCACCAGACTTGGGCAGGCCTAGGCATGGCACTGCTTGCAGCCACTCACCAGCACCACCCAACCTGCACAAGGTTCACTCTACATGCCTACTCTGTCACTTCTGCTTTGGCAGCAGTACCACTCCCCACTGCCCCCCGCCCAATACTCCCACAATGGACATGTGGTGGCATTTTTGAATGGGAACTAAGTTTGGCTCCCATTCATGGTACCATCTTAAGATACCCCAGCCCATTGATCTATGGAATCCCATCCAGACTTTAGATCTATGAACTCAGTAAATTTAACTCAGTAACTTTGAAAGGCAGTGCAGTGTAGTGGTTAGAGTGTTGGATTAGAACCTGGGAGAGCAGGGTTCAAATTCCCACTCTGCCATGAAGCTCACAGTCTTTCGACCTAGCCTACCTTGCAGACTGGTTGTGAGGATAAAAATGGGGAGAAGAAAAATTTATGCCATACTCAACTCCTTGTAGGAAAGTTAGGTTAAAGATGTGATGGATGGATAGATAGATAGATAGATAGATAGATAGATAGATAGATAGATAGATGATATAGATATAGATTTACTGGAAAAAATCCAGGGGCTCAGTTTGGAGGGTGGGGAATGGTGGTATGTCAGGATCAGGCCAGAGAGGTGCCCTGAGACCCGTGGCCAGTGCTTGACTTGGCCAACTGCTGGTGCAGGACCTGCTCCCGCACCAGTAAAACAGTTGGGGAAGAGAGAGAAGACAGATAGGCTTTCAGAAGGGTGCGGATTAACTAGTACAGTGGATATTAGAGATTACTTTTTTAAAACAAAAAATCTATTTAAGCCCTAGAGATGACTGAGGAGGAGGGGTGCAACTTATGATGAAACTGATTGTCCTTTGGGAATCCTCATCTCAAAACTTACTTTCTGGAACAGTATATGAACCGAAAAGCAGCCATCTTTTGAAATTTGCACTTTTATAATGCAGTTCTCCAGCAAAGTAATGGCTAGAAAAATATTTAAACTGGGGTGGTGTCTGCATTTTAAAAATGCATACATGCCACCAGAAAGCAAAGCTCCATGGGATCAGCTGTTCTAACTCCTCAGTCAGCCAATCCTTGAAGGCTGTTTGCAAGCCCCTGCTCACCTGCTCAGTGCTCTGAAGTGCCAATGATCAGCTGATTGGCAGCCATGGGCATAGCCAAGGGGGCGGGGGGAGGGGAGGGGCAGCTGCCCCCCTAGATCAAGTAAAACAATAGGAATACTTAACTATTGCCCTCCCTAAAAATCCTGGCTATGCCCATGCCAATGGCAGCAGCACAGGATTCTTGACAATCAGAGGGACCTCACAGTGCACCATCACCTGACAGCATGGTGACATCTGGCAACTGGCCTGTGTGGGGCAGGTGAGATAAAGATGTACACACAGCCTTTGTAAGATGCCTTTTTTCAGTGGCATACTATGTGTGCATGTATATTGTGTTTTTCTCTCTGCTGTGGTTGCCATTATAACCCTATACAGTGGTACCTCTGGTTACAAACACTTCTGGTTACACACGCTTCGGGTTCCGAGCTCTACTAACTCAGAAGTAGCTCCTCCTGGTTGCAAACTTTGCCCCGGGATGCGAGTGGAAGTTGCGCACCAGAGGCGCGTGTGCAGCAGGAGGCACCATTAGCGAAAGCTCGCCTCAGGATAAGAACAGTTTCAACTTAAGAACGGAGCTGCGGAACGAATTAAGTTCATAACCAGAGGTACCACTGTACTGTATCTGATGTCTATGGTCTCTAGTGCAAATACACATAATTACTAATAATGGTATTGGAATTTCACTGAAATCAAATTACCATACGGAAGGGTGGCCGTTTACTGGAAGAGGTGGCTGTGGCCTCAAGCTAATGCAAATAACCAGATTTTGGCCTCAGGTGCTTATACTTCCTTTACTTACTGCATTCTTGGCCCTCCCTTCCTCCAAGGAGCTGAGGCGGGTGTACATTGGGGGTTGGGAACCTCTGGGCCTTCTTTGGCCCAGCATGGGTTTGAATTGAGCCTACGAGGCAGTTTTCCCTAAACAACACTCACCTGCCCCACACCTGCCGCCTCCTGTTACGTCAGGTGAAGGGCAGCAGTAGATGCGGCTGCCATTGCAAAATTGGGAGCCTTAAAATGCACTCCTGACTGTGCATTGGCAAGGGGTGTTTGCTGGGATCAGCTGTGCTACTGAGTCACCCACAGGGAACTCCATAGCACAGTAACTCCCATCAGAAAGCAGAACTTGGAAGCCAGTGCCTATCAGCGGACTGGTGCTGACTTGAGATTAGCTGCGCTAGAGAGTTACCGATGGAGAACTCTGCAGTTGGCTGATCTTCGAAGGGACTTGCGCAAAGCCAAGCTGGATGCTTTGCAAGCCCCTTGTTCATTGCAAAGAGCCCTGCTTGGGGCTTTGAAGCAGTGACCATCAGCTGAGAAGCAGCACTCCAAAACACCACACAGGCCTCTTTGTTATTTATTTATGTATAAAAGTATTTATGTGCCACTATTCATTTTTTTAAAAAATCTGGTGGCCTAAAAACAAGTATATATAAAACCTTACATTAAAAAGCATGTTAAAATCAGAAACCAGCTAATTATAGTCTTACTTGCCTGCATAAGCCTGATGGAACAGAAACATTTTCAGCAGACGTTTAAAAGTTGGCTCAGAAGGGGCCTGCTGAATCTCTATTGGCAGAGTGTTCTCGGGGACTGGGCCACTGACACTAAAGACTCAGTTCCTTGCTGTTGTCAAATGAGCCTCACCAACTCAGGGAAGGTCTTTGCAAGTCCTGTGTGGTGCTTTGAAGTCCTCCTCCTCCATCACCTTGAATGTGCATCACCTTGCATGTGGGCATCTCTGCCTTGTTTCCCAGCTGACCTGCACAATGCTTTCCAAGAGTGTTGGTGTTAGAGAGAAGTATATTGAAATCTTTTGGTTCATTAATCAGCTCCCTGCTGTCCAAGAGCTTCACTCGAGAAGCTTGGAATCAGCAAGCAACCTTACTTGAAACTCGTTGGCTGCAGGGGCCATTGTGGCCCAGCATTGACTTCCCAGCCAGGAAGAATAACATTGCAGACCAAGAACAGTGCAGAGAATGATCATCTTTCCACGATTCCATGTCTGCTACACACCTAGCAGCTGCATTTGGGATGCAGGACAGGGGGACACAACATCCTTAACCTTAAGTTTAATGACTTCGTGTTTAGAGGTGATTTGAGATTGGGTGGCATGGAGACTCCAACCATGTTTCTTTTTCTTTTTTTAGGCAGAACTTTGTCCTGTGACTGTCTTTCCCAGAGCACTATCTGATATCCACATAAGGACTGAGCTTTCCCAATCATACAAGGCAAAGTGCCCTGGGGCGTTGAGTTCACCCAAAGGTGGCCTTTCTGAAAAGCCTCATTTGGTTGCATATAGTCCAAGAATGTGCTCTCTGCTCGCCTGTCAGTTAGGTCAGTTGGGAAGGTTACAAATTGTAGAAGGGGGACCATGAGAGAAGCATGATCCTGATTAGTCAGAAGTAAGTCCCACTTGCTCCCAGTTCAGTGTACATTGGAGGAATGACACTTTGGTTCGGTGGTGGTGAAATCTCTGGCTCACTGGACCTTCCAGTTTGAATTGTGAGGCTGTTTTGAGCTGGCAGCATCTACTAGTCACTCACCTGGCTTCAGGTGTGGGACACAGGCAAAGGTTATCCTAACGGGAGGAAAAAACCAATGGGAGAGCACACTATTTGCAGGAAGAAACTCCAAACTTCTGTTCCTGGCATCTCACTGTGGGACTGTGAAAGACCTTTGACTGAGATCCTGCAGAGATGCTGCCAATCCATAATACTGAGCTAGATTGATCCATGGTCTGACTCAATATGGCAACTTCCTGTGTGCAAGGATTAATCTGTCACAAAACAAAAATAAGCTCATTTTCAAACCAGGGCTTAGCAAAAATGGCACGCCCAAATTAACCCTATTTGTAGGCAAAGAAATTGAGGTATATCACCAAATATTCTCAAGGATGTCCTTCTCCCACAGTATTTCTGAGAAACAATCCAGAAACTATCTTTCCTCAACCTGTTTTTATTGCAATCAGTGCTGTTTCTAGTCCACTGCAGTTCAGTTTCCATGAAAAACTATTCTGCACGGTGGTGGACTAGAGTGTTGGATTAGAACCTTGGAGACCAGTGTTCAAATCCCTACTGAGTCATGGAACTCACTGGGTGACCTTGGGCCAGTCACCCACTCTCAGCCAAACCTACCCTGCAAGGTTGTTGTGAGGATAAACTGGGGAGGAGGAAAACTAGCTGCACCATCTTGGGCTCCTTGGAGGAAAGGTGGCATAGAAATATAACAAATAAATACAATATATATATATTTCTTTCAGGGTCTTGACAGCCAAGCTCTTAAGTTTAGCAGAAAATGTTGTCTAGCTTTCTCTCATTTTCTTCTGGAACTGGGTGAAAGATCACCCAAATCGCTGCTGTTTTCTCCTGGCACCTTGCCTGGCTTTGCATGTGGGACTTTGCCACTGATGCCCTATAGGGAGGGCACTCGGGGCAAAGTATCCCATCAGTTCACTGTCCCAACTAGAACTTAAATACTAATATTGACTTTGGAGATTGCATACAGTTGGCTGCTTCTGGGGGACTGGAGAAATAAACTGGAAGAGCCGTTCAAGCTCAATCGCCCAATATATTTCTCATATTTTAGCATACAGGATCTACACATTGTAGGAAAGTGGATACAATCAGGTTAAGTGATTCAAATGACATCAGTGACTAGAGATGCTTTTCAACAGCCAAGGTTGTCAATGTCGAAAGAAAGTATTTCTTCACACTGTGCATAGTTAAACTATGGAATTCACCCCCAAAGGAGGCTGCAATGGCCACCAACATAGATAGCTTCAAAAGAGGTTTGGACAAATTCATGGAGGAGAGGGTTCTCAGTGGCTGCAAGCTATGATCTACCACCATTGTCAGCTGCAGTATGCCTCTGAATGCCTGCTGTTGGGAATCACAACTGGGGAGAATGCTGTAGCGCTCAGTTCAAGATTATGGGCTTCCCACAGGCTGTCCACCATGAGAACAGGATGCTGGGCTAGATGCACCGTTAGCATGATCCAGCAGGCTTATCTTAAGGTCTTAAGGCTGGTTCACCAGTGCAACCCAATCTGAGGACAGCATACTGGCCTCAGTTACACACATACTTGTTACTACTGTAATGCTTTCAATGTAGGGTGGCCCTTAAAGGCAGTTCAGAAGCCTCAGCTAATGAACACACAAAATATAGTCACTAGAATGCTTGTGGGGACTGGGTAATAATAATAATAATAATAATAATAATAATAATAATAATAATAATAATATTTTGTTTATACCCTGCCCATCTGGTTGGGTTTCCCCAGCCACTCTGGGGATATTAAAATATTAATATTAAAATATTAAAAATACATTAAAACATCAGTCATTAAAAGCTTCCCTAGTTTGATTTTTTTAAAAAAAGTTAAAACAAAGGAATTGTTTGCTCAAGCATTTACTAGAACTCCCTCTTACCTGCTCAGTGGCTCCCTGTATGCTGTTTTATTGTATTTTCAATGGGATTTTAATGTATTTGATCTTATGTTGTACACTGCCTTGATGCCCGGGAGAAAGGCAGTATGTATATATTTAAAAATAAAATAAAATATTGGTTGTTTCCAATGTTAGTCATAGAGTCGACTTATTGAATTTAATGGCTGAGTCACTTAGGTCCATTTATTTATTTATTTATTTATATAGAATATTTATTAAGATTTTTTAAAAAAATATCACAATAAAAATGAAAAAAAAAGAAAATAACAAAAATACAAAATAAAAATAATTAAAAACACACAGATTTTCCATTTACTACTTTTCCTTTAACTTATTTCCCGGACCTCCTCATACCTCCCTTTTTTGTATTCCACTTCGAATTGTTGGTTCAGCAAATCCTTACCCTTAGATTTTTACCTGTTTATAACCTTTTTTTTCATATCTCTTAAAACATTACATTAATGGACTTAGGTCCATTAATTTAACTAGATACTATCCATCAAAGTAGTTCTGTTATGGCAAGGGTTTCCATTTGTACCAATGGAACCTTCCCTCCCCTTCCCCTCCCCACATCCTAGCCCCAGATTTGATGTGCAAAAGGGGTTGGAGGGTGATCCAGAACAGATTTAGGGATGGGGAGGGGAAAACAAGGAAAAGTTCCATTTTGTAGTCAAAAGTCCTTGCACTAATGGAACTCTTTCATTGGATGCTGCTCAGTGGGTCTACTCTGGGTAAAACAGTGCTGGATGCAATTCTAAACAGATATAATCAGAGATCCCTGGCACATTCTACTGCGTTTTCCACTTCATCTATCCAATATTTTATTGTTTGCAGATGTGCACCATTTTTGGTTACAGTGCTTCTAGCTGCCTCTGTTCAAAGCAGAGACAAAGAAGCTCATCATTTGCCGTTGAAAAGGGGCAACACCCTTTCCTCCAGATAATTTGAAAGACTGTTTAACCCTCCAGCCCTTCTTTTGAGGAGAGAGAGAAAGGAAAACAAAAAACTTCCTGGATTTTGTCAGGAACATGTTGTTTTATGGACTTAAACGTGTTCAATCACACCTTCGGAGCAACACGTTTTGGGCAGCAGCAAGTTCGCACCACTCTTGAGAATTGCATCATTCACTTGGCTTGGTCTCCTGACTAATTAAAATATAGATGGTGGTTAATCCTCAAGTTAGCTAGCAAGAAACACACCTTGGGTACCTTGGGGCCTGAATCGGTGTTGGAAATGCCATGAAAGAATTAGTGCAGCCATCCTGAACCTGATGCCCTCCAGAAGTCTTGGACTACAAACTCCCAGGACAGAGCCAGGCAGAGAGGCCTGGAGGGGTGGATTTGGCACCTGGGCCCGAGCTCTCACTACCCATGTTTTAAAGGTAAATGGACCCCATGACCGACTCGGGGGTTGTGGTGCTCATCTCACTTGATTGGCCGAGGGAGCTGGTGTACAGCTTCCAGGTCATGTGGCCAGCATGACTAAGCCGCTTCTGGTGAACCAGAGCAGCACACGGAAACGCTGTTTACCTTCCCGCCGGAGTGGTACCTATTTATCTACTTGCACTTTGACGTGCTTTCAAACTGCTAGGTGGGCAGGAGCAGAGACCGAACAACAGGAGCTCACCCCGTCGCGGGGATTCGAACCTCCGATCTTCTGATCAGCAAGTCCTAGGCTCTGTGTTTCAACCCACAGTGTCACCCGCGTCCCACCCATGTTTTAAGCAATTGCAAATCAGAAATCAAAGCCTGTCTGTGATAAGTGCTAATCTCAGCATGCTTTTTTGTTTTGTTTATTTTGCAGGACTGCAATGATACGTTTCTCATAAGGCCCACCGAATAAGAGTTTGGTAAAACGCCTTTGGCCTGCTAAGCATCTATAGTGTTCACCTTATTCTCCCTGATGGCAGGGTTGACCCTGCTTGGTACCTACCTGGTCCACCTGCATGGTAGGACATGCCCTGCTTCTCAGTTTGTCAACCAAGAGTGCCATGTCTTTCCTGGCGCCAATACCTCATTTGTTGTTCAGAGAGGGGCAGGGAAAATCCAACATACACTTTGAAATCCAACCGCCTAATCAAAGGTCAGTCCTGGAATGCCGTTGGAAAGATGTGTTCTTTTCCTTATCGCAAGCTGCTTGTTTATAAATACAAGAGTTCAAGGCAATGCAGTCCTGAGAACTACAAGTTATCTTAACACACCTGCCCTTATAGGGAATTGAATTAGTTTTGATGCCCTCCTCCTTATTGTTTTAATAAAGTCAGGTGGCACTCATAGCAGTAAATCAGATGAACATCACAGGGCCACCTTCCTTCCTAACTAGGAGATGTGCTGAAGTTAATTTACTAACATTGCCGAAAGAGCTGGCACATGCATCCCTCACTATTATGCAACAGCTTGATAAGAGTTATTGATTAACTGTAGAAGGTAGAGCCAGGTGCTTCTTATTAATGCTATTTTTTGCTAGTGACATGAGATGATTTCATGGCTTGGCATGCTTTCATGGTAAGGAATGAACTCTTGGTCCTTTGCCTATTTCCTTCAATAGCCAGGGTCAGCCAGTCAGTGGAATGGAACATTTGGTTAGAACAGCCTTCGTGAATGTTCAATTAGAGTAGCCTTTGCCAACCTGGGGCCCTCCAAATATTTGGAACTATGTTACGTACTGAGTTGAATAGGATCCAAACTGCAGCAGTCTGATTGGTCCTAGAACAATAGGATTCAGAATGCAGCAGTCTGATTGGTTCTAGAACAATGCAGCAGTATGATTAGTTGGCAGGAACCACCCAATCATGCTCCAGATAGCAGTGAATCCACAACCTGATTGGCTTACAGTAGAATTCCGGAATTAGCCAATCATGTGCAGCCCATTGTGTAAATAATGTATATAAAGCAGATACTTTGAGGGGACATTCATTCATTCCTCCTCACCACTATGAGCTGAATAAAGAGCATGAAATCACTTTGCGACTCTGAGTATATTTCAGACTACAATTCCTATCAGCCCCAGCCAGCATGACTGCTTGGAGGTATAGCACAAAAACATCTGGAGATGGTACCAAGTTTCTGAAAACTGAATGTGGACACATCAGATACAAATAAATAAATATATTAGTATCCACCCTCCTTTTAAGAACAGGAGAGCCTGGTGGATCAGGCTAAAGGCCCACCTAGCCCCACACTCTGTTTTCACAGTGGGCAACATTACTCTCTCCATTTAGCATTCCCAGGATCTCTACCTCTGCCAGTGGAGCTAGAACACTATTCTCCACGGTTTTGCTTAATTCTCTTTCAAAGCCAATCATGTTGGTGGCTGTCACTACCTCTTGTGGGAGCAAATTGCACAGTTTAATTCTGTGCTGTGCCTAGTTTTACTTTTGAATTCTGCTTGTTTGTTTGCTTGCTTGCTACATTTCAATGCCACCCACTAACTGAGGTCTCATCCACACTTCTGCATGTCCTGTGTCTAGGAAGCACAGGTCGAAGAAGAAGAAGAAGAAGAAGAGGAGTTTGGATTTGATATCCCACTTTATCACTACCCGAAGCAGTCTCAAAGTGGCTAACAATCTCCTTTTCCCCTCCTCCCCCACAACAAACACTGTGAGGTGAGTGGGGCTGAGAGACTTCAGAGAAGTGTGACTAGCCCAAGGTCACCCAGCAGCTGCATGTGGAGGAGCGGAGATGCGAACCCAGTTCACCAGATTACGAGACTACCGCTCTTAACCACTACACCACACTGGCTCCCCCAAGCAGTTTTCCGCTTGGCCCACACTTTCTAGGCACTGATCCAAGCCATTTCCCATTGCCCTGCTCCCTTTCCAGTAAAAATACATTCTTTAGTGCTAAATTGGAGCAAATGTTAACCTGGAGAAAACTTAGTTCCGCCCATCCTACCCGAGGAAAACCATGGTAGGAATTGTGGATACAAAACAGAATCAGAAAAACATTAACATCTTATAAACCAGCCATAGACAAAAAGCACAAAATGATGACAATCTAAAGGTCAGTATAAACAGTGTAAAACCAGAAAAGGGAAAAGAAGTTGCTGTAATAACTGAAAAAAAACCATTTAAAAATCAGTTTTAGCTATAATAAATTGTCAATTAACAAATGACTTTTGTATATCCTGTGCTATTCATTAATCAACATCTTCAGGCATATTTACAGATTTTTAAAAAGTTGTAATTGCTTCCCTTATCTTCTCTTTGACTGTCTAATCTACTAATAAACTTACATATAATCACCACCATTTATATTTCCTGCATTCTGCTAAGACAAACTTACAAATCGTATAGTCATGATCAAAGAGTTCCTGATTTCACATACTTAAATTATCTTTGTTGACACAAAAATATAATCTTTCCTTGAATATGATCTGTAGATCTGCAAATAACATATATCATCCATTGCAGCTAGATAGGGCTGAATCGTTTAATCACTCCTGACACAGTGACTCAGCAGAATGTTGTGAGTGAATGAGCTACTTCTCTGCACTTGTTGCTTCCTAAACTAGGTGGTTTAGGAAGTAGTGTGCTCAGAACAGGATGCTAAAACTAGGTTGTTAAAAGAGCGGAAGCAGAGAGAATGACAGCAAGGCCATTCCCATCTCTCTTCCAGTGATGCAGCAGTAAATTTTGAAGTGTGGAATCTCATCGCCAGAGCCGCCAGAGCCAGGGCCCCAAAGGGAATCCAAAAATACACACAGCTATAGGAGTAAGTGTCACTAATTTCAGTGGTGCTTATTTCTGACTGCATGGGTTCAGCTTGTCAAAACACATGGAGCTTCAATAAAACATGTTTAGTAAGCTAAAATGCAGTCTTTAGATTTGAATTACACATGCCCAGAGGTGTTAGCCTATAAACTGCTAGCATGAAGTGGCAACCTCATCAAAGAAAAGGAAAGACGTACCCAGCTTCTGTTTCATTATTTATTTTCTTCATTCTCTGACTTTCTCTATGCTGAATTGTACAAACAATAGTAAAGCATGAAAACTTTGTTATCCCCTTAATTGCGTGCCATGAGAAAGAGTTATCCTAGGACTCAGCTAGATTGGTAGAGAATAAATGTTTTATGGAAGTGAGAGCTGGACCATAAAGAAGGCTGATCGCCGAAGAATTGATGCTTTTGAATTATGGTGCTGGAGGAGAGTCTTGAGAGTCCCATGGACTGCAAGGAGATCAAACCTCTCCATTCTTAAGGAAATCAGCCCTGAGTGCTCACTGGAAGGACAGATCGTGAAGCTGAGGCTCCAATACTTTGGCCACCTCATGAGAAGAGAAGACTCCCTGGAAAAGACCCTGATGTTGGGAAACATGGAGGGCACAAGGAGAAGGGGACGACAGAGGACGAGATGTTCTCGAAGCTACAAACATGAGTCTGACCAAACTGCGGCAGGCAGTGGAAGACAGGAGCGCCTAGTGTGCTCTGGTCCATGGAGTCACATAGAGTCGGACCCAACTAAATCACAACAACAACAAAAACAAAAATGTGTTGTATATGCAATATAACACTGTGACACCAGATGGCACTGTGGAGTCCAATCTTTCTCTACCAGATTTCCCTGTATGAGTTTACAATGTGTTTCACTGAATCGCTTCTTTGATCCAGTCCTAGTGCTCTAAGAGTTGACAATCATCAGACTTGCTATGGAAAAAATCCTGGAACTGTGTCCTCCTTACCCCAGTTCCTGATCCACTGCCCTGTTCCATCCTTGGACACACTCATAGAAGAGATGTTGTGCTCTTACCCCTAAATGAGGTTTCAGTATCATGCAGAAGGCAGCACGTGAAAGGGATCTGCATCCTTCCTTTTCTGAGCATGCATCAAGGCCCCTTTGCCTTCTCCAGTTTGCTTTGCCTGACACTTGCTGCATTTTTCAGAGATGGTGGCGTCATGCCAGCCATGATCTTATCTGCAACTCTCATCCTGAGATATGACTTATGACTGCTGCAAGGTCACTTTGAGAAAACACGAACATGGATACAATCTCCTTGACTGCTATTAACCCTGGCTAGTCTGGGCATCGTGGAACAAAGGTTTTCTTGCCTCCATGCATAAACTAGCTCAACAGCCCCAAACTGTGAATAGCCCTCAATTTAAACCCTTAATACTGAAGTCTTCTTGACTGTGTACTAAAGGAGACTGACGCACTTGCTGCCTTTTTTAATTCTTTCTGTACATAAGGAGAGCCCTGCTGGATCAGACCAAAGGCCCATCTCATTCAGCATCCTGTTCTCACAGAGGTCAACCAGATGCGACACCACTCTCTCTACTTGCCATTTGCAGCAACCAGAATTCAGATGCAACCTGCTCCCAGCAGTGGAGGCGGAACATAGCCATTGTGGTTGCTGCCATTGATAGGCTGAATTTTTAAGTGGCCGTCGCTACTTCCTGTGGAAGCAAATCCCAGAGTTTAACTAAGAAGTCCTTTCCGTCATCTGTCCTCAATTTTCCAACATTCAGCTTCATTGGATAACTCTGCAGTCTAGTGTTAGGAGAGAAGGGAGAATGTCTACTTGTGTCTCTCTTTCTCTCCCTGTTCAAATCCTCCACCACTAACTCTTTTTTCCTGTGGTGCATTTGGCTGGATCCCTGGTTCCCCGTCCCAAACAAAGAGCTAGAAAAATAAATACTAAATAAATAAATAAATTTTTTATTTATATCCTGCCCTCCCCAGCCAGAACTAGGCTCAGGGTGGCTAACATCAAAATATATAATACATTAAGACATAAAATTCAGCAATAGACTGAAATACAGCTTAAAATCAGCTTAAAATCAAAATAAGATCAGTAAGCCTGCTGTGATTGTCTACATTATGAAGTTCCCGGTGGAAAATGTCATTGTGCGGCCAGTTGCTGCAGGGGAACTGTTGCAGTTCCCCAAGGTTTCTTGCCAGCCACCTCTAGGATCCCAATCTATTGTCCCTCTTCCCAAATGCAAAAGTATGCCTCTTCTACTAAGTCTTTAATAATAATAATAATAATAATAATAATAATAATAATAATTTTTATTTATACCCCGTCCTCCCCAGCCAAGGCTGGGCTCAAGGCGGCTAACAAGCAATAATAAAAACAAGTTGAATGAATACAATTTAAAAACAAGATTAAAATACAACATTAAAATATTGAAACATTAAAATATTAAAATGCAGCCTCATCACAGGAGGAGAAAGGAAAAAGGAAAAAGAAAGAGGGGGAGGGAATCAAATTGGCTCCAAGCCAAAGGCCAGGTGGAACAACTCTGTCTTACAGACCCTGCGGAAAGAAATCAGATCCTGCAGGGCCCTGGTATCATAAGGTAGAGTGTTCCACCAGGCCGGAGCCAGTGTTGAAAAGGCCCTGGCTCTGGTTGAAGCTAATCTAACTTCCTTAGGGCCCAGGACCACTAGGGTGTTGCTATTTATGGACCTTGAGGCTCTCCATGGGGCATACCGGCTGAGGCGGTCCCGTAGGTATGAGGGTCCTAGGCCATAGCATTTATCCAATGCTCTCAAGGTAATGCAACAACATTCCATTCCTGGGGAGTGCACACCTACACAGTTAAGAGTAATCTCTAGGTGTTCAGCCTGCAGCAACACATCAGAAGCGATGGTGATCTTTATGGCCATTCACATAAGTAGCATGTCAGAGGAGACAATGCGGATCCAGCTGGTCGCTGCTGGAAGGGTTGCCTTTGAACATATAGCCTGGTGGGACAGTGTTGCAGAGGAGGGAGAGCTGAAGCAGGTAGTCGTTAACAATGTTCTGTGAGACTGGAGGTTTGCAATCACTTCAACCAGCTTTTGGAGTGGAAGAGCTAGAAGCACTGATAAACTAGTAACTGTGACAAGAGTATTCCTGCTCCATGTGGGCAAAATATGAGCATATTTCACATTCCCCACTTCCCTGGCAGTTAGGAAGTTCCACTTCTGCTTTATATGGTTAATTTTCTTCTGAGGACTTATCCACACTTAACTTTCCTTGGTGCCTTCCAAGCATGATCCACACTTTAAAACTCCCCTCTTTTTTGCTCATGAGCTTTCCTTGTGAAAGCCCACTCTTTAAAGCTGGATTGGAGCAAATGGCAATCCACAGGAAACTCGAATTGCTGTTTGCTCCAATTCAACTTTAAAGAGAGTTTTCACGGGAAAAACTCTGGAGCAAAAGAAAAGGGCATTCGGACACAGAGTTTTAAAGCACACAGTAAGTGTGCGTAAACCCTAAGAGAAAGGGGAACTAAGAAACTGGGGATTTGTGATGTTTATATATATACACAGACTGAGCAGGTGGTAATCAAGTGGGCACACAAACTAGCAGTACTAGTTCCAAAACAGCAACAGTCCTCTGAAATAAACAATATGCCGTTGCCACTTCCCAAGAGTGGCAAGAATCTTGTAAGAATCAGGCACAATGTCCTCCAAACAAAGTTAAAACTTCCTCTTTTCTTCTCTCTTGATGCATATGTGGTGCCACTCATAGCCAGCTAGGAGAGAAGGTCACATCATATTCCAGTAGGTAGATAGAATGCTACCTTCCCTCCTAACTGGCTTTGACTACACATTAATTAGCAGTCGCTATATGTATTATGTCACTCTGCAAAGCACTATCTATACCGATAGCGCCATACATTTGTATCTAAATAAAAATCACATGTAACTGTGTACAGCTGCAACTGGATTCAATGAGGGGTGGACATACTAGGTTTATTTCCATTTGTTTGCCCCAAGTCCATTTGGTTCCATTTCCACATTAATCTGTCAGTTTCTTTTTTAAAAAATCTGAATGAAAAATTGTGTGTAAATACATATTTAATTTTTAATTGTACTCATTTGTTGTCCCCATATATATTTTTCTAAACACTGCTTTGCATGCAGAAGGTCCCAAGTTCAATCCCCAGCATCTCCAGATGGGGCTGGGGAAGAATCCTGCCTGAAACTCAAGAAAGCCACTGCCATTGATTGTGCTAGATGGCTCAATGGTCTGGTTTAGAATCAGACAGCTCCCTATGTTCTTATATTTTCTCTCAAAATACGAATTTCTAAGCATAGTTCAACAAAGTTATGGTGTGAGTTCTGCTCACACAACAGAACCTCTCCTCCAACTGCAACTGTCCCCCCCCCTCCAAAGCTGCTCGGGGGTTTGTGGGTGTGTATCTGTGTGTCTATCTATCTATCTATCTATCTATCTATCTATCTATCTATCTAATCTATGTATATCTATATCTATCTATCTATCTATCTATCTATATCTATCTATCTATCATCTATCTATGTATCATCTATCATCTATCATCATCTATCTATCTATATCTATCTATCTATCATCTATCTATCATCTATCTATCATCTATCTATCTATCATCTATATCTATCTATCATCTATCTATCCATCTATCCATCTATCTATCATCTATCTATCTATCTATCTATCTAGCTATCTAGCTATCTAGCTATCTAGCTATCTAGCTATCTAGCTATCTATCTATCTAATCACTGTGTCAGAAAATTTAGGACATTCAAAAGCCAGTGTGTAGCTAACCTTGCATTCACCTCTCCTCTTCAACCTCACTCAGTCTTAGCACGATGAGGGCATGGCCAAAACTTGGCTCTTCGAAGTTGTACTGCTCTGAGGCATAAGCACAGCTCCCCTCCACCCACATCAAGATGGATTTCATTTAGATACTGGAACAAAAACAAAGTCAGAACATTGTATAAATAAGTCATGGGTGGGATAATACCAAATGACAGACGGTTTTGTTCTTACAAGCAAGCAATGGCAAGCCGCTCCTATACACAATGTCATGACTGCGATGATGGAAATTATGTAAGGTTCCTTAGAAATGTAAGGTTCCTTAGAAATTATGTAATGATCCCTTGGAAATGCAAGAGGTTGATTCCACCACAACGTGGCTGGTCAGGGTAGGCAGAAACAGCAAAAATACTGGAGAGAGCATTAGGGGATCTTTGATCATTCCCATTGTACAGGATCTGCTGGAATCGGTACCCAGAAACCTTTGGGCCTGCTCCCCTCCTTGTGGCCTGGTAGGGCCCTGTACTGGTGTGTGTGCTCTGCTCTGCTGCTACCGCACCCGCATGAAAAAAGCCTGGGCCAGCACTGTGAGCAGCAAGGGTGCCATCTGGCTCCAGGTGCCATTTTGATTTCCCAGAATGCAGATCGGCCTTGAGGCATTGTGGGAAATTAAAATGAGCCCCTGCTATTTTGGAGCATTGTGGGAAATGGGAAATGTCAATTACCTGGAGATGCTTAGAGCGCCTCTGCCTCAAAGGCTGATTTAGGGCCTTTGAATTAAGCTATTTATTTTGGGATCAAAATTTGAGTAGGTGTTTTCCCCTCACCTACTCAAGGGTGAAGTTGATTGAACAAACAAATGAAGTTAAAACAACATCCATGGAATGCTCTTGCAAGCCAACTATCAGATTAATATTGCATGCAGCATCGGAGACTATCATACATGGATGGCTGCATCTCTTGCGGGTCAGCTATCGGAAACAACTAAACTAAATATTAAAAGAGATAAAATAGGTGAGGATAAGAGGCAAGCATTTATTTATTTTTACAAATACCCACGGGAAAATAATAGTTGCAACAGTACATTTAGATCAAATCACCTCTTCCTACAGATTACAATGATATTCTGCAGTTATGGACCACAGGTATGAAATTTACAGCATGTAATGCCTTAAGAGAGAATATTATGAAAATGATCTACAGGTGGTACATGACACCAGTCAAGCTTGCAAAAATTTACCATTTGCCCGATAATAAATGTTGGAAATGTAAAGAAAATGAAGGTGCATTCTTTCACCTTTGGTGGACATGCCCAGGAATTAAGGCTTTCTGGGAGATGATATATAATGAAATGAAAAGGGTATTGAAATATACCTTCCTGAAGAAACCAGAGGCCTTTCTCCTGGGCATGGTCGGCCAATTGGTGTTAAAGAAGGATAGGGATTTTTTTATGTATGCCACAACAGCAGCAAGAATACTCATTGCAAAGTATTGTAAGACACAAGATCTACCCACCCTGGAAGAATGGCAGATGAAAGTTATGGACTATATGGAACTGGCGGAAATGACTGGCAGTATCCGAGACCAGGGAGAAGAGTCGGTGGAAGAAGATTAGAAGAAATTTAAAGACTACTTAGATAAATACTGTAAAATTAAGGAATGTTAGAATGATGTCGGAATGCAGTTAAGTGGTTTTGGCAGTAATGTTATAAAAGAGTATGTAAAAATGGATTGTTATTAGGTGAGAAGGTAAAGTTACAATACATTAAGGTAAAGGATTAAGATAAAAACAAAGAGGGAAAGGATTTGCTGAATTAACTAATTGAACTGGAATACAAAAAAGGGAGGCGTGAGGAGGTCAGGGAAACAAGTAAATGAAATATAAGATATGAAAAGATTGATTGGTTTTTAACTGTTTTCTTTTTTTGTATTTTGTATTTTTTCTTTGTATTTTTGTATTTTTTTTTCTTCCTCTTTTTTACTTTGTAACCTCTTTCTTTCTGTAAAACTTTAATAAATATCTTTTTTAAAAAAACAGATTACAATGATATTCTGGTTGACCAAATAATCCTGCAATTATTAAAATTTTCTCTCGACAGAATCTCAACATGTGAAAACATTCCATTACATAGATGGTCTCTGTACTCCGTTTAACCAAGTTTTAATACCGGACCTATTTCAAATGTAAATTTAGGATTTACGATTCAGTACATGCTATATTGAAGGATGGTTGGCTGGTTCTTTTTCCGTATTAAGAGCACAATTTTTACTCAGCGCTGGCTCTGCTATTAGGCAGAGTGAAGCATCTGCCTCCAGCGGCTGATGCTGGGTAGTGGCAATGAAGCATTGGAGGGCAGAGCTGTATGTGCCACATGGCTGGCCCAGCTCCCCCTAAGAAACTGGGTCTATAAGTCCCAAATCACCAGTTCCCAATGGGCCAGAGTCCTCTAGCCTGTCCCAGTTGCCACCTTCCATCCTGCCAGGCTCCTCCTCCGGATGAGACTCTGCCACATCTGCAAACTTTCCTGGTCCTCCCCCTCCCCATTGGGCTGCTCCCTCCAAGCCATCTCCATGGGGCCATGGCAGTGACCCTAATTAGGCCTGTGGGCTAGAGGTTCCCCACATGTGTGGCATTAGACTTCCTTTTCAGTTTAGGATGCACAGGCAGGTGTGGAAGATGTGGCATGATGGGAGGGATGTGTGATGTGAACAAAAACACACAGGCATAACCCTCAGCCCCTTCATATCCATGAGATAAGCTGAGCCTCACACCCATGGAAATCACAAAGAAATTTGAAAGCACTGTGCAAATGTGCTAGGAAGAGAAAATAAAGCTTTTGTGAAATCTGAGGACAGGCTTCAGTACAGCATGACCTCAGAACCAGCTCTGTGAGGCCTCATCTAGATTAAATGTACTGGACAGGCACACAATGACAGGTGTGCCGTACCACTTTCTGACTGCATTCTTGGCCCAACGCCAGACAAACCTGTTTTCCTCAACAAATGCTGAATTGGGTCCAAATTCTCTTTCTCCTCCTTTTAAAAACAGTAAATTAACTTGCACAATTTCAGCTTTTGCATTTATTTATTTTTATTTTTATTTTAAATATAGGTTATTACTGGACATAAAATGACCTTTGCGATCTCCATGAGCTGAGGTTACTCATGCCTTTGATATCTAGAGCTTAGGTCTCACCAAGATGGTAAACTTTGGGATGGGGCTGCACCATCTGAAACTGCAGGTGAGGGGTTGTGGCAGTGGATGCTACTTCATGCAGTGAAAATCCCCTGCACATAGGAAATGAGCAATGTCAGGCAGAAAAGGGCAACCACAATTATTGGGAGGTTAGAGCAACTGCCCTAGGAGGGAAGGCTCTTTTGCTTTACGGAGGGAAAGTCAAGGAAGGTGGTGGTGGAGGAGACCTCCGTGTGTAAATTTTTGCATGGTGTGGAGAAAGTGGAGAGAGAATCCCTGTCCTGCTGTACTTTAATACTAGAACCTGGGGGATCATCCAATGAAGCTGGATTTTGGAAGATTCAGGACAGACAAAAGGAAAGACTTCTTCACGCAGCTCACAGTTGCTACCACCAGGAGCAGCAATGGCCATCAACTTGAATGACCTTAAAGTGGAATCAGGCAAATCTGTGGTGGAAAGATATCAATGGCTGTTAGTCATGATGCCTACATATTTCCTCTAGTATCAGAGGTGGAACGCCTTTGAATACTAGTTGCTGCAGAACACAAGAGCTACTTTTACCCAGAACCTTTAGAAAAGCAAAATATGTACATGTCTCTTTCTTCTCTTTCTGTCTCTTGAGGCGGAGAGAGGTTAACTTTCCCAACCTTTGCTTTTACACGCATGTGCATCACAGACAAGACAAGCTGGAACTGCAACAAAATGCTGTACTGTGGAGTTGCAACACATGCCAACTAGGCAAAATCACTCAAAGGGACTGTGGAGCAAGGCCAGTGGGTGGGGTGAGGCTTAGGGAAAGAAGATGGCTAAGAGAGAGTCTTGAGGGTGGGGGCAGGCAGCCTGCCCTGTTTTGCCACCTGAGGCGAAACAGGAAGGTGCTGCCCTGCACTTGAACCACATACGCCCCTTGCCAGCCCCACCAAAGCCTCCTGGGGGGGGGGGGGCACAGCTGCAACTTCCAGGCCACTTGAGAGCCCCATGATATTGTGTAGAGGCCTCTGCACAGGGCTCTTGCCAGATTTTGCAGGGCTCTCACAAGATCTTGCTGGAACCCAGAAACTGCAGTAGTCGCTTCTCCTTGCAACTGCGTTTTAAACTACCAATGTGTGTATAGCCAAACTGTCAAGACTAATGTTCAGCCCAAATCTACCCCCTTATTTCTGGAGGCCATTAGATCTCTGTGGCTAGTTGAAGAGTGTGCTAGGGCCCCATTCAGCCTTCTCATTACCAGGCATGATGTTTAACAATAGTAGCTTTATTATAATTATTCCTTACATAACACTGTCAACGTAAATGGAGCTTTTTAAAGCTCTGTGAGCAAATAGGACAGGCATCTGCTGAAAACAGTTTGCAATCTAGATTTTGATGCTTGGGGAGATGATGGAGGGGAGAAGGGGGAGAAATGAGTGTCACAGTGGATAACAGACAGAAAATGCCATTCCCCGGGTGCGGATGGGGGCTCAGATTGTGATGTGGATTAAATTATTAAATCAATGGCTTTGCAGAAAGGGAGGGAACTGAAGAAAGAGAAGCAAAGCTTCCAGAGTGAAATCTCCCAAAACAGAGATAAATTTGTGTATCAGCTATTGAATGTAAGCTGTTTGAGGCAAAGGCCTGCCATTCCTCTCTCCCACAAATATAACTCTGCAAAGTGCAATGTACATTGGTAGTGCTGTATAAACAAGTCAAAGTCAAAGTCCTTTGAAAGTGTTTACACTTGAGAATGAAAGCAAACATACCAACAATGATATTCAATTTTGTAGCTCTATAAGGTGAAATGCAGCCAATGAACTGCAAATAATACAACGTTTCCATCTTTACATATAATCTTCTGGAGAAGGATATTTGCCCTGATCCACAAGGGAGATACATGCACAAAGGAAACTTCTGGTGTGTAGATGATGCAGATACTTACCATGTATCTTAGCGCTCATCTGAGCCTCATTGAATAGGCTGGATGGTACTTTTAAATGAATATGAGAGGTGCCTCTAGCAGCTCCACATACAAGCACATTGTGCTAACCCAAATAGGATGTTGCCTGAGTTGTCCAAGGTGGCAATTAGGACTCTGTTCTTCATTGATCCCTTTCCTATCTGCATGGCAATTTCCTATGCTGGGAAACACTTGTTGTGCCCTATTGAAGTTATGCGATAGTGCTCCACATGGATTTATTTTGTTCTCTCTGCTGTTCTGCATTGCATCAGGGATCAGGAACCTCAGGCCCATGGGCCAAATGTGGCCACCTAGACCTCTCTATCTGGCCCTTGGGATTCTGCACAGGCCACACCCAGACCTCAGACCTCCCTGGCCCTGCTCAGTGCCTTCCTCTGGCAATTTTACCTGCTGGAAATGGGTCCATGAACTCTGATAATACACCTTGCTTGCCTGGATAAAGGATGAAGAATGGTGTGCATCTGGGCACAGCCACCACTGGCAAATGGCCCCCAGGAGAGACTGTGGCCCTTGGTGTGAAGCAGGTTATCCACCCTGATCAACAGAAAACTTTTGAGTGAGATCATTCAGCTTTTTGGAATCACATATAACCTATAACTTGATGTAACCCAAGTTTATTGCAGGCTTGGTGAGGGAGGTGGCCTGTTGAGAATCCCAAGTCAAACAGACAGGCTTGGGTGGCCATATTTGGTCCCTGGGCCTGAGGTTTCCTACCCCTGCAGTAATGGATTGGATGAGGCCATTAAACTGAGGTTAAATTTAGAAAGGTCAGAGGCGCTGCTGGTGGGTGGTTCAGACAGGCTGGTGGTACAGATGGTGGTAGGTGGTGGTCAGCCTCTTCTGGACAGGGATTGTACTCCCATTTAAACTGGATTTGTTTTTATAGCTTGGAAGTGCTGTGTCAGATTGTGAGGGTAACCTTGGTGCAAATCCCCACTTCTCCATGACACTCAATAGGGGCCCCAACAGCGTTCTTCACAAATCTACCTAATGAGACTCAGGCAAGATAAAGAGATGGGAAAAGAGGACACCATGTTGTCTGTTATTTGCTCCTTGAAGGAAAAGTGAGATCAAAAGTTGATAAACAAATAAACCTTGGAAGGTCCATGGTTTCTACCCTTGGGGAACATTTATCCTCCAGGGCCAGCTAGTCAATTGTTAACAGAGCCAGGAATAGGGAGGGCTTTAAGGTGAATGTGGCAGACCCACCACATCACTCCATCTAAGTTTAGAATCAAAGAACCATAGAAATGTGGAGTTGGAAGGTACCCTAAGGATCATCTAGTCCAATCCTCTGCAATGCAGGACTTTTTGCTCTGTAGAGATATGCTAAAAGAGAGAGAGGAAACAAACACCCTTATTGGAAATAATGCCTTGTTGAAGTACAAAGATCATGAAAAACTGACCTACACAGCTGCAGTCATTGAGGAAAGCCAGCTTTGGCAAAAGCACCATCTTCCTCAGGGCCACAGAAGCAGGTAATGCAGCAAGCCAGGCAAAGAACTTCAGAAGCACCACCAAAGCACCCAGCTAGCTAGGCTATTCAGGGGAAAGGGGGGATACTTGGAAATACTTGCTTGGATCAGAGCATCACGGGGTGAGGAGCTCCTATATAAGCTCACAGAATGAATTGCTCTCACCTAGGGATAGATGATGTCGATTTTGGTTTCTCACAGTTTCTCATTTTTTCGGTGTGAAGTTCAGCTTTCCATAATTCTGCTTCAGTTTGTGAAGATTCTTTTTTTAAAAGCTCTCCATGAAAATTCATCAGCATTTTAGTTTTTCTTCAGATCTATGCATCTTTTGTTGGCAATTACAATAGGCACATTTTTATTTTATTTTTGCAAAGCAATGTATCACAGTACAATGTGTCACTGCCTGTTATTTTCACTAATGTATATATTTGTATGCACATTTCACTCTGGTAGACACACTTGTGTACATAATACTTGGCTGGTTGACTGCATTGCAAAATCTGGAGAAGCATGACTTCCGAAAGATGGTTGTGTATGGTTTCAGAAAGCTTCCAAAACATGGGTTCACGTGTTGTTTCGGAAAGTGCTAATTTGGTAGGTTTGCCTTTAAATGCGAACTGAATTGGGCTACTCCTCCACCCCTATTTTCATTCTGCCTCTGCTTGACTGACCTGAGGGCATTGACAACAACTCTGCCTCAGTGAAGCAGGAACATTTTGCTTTTTCATAATAATAGAAAAGGTTTCCTAATCTTGTTATGTCACTGAGTGCTCCACCCTTTTGTACTGTGCCATGATTAGGATTTCAAGGAACTTGGCTTTGCCATGAAAGGAGGCAAGCAAGTTATGTAAGACATCAGAGTCTGGTTTCTTGGTTAGGGATGACGGAGCAACACTTGCTCCCATGACAACCATGTAACCAGACACCTAGCGGCAGGGAGCTGGACAAAAGCTTCTTCAGAAATCTTTGGGGTGCGGCTCAAAGATGGAGCTCCGAGGTCAGCTGAGTACTCCCTTTTGTGTTTTGTTTTCCTAGCAGCAGCACTGATGCTTGCTAAATCCAAAGCATGATAAAGCTTGTATACAGAGAAGAGCCTTTTCTGCCTCAAAATAAGGAGAAGTGGTGGAGGTAAAGAATTCACCGCAACCATGCAAATACTGAAGCAGTAGCATGTCTGGGACCATGCAAGGACTTTCTTTCAATCAGGAAACTGGCCCACCTAGCTCAATATTGTCTACACTGACTGGCAGTAGGGATTTCAGGCTGGAGTTTCTCCCAGCTGTATCTAGAGATGCTGGGAACTAGGCCTGGGACCTCCTGTATGCAAAGCTGATACTTTACCACTCAGCTGCTTCCCTAGTAGGCACCAAGTTCAGTCCTCTAACACCTTGCCATCATTTGCATTGGGACTTGAGAGAATCTGGTCTTAGAAAAAGATGTCAGCAAAAAGAATTCAACCTGTTTACTTTAAAATACAAGACCAGAACATTTCATTTCAACTCTCCCATTTGTTTGGCTTTCCACGGTGACCTCGTTCTCACTGAGGTTGTCGGCTTCTGTCTAAGCTGTACACCTTTGTGCTAATGATGGAGGCTCCAATGACTGAACATGGTTCAGTTTAATAATAATAATAATAATAATAATAATAATAATAATAATAATTCCCTAAACTTCTCTAAACAGGGCTGCCTTCTGGTGTCTTCTGAAAGTCAGATAGTTGTTTATTTCCTTGACATCTGATGGGAGGGCGTTCCACAAGGCAGGTGCCACTACTGAGAAGGCCCTCTGTCTGGTTCCCGGTAACCTCACTTCTCGCACTGAGGGAAATCCCCAGAAGACCCTTGGAGCTGGACCTCAGTGTCTGGGCAGAACGATGGGGGTGGAGACGCTTCTTCAGATATACTGGGCCGAGGCCGTTTAGGGCTTTAAAGGTCAGCACCAACACTTTGACTTGTGCTTGGAAATGTACTGGGAGCCAATGTAGGTCTTTCAAGACCAGTGTTATATGGTCTTGACAGCCACTCCCAGTCACCAGTCTAGCTGCCGCATTCTGGATTAATTGTAGTTTCCAGGTCACCTTCAAAGGTAGCCCCACATAGAGGGCATTGCAGCAGTCCAAGCAGGAGATAACTAGAGCATGCACCACTCTGGCGAGGCAGTCCGTGGGCAGGTAGGGTCTCAGCCTGCATACCAAATGGAGCTGATAGACAGCTGCCCTGGACACAGAATTGACCTGCACCTCCATGTACAGCTGTGACTCCAAAATGATTCCCAGGCTGTGCACCTGGTCCTTCAGGGGCACAGTTACTCTATTCAGAACCAGAGAGTCCCCCACACCAGCCCTGTCCCCAAAACACAGCAGACTCAGTTTCCCCCAGAGCAAACAACACCCACTTGGTCAGCAGCAAGACTGCCTACATGTTACCCATATAGATGATATATAGATATATAGACACACCCCTAACATGGTTAAAATCCTATTCATTTTTTGATAGCATCTTTCTTTCTTTTTTTTACAACACCTGAACACAAGGGCTAATGAAAGGGCAGGCAGATTAGTCCATTGAGAAAAGGAGAAAGAAAAAGGAAACAAAACTGACAGTCTTTCACTGCCGCCCAGTGGTAAAAAAAAAATACAGCACAATTTAAAGAGTTGCTTGCAAACAATAATTGAAGTTAATGGGGTTGTGTGGGCTCATTGGAATGAATGGGCATTACTCACTCAGAGCCATCATTTTCAATGGGCTTCCTTTGATTTCAGGCTACTTTCCCTTTGCACCTCATCCACACTGAAGCGATCCTCAAGCTGACCAAAGCTACTTCAGCGTAGAGGGCTTGGTGTCACTTTACAGAGGGTTGGACTGGCCCCCTTGGTGACTGCTAGGCCAATATCTGTGTTCTCTTACACCCATTGTTTGTTTTGATTTTTCATTATCTAAAGGGTAACTGATTCACCATTTCCTTTCCTCTACAGCAGGTCAGTGCCTTGTCACTGCCTGCCACCCCAGCTAAGGAAGGCACGTTTCAGATAGTTAACTCTTTATCGACAAGTGAAGTACTTATAACAGCTTCCATAGTGCTCTGGATACACACATGCATGCATGCTTCTAGCGTCTAGCCAGCTGTCCACAGGTCTAGGGCCTGTGGAGCAGTTGCAGCAACAGTGGGGCCCTGCCCCTCTTCCAGCTTAGATACCCTCCTCTGACAGGTCGCACCCATGACCTGAGACTTCTCCTGCATGGAAGTCACTGCTGCTCTTCTCTCTTCAAGCTCCTCCTGGTTCTAGGAGACAGCAGGGCAGGAGAAGGTAGGGAGTTGACTGCTCCTTCTCTTGCCTGAATAGCTTCTTCTTCCTCCACCACATCCCGTGTGGCTTCCTCCATCTCAGACTGCCCTGACTCTTCCTCCTCCCTCTGGCCTGGCTCCTGCCTTGCAGGTGGCACCAAGCCCCATAAATCACTGGGCCCCTCTCCTGGGTCACACTCCTGGCCCCCTAACACCCCCACATACCGTTTTTTTCCATGTATAGGATGCCCCCATGTATAAGACACCCCTACTTTGGGGGAACGCAAATTTAGAAAATGGGCCTATGCACTATCCGTATATAAGACACCCCCAGATTTTTAACCTTATTTTAAAGTTAAAAAAAAAATACATGGAAATGTATGGTACTCTTTAGAGCCCTGCCAGTATCCCACTGGAGCTGTCTGGCCGGTGTCAAGTACAGGGGGCAATGCATTACCCCCAAACTGAATGAGCTGCTCACATGATGGGTTTTAGCCAGGTAGTGGGGGGACCTGTGGGCCTCCAGACATTACTGGACTCAACTCCCATCAGATCATGAGGATGGCACATGGTCAGGGATGATGATGGGAGTTGGAGTCCAGCATTGTCTGCATATCATCTGGAGGACCACTGGTGCCCAACTCCTGATCTAAACTAATCTAAAAAGCATCTAGTCTAAACAAAAAAGAGTAGTGTGTAGGGGAAAAGAAGAGGGGAGGCATGCAGGGATAGGGTGAAGTCACAAGAGGGCTCTGCAGCCCAACAGCTGAGGGTCAAGGCAGACTTCAAAGCTAGGCTCACATTATTCTGTTGCTCCAATGATGAGCTGGGCTTCCTTTTTTCTGAACCAAGACAACAAGTATGGGGAACTTGAGACCACTTGATGCAAGTGGGGCACTGTGGGCGTGTGCCACAGCTCAGCCAGGTTTTTACTGCTGGCATACAATTCTTCCACCCTGATAGTATGGCAACAGAAAAGAGAGCATGCAGAGCTCTGAAAGACTACAGAAAGACTGCTGCCTGGGCCAACCCTGCCATTCAGTGGGGTGAAGAGACCAACTTCAGGTGGCACCACAAGGGAGGGAATAGGTGAAGGCAGGAACTGGTGTCTCTCTGGGGAAACAAGGGCTCCAAGACTCGGAGCATTTTTAAAAATAGAAGTCAGTCTCTAGCCCTCCTAGAATGAAAATTATCTAGCAAAATGTCCTTCTAAGTGTGAAATGAGTCACAGACCCTCCAAGTACCCCTATTTTCCAAGGATAGTCCCAGATTTGCAGAAACCTTCCCAGTTTCTGATTCAATCCAGGTATGTACTGCTTTCCTCAGGACGTCCCTATTTTCATTGGAGAAATATTGGAGAGTATGGAGTTATCTGACCCTCCCCCCCCCCCACCAAAGCCAAGGAGATAAACAACTATACAACCTGTTGAAGACATTTGAAGGCAGCCCTGTATAGGGAACTGTTTTAATGTTTTATTGTGTTATATGTTGGAAGTTGTCCATAGTGGCTGGGGCAACACAGTCAGATAGGCAGGGTAGAAATAATGAAATGATGGTGATGCAGGAGGAATAGGATGCCCCTATTTTCATCAGATCTGGAAGTTTTGGAGTCAGCCTGGTGGCTCCTGGATTTCGGAGCTTTTAACCAATGAATAAAGTTAGAGCTGTGATTGATGAGAGAGGTGTTTAGACACCAGATGATAGGAATCATTGAGGTCCTACAAAGCTGGCAGACCCCGGACCTGAGCAGGGTTCCAGTGGCTTGGGAGACAGTTAAAAAAGGGGTAGGGGAGGAGATCTCAGGACCTGGGTCACCCCCTGCCAATGCCCCCTGTTTGGTGAAGCATTTGGAAGAAGGAGAAGATTGTTAGTGCAATCAGTCTAATGCTTATTATTGTCAGATCGCAGCCTGTGTCAAGTTAGGAAGTGAGGATCGTTCTAAATCTCAGGGATATTATGGCTTTCAGTTGTCACTCAGGATAGGTCTTGGCCCTTTTGCAGGTATTTTCTGCCTGATGTCTGCATCTCCTTCCTCTCTAATTCTCTGCCCCCTGACAGCCACAAAGTGCTCTGATTCACCCAGCCTGACCTGTAGCAATTCAGGGCTTTCTGCATTCAACTCATCCAATGCCCCAGTTCCTCCACATATGCCATATTTGGCTCTGATCGTAGCCAAATCCAGTGCATAAAAGAAGATAAATAATTCCAATGTTCTCCATTCTTGCAAGATCCTGTTCCAAAGGAACTCATGCAAGGCTTGTGGCTGTGTTTTGCAACCTCACATGCTACTATGCTCAGACCATTTTCTGTAAATGTTTTCTAATCCTGTGGTCAAGCAAGAGCTACCATACTGCAGAAACCGGGGGGGGGGGGGGAGGAGAGACACAGAGAAATATAAAACTTTTCAGATTGCATCACCTAGTCAGTCTTCTTCTCTGTTTAGTGATGTCACTCTAGGGGGGAGCTGGATCTTAGTACTACACAGGGCCCCATCGAAATCTGAGAGTCCAAAGTCCACAACTGGTACTGATCACCAACTGTAACAATGAATATTTTATTTGGGTCCTTCCTTGTTACGCTGAGTTAATTTCTTACTTCTTGCCCTCCCTAAATATCTTGATCCTGTTATCTATAAAGCAAACCCTACTCCTGTTTCTTGGAGGAGGGAACCTAGATGGCTTGAAAGGGAATCTGCTTCTCCACTACACAGAGGCGTAGGAAGGGGGGAGCAGTGGGTGCGGTCCGCCCCAGGTGTCATGACTGAGGGAGGTGGCAAAATGGCGGGCGAGTGGGTGGCACACCTTGCGCCTGGTGGCAACAGCTCTTCTGACCTGGCGGCAGAGAGCAGCCCTCCTCAGCCATGGTGAGGCGCACCTGGCTGCAGCAGCTCTGTTGCTGCGTCATGTCTGACTTGGCTGCAGAGAGCAGGAGGAGAGTGAGCAGCAGCTTCTCTGCCTCTCTCTTACCCTGAACTGTGGCACGTGGGAGGGCACCCTCCGTGCCCTGCCCCCCCCCCTCAGGAACGCACACACCCTGGGCAGCGTGGGCATATGCTCCACCGCTGCCACTACACACCAACAACTTTACATTTGTTCTTTTTCCTGGGGTGTGTAATGGACAGATACGCCTACTCCTTGAAGGTTTCCAAGGTTTCCAATCAAGACTGTGGTGCTCCGCTTTTCAGATTATGTTTGGATCACCGCCACAAACTACAGCAGAGACTCTAAGACACAGTAGCTGTTCCCACACTGCTACCATGGCTCTCTTCAGCTGGCTGCTGGTTATCTCCTTGCTATTGTATGGTTTCTGGAAGAATATCCATCCAAAACAATTTCCCCCTGGACCACGGCCTCTGCCATTCACTGGAGACTTGCTGCAGATCAATATGCAGAATCCCTTGAAGGGATTCGAAAAGGTAAGGTTCCTTTTTCTCCACCACCACCACCACCATTATCTAACAAAAGAGCTGATGGAGAACAAAGGAAGGTTGACTACCATTTGCAGGAGTAAGTGCAATTGGAAGAAAGGGCACAGCAGGAGGGTGTGCCTGGAGCTCACTTTTTTGCTTGGGACTAAATATTTACTTTCCACTGGGCACAGGGAAAGTCACTTGGAAGCTATAGCAGGTGGCATTTTACTACCTGCTAAGTTACATATCAATTTGACTCAAGGAAATAACTGAGCATCTGTCTGCAATGAAAGTGTGTATGTGTTTTGTAAGGTTTTTGACAGAAGATGGGTACAGTTTGTGGGGGGATGGCTTCACAAGCCAATTTAGGACATATACCAGGTCTAAATAGTCCCATTGTGGGCTGAAGGCTTCCAAGCATTGATACAGTGGAAGGCTTTATATCCCTCTTATCTTCTTTATTTGGGACGCGGGTGGCGCTGTGGGTAACACCTCAGTGCCTAGGACTTGTTGATCGTAAGGTCGGCGGTTCGAATCCCCACAGCGGGGTGAGCTCCCATTGTTCGGTCCCAGCTCCTGCCCACCTAGAAGTTCGAAAGCATTTTCACAGCATTTTTTGTATGTGTGTGGGTTCTACCTATGTATCCTTCAAGAGGAGGAGAGAAAAGTAACTCACCATTTCATTTCCCCTTATCTCATGATGAACAAGTTAATGAGAAGGGAGCTCAGAGGCTTTGCGGGTGCCAAGGAAAGACCACACGGGCACCATTGCCAACCACAGCATTAATGCTTCCTTCTGTAGTTTTCTTGTGTTTCCTGTGTTTCTCTTTTCTTTTTCTTTTTGCAGGGAACCACAGTGCTAACCAATATTGCTTCTGCCCTTAATGATGAGTCTCAGCAGAAGTACCCATTTGAGTTCAACCCCTCCAACTTCCTGAGCAAAAATGAGAGTTTATAAAACAAGAAACCTTTCTCAGCCGGTAAATTATTTCTCTCTTTCTAATTTCTAATCACTTCTTCAGCAATGGCAGAAAAATGTGTCCCAATGATCACATAGGTCACCTTTGGGACACCCTGTACCTGCATCTATGAAAGACCTGGAACATGTTTATTTACAGGATTTTCACACTGTCTGTTAACAATAAATTGCTCCCACAGGAGGCAGTGATATTCATCAACTTGACTGGCTTTAAAAGAGGATTAGACAAATTCATGGAGGCGAGAACTATGAATGACTGCTAGCCATAATGGCTATGCTCTCCCTCCACTGATGGAGGCAGCAATGCTTTACCACTACCCGAAGGAGTCTCAAAGCGGCTAACGTTCTCCTTTCCCTTCCTCTCCCACAGCAAACACTCTGTGAGGTGAATGGGGCTGAGAGACTTCAGAGAAGTGTGACTGGCCCAAGGTCACCCAGCAGCTGCATGTGGAGGAGCGGGGAATTGAACCCAGTTCACCAGATTACGAGTCCACCACTCCTAACCACTACACTACACTGGTGTAGTGCTCTTGTGCTCATTTCCTGCTTGTGGGTTTGCCACAGGCATGTGGTTGACCACTGTGAGAACAGTATGCTGGACTAGATGGGAAACTGACCTAATCCAGCAGGCTCTTCTTATTGTTCTTCAGTTATCTGGGCAATGTATATTTCAGCGTACACACACACACACACCATAAAACGTAAAAATACACTATGAATGGAGGGGACCCCACTTCAAGGAAACCAATGTTATGTTTTTATTGTACACCACATACACTGCAGTATTAAATGGGATATAAATTATTAAAATAAAATAAAAAATTGAATCAAGTATGCAATAGAGGAAACAGAATGTCTGAAGACTAAAAAGTGGACAACCATGAGTTTTCATTTCTTCAGGTGAATGAACATGTCAGTTGGCACATGATAGCCAGACAAAACTGCACTCCCAAGCCAGCCCTGTTTTGTTTTTGTTGCTTGTTTATTTGTGCTATATTTTTCCACATGCACCTTGGTTTGACAAGGCTTCCAAGGTGGCTCACAAAAAATACAAAATAAAGAATTATTTTAAAATGCTACAATTGATATCACAATTAAATCAAAATTCTTTCCATTTATTTATTATTCACTTGTAGATTTATGAAGTGCTTCATAACCCAAAGTCCTCAAAATGGTTGACAATTTGATAAAAATAAGATAAAAAGATAAAAGGTTACAGTTTCAGTAAAACTGAAACTAAAAGCAATAAAACCAGTTCCACAGTTGTGCAAACAATATTCCATAAAATGAGTGGGTCATGCTTCAGTAACAGTCTTATGAAAAATAAATAAATAAATAAATAAATAAATAAATAAATATCCTTCCAGTAGCACCTTAGAGACCAACTAAGTTTGTTACTGGTATGAGCTTTTGTGCGAAAGCAAATACCAATAACAAACTTAAGTGGTCTCTAAGGTGCTACTGGAAGGATTTTTATTTATTTTGTTTCAACTACAGCAGACCAACATGGCTACCTACCTGTAACTTAAATAAAAAATGTATTCAGTAACTGCCTAAATATGCTAGGCACTTGTCTAATTTCAGATGGTAAATGGTTCCAGCAGGATGGGTCTGCAACACTAAAAATCTTATTTCTAGTACAAACTACGGTAAGTATCCATCTGGGGCATATGGTATTCTCCACAGTGCCCCATCTGAGCAGTGCAGTTGCCAGGCATGGATATATGGGGAGGGGGGAGTGGCCCTTTAGGTAACCTTGTCCCAAGTTGTTTAGGGATTTAAATTCTAAAGGCAAAAGTGGTAGTTTCTCTATTTATCTGACATACCTGATGAAGACAGTTATACAATTCACAAAAATCAAGGGTGAAGGACATCTGGCTCACAAGCCAAAGGTGGCCTGCCTGGAGTCTCAATTTGGCCTGGGAGACTAGTTACCCAAACCATGCCCACCTGCCCCACACCTGACATAATATGAAACACCAGGGGTGGGGTGGCTCTAAAGGAACAATTGGGAGTTTAATGTGAGCTCCTAGTCATTCAGCTTCTGGAGCAAGGTATGCTCCCATCTTGAAAATAAAGTCAAAGAGCAATGTGGAGCTGTTTGCAAAGGGGCTTTTAAACAGCCCCAAACTGCACTTTGTAGCCCCTAAAATTGCAGCTTCAAAGGGCAGTGTCATTCAACACCATTGTGGTGTCAGGCAATTGGTAGGTAGGCAGCTCTGTCGTCTAGTCAAATTCGGCACACCAAGGCTTGGGGACATAAGAATCTGGCTGAAGGGCCAGAAAAGTTTCCACACCCCTGTGATAAACATTGGTGCTCATAGACCTCACTAGTCCTCATCTTTCCATTTTCCGGCCTGAGAGTCTGCTTAGGAGAGAATCTGGCTCAGATGGAGCTGTTCCTCTTCTTCACCACTATTCTGCAAAGCTTCCAGCTATCACAGCCAGACAAGTCAAGAGCACTCGACTTGACAGCCCACTTTGGCCTCACACTGTCCCCATCTCGCTTTAAGGTGTCATTAAAACGTCACCAGCAAAACGAACAGCTCTAAGTGAGATTTGGAGCCTTATTCCTTATAAGCAAGGGTCATCACAGTTCAGAATCACAACGTAAGCAGAGTACATTGAAATACTAAATTAAAAAGTGCAAATAAAAATAGTTGGATGACAAGGGATGATCCGGGGTGCTGTAGCAACCAATTTCTTCCATCATTAGAGGGCTGAACTAGAATGAACTTTGTGCCTCTTTCCAATTCTGGGATTCCTCTCCAGAAAATTGGCAGAGCAGAATGCATTAATTTCTCAGAACAGAATCTAGTTTTTGTATGCCTTCATATATCACAAGATTTCCATAAGAGCTATGCTTGTCCTCACTTCCTTTCTCTAGAATAGGGCTTCTTAACCCTGGCTGTACCATTGAAACTCCTATTGCCCTGCCTAATGACTTGGGATTTGGAGTGAAGTCATGCTATCCAGAGTGGCCCTAGCCTCAGTTTGAGAATTTAGGTTTGGACAAATTTTATTTGTAAAATACTTAATATACAAAGCTCATATAATTTCAATACTGTTCTCATGAGTCTGCAGTTATTCCTCCCCCCCCCCCCCCCGCCGCAAACAATTGCATGTATAAGCCTGTATCTGGGATTTTGATGCAAAGGCTATTCTGACTTTTGATTCTGCTCCCTTGCACACAAAAATGAAGAGGCTATGTAAGAGCAAATATATCTCATGATATTATACCTCATTTTCTTTGACTCTGAGTAATGTTTATCCATGTGACATAGTTCTTCCATTTCAAGCTGTGGTTGTGAAAGTCTCCTGCCACATGTTGCAAGTATTTCTTAAGAAAAAAACACCGCAAAAAGCAGAAAAGTCCCTTGGCTGATTTGCATTAGAAGAAAGGGAAATGCCCAGTTTCTGTAAAACACACATGCTGCTTACATTCTTTCCACAGGACATATAGAGCAGTTCACTCTACTATCACCTCTATGGAAATGATTAACTTCTGGATACTGCACTTTGCTAAGCAATATATTTATTGCATAACTGAAGAAAAGAGGGGAAGTACTTGAGTCTGAAAAGAGACTTCCCAATTTGCATTTTATTTGTAAGCCAGGTGGGGTGAGGCTTTTGTTTCCTATAAAAATACAAAGGAACAGAATGTACATAACATTATCTGATGGATCAGCAATTATCAGGCAAAAGGGATTCTTTTTAGGAGCAGGGGGAAAATTCCCAAGTTGCATGAACAACAGTCTTCTGCTCTGTCCAGAGTAGGTGACAGCATGGGTTTTTTCCAGTAGAGGGGTGGGCAAAACTTTTATTATTCACCCACTCCGTTTTGCAGCTGATCATGACGAAAGATTTTTTTATTTCAATATGACTCAGTTTATTTTATTTTTATTTATGGAAAAGAAAATAATTAAAAACTGAACATCCCCCCTCCCTTTCCCAAACCCAAAGGCAAAGTTTAGATGTAAACAAGAATAGTAAAGTCAATGCAAGCACTGAAGTGCATAGAAACTGAAAGCTGCTAGTACAGTATCAATAGGTAGGAGACTGTTAACACAATCATATATTATGGAATGCAGCAGATACAGTCTGTTCTGGAGATACTTTGTTTGTGTGCTGTATGAATGGCCACCTGTCTGCCATGAGGGAATCAAGTGTTTTACCCTCTAGCCAAGTTTCACCTCAGTTTTTCAGAGTGCTAGGTCCCAAATTATGTTATACCATTTTTGTGTATTTAAACCCTTTGCTTCTTTCCAATTTCTAGCTTTCCGTATTCTTGCTGTCATTAATAAGTAACCAATGAAATGAGTTATCCAAGCAGGGTAGACCTGGATACAACTAAGTCCTACTCAGAGTAGACCTAAATTAGCCATTGTCTATTAGTTTCAGTGGGTCTACTTTGAGTAGGATTAGTGCACAACAGAACTCTCCCCACTTGGGAGAGAAACTAGAATTCAGAGAGAGACTGACTGCAAGACTGGAAGTAGAACATAGGTGGGGAACCTCAGACGCAGCAGCTAAATATGGCCTTCCAAACCTCTATTTGGCTCTCAGAACTCTCTGCAGGCCACATGCCTCTCCCTTCACACTCCATTCAGGCCTTGCTGCACATCTCCCATGAGTGGTTTTGCTTGGCTGGAATGGGTCTCCTCTGCTTTTCTGAATGGAGGGCAATATTGTGTGGGTGTGGGTGTGCACGCGCAGAAATTGGTGTACTATGCAAAGATAACATTTATATTCATTGCTTACTTTTGGCTCAGGCTGGCTTGTTAACAATAACATGTGATGTAGCTTTCAGGTGTATGATAACCTTTGTGGCTGTATTGGCAGCTATTGTTACATCTTGTTAACGAAGATGTAACAATAGCTTTGTATTGTTACATCTCTGGTTAACGAAGTCTGATGAAGGCATTCAAGCAACAGTTCAAAACTGTTCCAGGCGTGTTTTGCAACAGGGAATTTCATTACTGTGAGCAGTTTCTGAGCTCTGGGTGCAGTACTATGCCTAAGATTTCAGATTAAAACTGCCACTGCTGGAAGGAAAGGAGGACCTTTTTCCACCTCCCCACTTCCAGCCACTCTCTGGCTGGAGAAGGAACCCTCCTAAGAATATTGGAAGGGGGCAGGGGAAGTAGGGCTTTGTTTTTTGCAGTCTTTACATGAAGACTAGACCATGTGAAAAATGAACATAAGATTTTAGCTGCAGTTCATTCATTTTCAGCTTTGCATTCTTGTTATAAAAAGTGCGCCTATTACAATCCCATCTACCTGAAGTTAAAAAAGGAACAGACCTGGAAATTTTGATCACGAGTCTCCTGTACCATGTCCATTTCAGCCACTTGAGAACCAGTTAAAACCATGAACCTCTTTAAAAGTCTGAATACATGAGGTCAGGCTCACTGGCTACCTCTTTTGGTCATGGCGGCTGAAAAACAGTGCCAAAACTTGCCAACAACCTATGGTTGGTTCCCCACCTGAGAACCATTTGCCATTTCTCCTAGGTGCTGGAAGAAGCCTTTTGTGGATGCCAGCAAATTGGATTTCTTGCATACCTCATACATGTAAAGTTTTCTTTTCACTCTACATGCTAGAGGATGCACAACTACAACCAAAGCTTTTGAGTTCCCCCTTGGCAGAAGGGCACATTTCACATCATCCATGCCTAAAGGTAAAGGTAAAGGTACCCCTGCCCGTACGGGCCAGTCTTGACAGACTCTGGGGTTGTGCGCCCATCTCACTTAAGAGGCCAGGGGCCAGCGCTGTCCGGAGACACTTCCGGGTCACGTGGCCAGCGTGACATCGCTGCTCTGGCGAGCCAGAGCCGCACACGGAAACGCCGTTTACCTTCCCGCTGGTAAGCGGTCCCTATTTATCTACTTGCACCCGGAGGTGCTTTCGAACTGCTAGGTTGGCAGGCGCTGGGACTGAGCAGCGGGAGCGCACCCCGCCACAGGGATTCGAACCGCCGACCTTTCGATCGGCAAGTCCTAGGCGCTGAGGCTTTAACCCACAGCGCCACCTGCGTCCTTCATCATCCATGCCTAGGGCTGTCCAGATGCTATTTCCACTCTTTCTACAAAATGAACAAGATCAGTAAGGGCCCTTGTGCTTGGATGCTTCACTTCCATCCTCCGTCTATGCATCACACTATATGCTGAAAGTCACATCCAAACTGGGATGTCCCACAATCATTTTATCACTGGATATGCCTTCCACATACAGCCTGGGGTGTGGGGTGGGAACAAGTGAAGTCACGTGGATCTCCAAGCAATGTGATTTCTTATCCATTCATATGTCACTGAAAACCAAGCAATATTTTAGTGTACTACATTTTGCTTAGCTGCAGTGAAATAAGTAGGGCTTCCTGCTAGGTGGGTGAGTTTTATTGAAATGGAATGACACTAAAATATGTTTCAGTTCTCAGTCATTCAGATTTATTCAACCTTCTATGGAATGAGAATTTAAAAATGTGATTAGTTACCAAAAAGCATGATAGAAAAGATATTTCCAGTCAGTTGTCTGCAAACAAAACAGAACACTAGAAAATCAGCATGGGTGGATTTTCTATGCATGATACTTTGTATTCTCTCTCCCCCCCCCCAGCCCAGTAGCATGCTTTCCATCAATCTCAACTGTCATGTCTTCATAAGTGAATGAGAAGGCTAAAGTAACTGATACCTTAAAACCCAAGGAATCCAAAGATGGTTGAATCCCAACAAAGAATTTAAAATGCATTATTAAACAAGTGCAGCTGGCTCATAGTCAACATAATAAAGTATGAAGAATGCTATAAACTCCACCAGTGGACACACTTTGTGTATCACTGCATGTAGAATCCCCCAGGTATCTATGCATCACTTCTTAAGTTAGCCAGAAAGTACATCCACAGAAGACTGCTGTAAAATAAGAAACATAAATGTATGATACTACATTCAAGTCATTCCAGTAGGACTCTCAATCTGGGAACAATTCTGCTGGAGAACAAATCAAAGTGCTGAAGTATGAATGAATGAACATTTAATAATGTTCATTATTAAAACTTTGGCATGGTACCCCTTTTCAAAGGACACGTCTTCTCAGTATTCTGAAAACAGGCCATGTTTCATAAGCACTAAACAAGAGGAGAGTCTCCTGTACCCTTAATTAAACATGGATTTCCTTGGGGGCATCTCTGTTGTGAATAAAGAAAACCAATGCAGTGGCAGGCTATCCTTGGCAGATATACCCCACATGTCTGAATTATAGTGACTGAAGATGGCAGCACACATGTTCTCACACACAATTAGAGGCATCTATTTGATTCTCAACTACTCTGAAGATGAGGCTTCTTTTTAAAAAAAGAAAGGCTACAAACTAAGTTCAATTCTAATACCAGAAAGAATCTGGCCAGCAAACTTTTTGCAGCAGTCCTCCCCTAAACCTGTTGACTGTCGGAGTCTGCACCATTAATCGTCCTCATTTTGGTGCCGATATTTCAAATGCACAACTAGCATGACAATGCCAGTGAGGATGCAGGCCGAACCACAAACAAGATAAGCAATGCCCAAGAAAGGATTCTTTCCCCCCATCCAGGAAAGTGTGCTGAAAATGACCTTCTTGCCACCATTGAAAGAGAGGACAGGGTAATTGTAGGTGACATTGAGCTGGTACGTGCCACGGGGCAACCCCACAGAGAAATTCCCCTGGCGGATGCGGGCGTACAGCTTGCGGAAAGTGGGCAGGGCGGCGATGCGCATCCACACAATGAAGTCCTCATTGACAAAGCCTGTGTTGTTTGGGCCTGTGTTGTTGCCCAAGTCGTAGACTGGGTAGGGCCAGTTGGGAGGCTTGGTGGTGTTCTTGAATGCCAGTGCCAGGCTCCCATTGACCAATTCGGGGTTCCGGAACTTGACGTTGGTGTCGGTCCACCAGGAGATGCCTCTCTTGTCCAGGGGCACAGAGACCATGGAGCCATTGCGAAGCACTTGGTAGAGGGCGAAGGTGTCATTGAAGAGGCTGTTGGCGATGTTCCCACAGGGTGCAATGGGGAGCTTGTGGTTCTTTTGGTAAGGCTGACACTCTGTGACGGGATTGGTCAGCGCCCAGGAGTCCCCGCTGAGCTGCGCGTTGTCGCGGGAGATGCTGTAGCGCCGGTTGTTTTGGTAATAGTTGGAGAGCTGGTAGTAGAGGCAGACGGGCGCCGGGTAATCCATGGGCAGCTCAAAGCGCAGCACGCAGGTGCAAGGTGCATGGCGGGTGGGGCTGCTGGTGAGGTTGGCGCAGCGAGAGCAACTGGAGCCTGGCGCGCCGGTGTAGTCGAGCTCCAGCTCGTGGATGTCCTCCGAGGAGAAGTGGAGCCCCAAGCCCAGGGCCAAGAAGGCCGCGCCCAAGCAGAAGAAGAGCGGCAGCACCGTGCCGGCCGACAGCAGAGGCTGCCAGGCCGGGAGTCGCTGCTGAGTGAAGGCCGTGTTGTCCGGCTTGTTTTGCGCCGTCGGGCCGCGGTCCGCCGGGGCGTGGCCGCCGCTCACGTCGTACGAGCCCGAGGCCATGCGGTCGTCGGGGTGGTCGACCTCAGCAGAAGCGGCAGGCAGGCTCGGCGGGAGCCTGACCTGCTTGTGAGGGGAGTAATTGCGCGCCAGCCTCTCCCGCGGCCACCCGGCGATGGGCTGGCAGGGAGGAATGCGCGCTCGGCCCTTCGCCGGCCAGTCAGTCCGTCTCTTCCGCTAGTCCAGGCAGCAGCGGGTGGCCTCGGTCTGCCTGCGACACCGCCCCGCAGGTGAGCGGGGCCACGCCCCCAGGGACGCACAGGTGAGGGGGGCGCGCGACCGCGCGTACTCCGAGCTTCCACCCAAACGCCTTTGCGCGTGCCCTTGCTAAAGCGCGCGAGACGGCCCTTCAGCCTACCCAAGCCCAAGTAGCGGGGCTTGGTGGACCCCGGGTTCCGTTCCCGCGCTTTTCTCTTCTTCTCAAGCTCCGCCCCTGGCGTCGGGCCAAGGGAGAGACGTCGCGCGGGCGCCTTCTTACGCACCTGTGGTGATCTGGCCCGCTGGAAAGTCTGGGCGGGGCGGCGGCGGCAGGTACTGCTTCCCCAGCCCAACCCTGCCAACTTCCACCTTCGTGGCCCCGCCCCGTCGGGACTGAGGTGCTGACGCTGCTCAGGTAAGAAGGCGCGCTTTCGGCTGCGCTCCTGCACCTTGTTGGGACTCAGGAGGCATGGCGGCCACGCGCGGTCCGTCCCCGCCCCCCCCCCCAAGAGGAATATTTATATTCATTTTGAAGAATTTCATCTTAAGGAGAGCATATTGATATTTTGAATAAACGAACACTTAAAATAACTCACACCTAAGCTAAAAAGGTGTGAGCTAAAAAGCTGCTGAATATACTTTCCATATGTTTATAAACCACCTTTCTTCATCATGAAACCCAAGTTGGCATACATATGCTTTACAGACACTGACCAGACCCAAACCTGCTTAGGTTTACCTAAATGGTGACTTCACCTGCCTTCAGACCAGCCAGTAGAGGGACCTGTGGCCTTCTTCATGCAAGGTTGATAAATGCTACCTGTAGCAGACAGAAGGCAGTGTTCCCATGTTGCCACCCACAAAGCTTTTTGCCATGACTGAATCTGCTTGGTGAATAAGTTGCTGCTACTGAGAGTTATTCATTTCTAAAGCATTGCTTTTGCAATATAGGAAGCAGTCTCAAGTCAAACCATTGACCCATCTCATTCCATATTATCAGCGTCAAGGATGAGCAAACTTCAGACTTATTGGATCTTCTTTGGGGAATTTCTACTAGAACTCATATTCTGCTAACCAGAGCCATGTGCAAAAGACACAAAAAGAATGAAAGAACAGTGTGCCTTTGAGTCTCAGGATTGCTTTTCGGTACTAGAACTGAATTTAGCTCACAGTACTTTTACACAAAAGTCTACTCTTGGTTTCTCATGTCAGCAACCTGATTCAGGTGGAGAAAAGTTGTTTTGTTGTTGCTATCATTTAGCAATTGCAATCCCTTGCCAATCTCCTGCAAAGCAGCCAGAGATCAGCCAGTAGGTTTCAGCCAGGAGCTCTTTCTCAGCCTTGCATGGAGATACAGTGTTACCTCGGGTTAAGAGCTTAATTCATTCTGGAGGCCCATTCTTAACCTGAAACTGTTCTTAACTTGAGGTACCACTTTAGCTAATGGGGCCTCCCACTGCTGCCACGTGATTTCTGTTCTCATCCTGAAGCAAAGTTCTTAACCTGAGGTACTATTTCTGGGTTAGCAGAGTCTGTAACCTGAAGCGTCTGTAACCCAAGGTACCACTGTACTTGGGTTTGGATGTGGAGCCCTTTGCAGACACAGATGCAAAGCACACACTCTACCGCTGAGCAACATCTTCACTGTTTACCCTTGTCTACCCAGCCAGTTGGATATGTGAGTCTTGCAGGGTTCTCTCTCCCTCTTTCTCCCAAAGTTGGTGTCATGTGTAAATTTTGCTACAGATGGAGAAGCCATGTCTCACAAAGAATACAGAATATTTAGGGTTGGGTCTGTTGTCATGTTTCCTTTTGCTGATCTTTAAAAACTTCCTCTTTGAGTTAATGCCCTTGGAAACTTTGCAACAGAATAGGTTATATGCAGTTTTGCTTGGGTGAGTTGAGAGTTCAGTAAACAGAAAGCTAGATTCCTGTTTTTAACTCTTGTCAGGGAATTACCTTTTTAAAAGAATGATATGGAGAACTCGTGTCACTAACTTTTGTATGAACTTACAGAATCACTTCAAAAACCCATTGTGTGAATGGAGAACAGTTTGCTGGAATTGGCTCGTGTTACTTGACCCGTTCCTACACCCTTTATGCCCAGATAGAACAGAAAGTTTTCAGTCCTGTACAGTATGTGCCTGTTTGGAAATGCCACCTTAGCTTGGAATAACTCACATTGAAGCCAGTGAGGTGTAGTGGTTAGTGTGTTAGACTAGGACCTGGCAGACCAGGGTTCAAATCCCCATTCAGCCATTAAGCTCACTGGGTGACTTTGAGCCTTGGGCCTGTTCGTTTCTCAGCCTAACCTACCTCAAAGGTAGGAAGAAAAAATGGAAGCAGGTGAACCATGTGCAGCCATGTGATTCCTGTAGAGGGCAGCATTCCTACAACAAAAGTTCTGGTCTTGTTTGTAGTGAGGAGCTGTTGTGGCAGTGGTGGACTTCGGGCTCTCAAATTTCAGCATGCCCTGTGTGATACTAAAATCCATCTCTTGGGCTCTATTCTACAGCATTGTTTTCACATACCCTGCAGGGTAGCACCCAGTGTTACCACACTAGTCGTACCACCCTATCGTACCACCCTAAAACCACTTCTGGTTGCAAGAGGGCTAGCAGCATTTCCCCTCCTTGCTTTTCATTTTAAAGTGGTGTGCCTTTTGCTTTTCTATAAAAGTGGAGGAAGAATATCACTCCAGACTACATCATGCCAGTTCTAAATTCCAGGAGCATTAGATCATTTTGAGTTAATTACCACAGAAGGTGAATGAAAGGTCACTAAACAATGAAATCATTTGGGGCTTTTCCTATCAACAGATTGCTTGCAAGCATAATTACAAAATTGCATTGTTTCCTCAGAAGAATGTGCATTTACACAGGGAAAGGCTGTAGCACCGTAGCTATATGGTTTATAAAATTTCCTACAGAATCTGCAAGGTCTAGTGGTTATTCTCAAGCAAATGTGTTTAGCATCAGGACAGCAGAAGCAAGCTCCATTCTATTCTTGTAGTCATGAAGGTACTAAGTGAGCCATCATGGTGTAAGGGGTTAGAGTGTGGGCCTAGGACCTAGGAGACATGGGGTTAAAATCCCCATTCAGCTCTGAAGCTCACTGTGTGGTCTTGGGCCCAGTCACTTTCTCTCAGCCTAACCTATCTCATAGGGTTACTGTGAGGGTAAAAGTGTGGGTTATTAGCCAATATTAGTCCTGTTCAGAGAAGACCCATGGAAGTTGATGGACTTGACTAACTTAAAATACATTGATTTCAATGGCAAATCCATCAACTTCCATGGGTCTTCTCTGACAATGGAGGAGTGTGACTTTGTGGGAGAAGTCAAACTGTTGGAAGGTTGCAGCATGGTTGTAGAGGCAGATATGAGAGAGACATGTTTTATTGCAGGCAGATGAAGGCATCCATTTGTGCTGCTTCAGATGTACCATGGCATTTCAAATCTAGGGTGTATAGGGCCAGGTTTGAAAGTCCAGTCACTGTGCCTGAGCTCGGATTGTTATAAGAGAATTCACTAGTCCTTTCTCCATTTTCTCTCTTCTTTTCACTTCCCGCAGTCAGTAAATAAGAATATTCTCTCATTCATGTTATCTGCTATATACCCTACATACCATTTGCTCTTTCCTTTGGGTTTTTTTTTTTAAGTTTTTTCTATATTCTAAAATTAGACAGTTAAATTTAATAGTGGTTTTGGGAAAGTCCCTTTCATCATTGTCACTTGCTCTGCCAAGAGCTGAAAGTGATACTTACTTGCCTTGGGCAGTTTAGCATTGTCTGGAAAGCACCCTAGAACCACCACTTCACTTTGGGTCAGTTTAAAAACATAAGCAGAATATATTAGGATCAGACTTAAGGTCCTGACATTATAGAGGTGTGTATAATTATGCACAGTGTGGGGAAAATAGAGTCTCTCATAATGATGGAAGCTGGGATCATCCAAGGAATCTCAGTGTTGGAAGATTCAGAAGAAACAAAAGGAAGTCCTTGGAGCAACTTGAAGTCTCCCTTCTTTCTCCACCCTTTTAACCTCCAAACCCAGAGCCTCTGGCAATCATTACTAACAGGCAGAGATACAAGTCAAAAACATTACAGTACTCTGAACTGGCCCCAGGAAGAACACAAAAACTGATAGCCAGTGCTGACAACCTCCTTTTAATATGCTAGCATTTTAGGCATGTAATCTTAATGTTGCTAAATAATGGCATGAAATTGGAACCGTGGAAGGTGTTCCTAGCGTGTTGATTAAGGCTATATAGGATGATGTGTACTAAGGCAGGGCTGGGGAATCTCAAGCCCAGGAGCCAAATGCAGCCCTTAATGCCTCCCTGTCCAGACCCCTTGTCTCTCCATAGCCCCACCACCTTTGTCATTCCTGCTCTACCCCAGGTGTGGGGAATCTTTGGTCCTCCAGGTGTCTCTGAGCTTCAACTCTCATGTAGTTGCACACTTCTCTCTACTTTTCTCTCTCTCTCTCTCTCTCTCTCTCTCTCTCTCTGTGTGTGTGTGTGTGTGTGTAATCTCCGACTTTTGCAGGGCTGGGATGTAGTCATGCCCATTGCTCCACCCACTTTTTCTTCTAGCACTGCCCGCCACTGGCATGCAGCCCCCATGAAGAATGTGACCTACAAATTGAAAAGGGCTCATTCCAGAATTGTGAGCTGTCAAAGAAGCTGGTGAACCACTACTGTGTCTTCATTTTCCCTTATGAGAGTATCACAGCTCTTGCATTTATAGAAACCAGGGAAAAGTCTGGGAGTCCTAGTGCTTCTCATGAATCATCAGTGCTTCTTAAATCATCAAAGACTTCATCTTGGAACTAGGTACGCCTGACACTTGATGTGCCGAGGGTGTGGACGTTAACAAAGGGTTGTGGATGTTAATGAAGGGGTGTGGACATTAACAAGGCCCGTGTTCTTCCGAGGAGATGGGAAGTATGTGTTTCCACATCTAGATGACTTTGAATATTTTGACTAAACGCAGCAATGGACAGGCTTTGCTTCATAATGTTAATAAAGTGCTTCAGGGTGGTCAAAGTATGCTATCTGTATTACCATGCTGTTGACTGTACAGCAGCACTGTAAGGTTGGCTGATGTTGTTATTCCTGTTTTGCAGATGGGGGGCTAAGGTTGAGGGAGAGTGGCTTGCCTAAGCGAGTTTATAGTAGAAGTGAAGTATGAACTGGGAATGTTCTGATTCATAACTGCATCATTAGGCTACAGTAGCATAGCGTTTGTTTTTTGAATTTATATAGTGCCCTTCTGTGACCACTTGTAAAAAGCTTTGCAGTTTGTGAGCTCATAGTTTTTGAGCACTTAATGGGTACAGTACAAAAGGACAAAGGAATGGGGAGCGAAGAGGAAAACACACAAATCCAAGTTCATGTGAGTCTGCCATATATGCACCACAGCATTGCAAGGACTCTCTGGGGTCTTTTGCTGAAATCCTCTGGCAAGCAATTATGGGAATTAATCTTGCAACCTTCTGCATGCAGAGCCTATACTTTGCCATTGAGTTTCATAATGACTATGTGGAAGGGCCACTGCAAAGAGTCCACACTGGGCTGGGAGGAGCCTATCCCACTAAACCAGCCCAGGGGGCTTCACTGTCTTGCTTTCCCTCTGATGGAGCCAGGTGCAATGGATGCTGATGGAGGCAGTTCTGGGAGGGGAGGTGCTAAACAGGTGGTCCTGCCAAGTCAGCCAAGAGCCACCACTGTTTTCCTTCTCCCTCTTAATTTACATTCGGAGGGCTCAGGCCTTGAACTAAACATGACTGCATGGGTGCAAAGCTCTTTTTTTCTTTTTTTCTTTTTTGCATAAAGCATTCGCAAGGGGCAGCTCAAATGGGCAGAAGCTGAACATGGTTCATATTTCGCTACTGCATAGTATCAGATCAGACTGCAGATTGTGGTGCATGTAAATGAATGGTACTCCATAGTAATCACACACTACTATGCATGCAAAAACTAACATGTCATGGAAGAAACTGTAGGCAAGGCTTCTGAGCAATACACTTGGCTAGCCTGATGTCCTCCAGATGTTTTGAACTACAACTCCCATTGGTCCCATTGACCAATGAAGCTGTGGGCACCATGTTGGAGGAGGCTGCTGTTGGCTGTAGTGCACCTAAATGGCATGAGCTCACAGCTGCCGATGGGAAGCATACCTGTGAATAGGTGAAGGTGGCAGCTCTTCCAGGCCTCAAAACAACTCATCATCATTTTAATTGCTCAGTGCATCATTTCATGCTCATCTTCTCTGTGCAGAGGCAAATAACAAAGATCAACAAGGCATTGTAGCATAGGTCTGTCCTCAGTCTCTGTCAGAGCCAGACAAATGAAGGTGCTGCCCAACCTGAATAACCAGAATGACACAGAAAGAGTTCACCAGAACACCTTCCTAGCATTCCCACAGACTTTCTGAACAGTGATGTGCAATGGTTGTGGTATTTGGTAGCCTACATGCTGCTTATTTGCAATGTTTTGCCACCTGATACTCTGACTCATTTATTTCGTACTCATAAATACATTGCTCATCCACAATATTATCCTTTCTGAATGTTGTTGATGGGACCAACTCAATTAATCTATACCCCACACTGGCATTTGCATAACATTTTCTTTCACTGAAACTCATACCTATTGATATTTTTTTTCCAAACCTGGGCACCTTTTTTAAAAGTATATTTTCTTCAAACTTTCAAGAGTCAATGAACCCACAAAAGGCTGAATCCTTTATTAAAGATGTAACACCTGACAGTTGGGTTTTTTTAAAGGAATTGCAGTCTTATCTGCAAAGCAATGCGTTGCTGTTTGGTTTCTGGTGTCCTGGCCAGATCCCATGTTGAGATATAATATTTTGTTACATTTCTGTTCTTCAGTCACGTTGCTGTTCTTCAGTCAGTCAAGCCATTTTGCACACAGCAGGCTTGTATTTAACAACTCACCTGGTAGTTGACAATGAATTCAATGCAGGAGAGTGAATGGGTTGGTGGAGGAGAGATAGATCATAGGAATGTAGGAAACTGCTTTAAAATGAGTGAGACCATTGACTTAGCTTTGTCTTCACTGCTCAGCAGCAGCTCTCCAAGAACATTTTTTCTTCAATAGTAATAATAATTATTATTATTATTATTTATACTCTGCTCATCTGTTTGGGTTTCCTCAGCCACTCTTTATGCTTCTGAAGCCAGTGCAGGAAAAGCTGGTGCATAGAAAATGAATACAACGGTGCAGCTTACTCTGTACATTCCATAGAATTAAATGATGAAGCTGTTGCTGCGAGCTAGCCTGCAAGTGGCCAGCCAGCAATTTCAGCCTTCAGGTGGGACTTCATACTAGGGCTGGGCAGGAGGTAGATCAGGGCTTACTGGTAGATATTTGGGTGAAACCCCATCAGCTGCCCCCGGGTGCCAAATGTTTACCAGGCTTGGCTACCTCCTTTATTTCATTGGCAATCCAGAGTTACTAGTACAGTGGTACCTTGGTACTCGAACGGCTTGGCTCCCAAACGCCACAAACCTGGAAGAAAGTGTTCCGGTTTGTGAACATTTTTCAGAAGCCGAACATCCAACACGGCTTCCACTTGAATGCAGGAAGCTGCTGCAGCCAGTCAAAAGCTGCACCTTGGTTTTTGAATGGTTTCAGGAGTCGAACGGTCTCCCGGAACAGATTAAGTTTGAGAACCAAGGTACCACTGTAGTCACATTCTTTCAGTGCTATGCCTTTGAATTATTATTATTATTATTACTAATAATAATAATTTATTTATAACCCACATCTGGGGCTTCCAACACACTCTAGGCGGCTTCCAACACATATAAAAACATAATAAAACATCAAACATTAATAGTAACAATCTGATCCAATATAAAAAAGTCATAATAACTTTAAAATAAACAACTTATACCAAATAAAACAATATTCAATAATACATTTTAATCCAATAGTAAACACATCAGCAAATAATAATTAAACAGTTTACACTTATCAATCACAATAAAGAATTGCTAATCTATAATCAATAAAAGTAACAGCAAGACACAGAGCATAAATTACCTGGTGGCCAGCAGAAAGTCTCTCTCCCCTCCAGAAATGGAAAGAAAACATTTTTTAAAAAAAATGCAACAACCAAGGGAGTGGAGTAAGAGTTTGTGTCCTTTTTCTTTCCCCTGTCCTTTCTGTTCTTCTCTGCCATTCTGTAATTGTCTCTATTCTCATACCCTTGGTAATTGAGTGGCATGTAGGTCAGGTTTACATTTAATGCTGCTGCTTGTAATGTTCACTTCTACCCAATTTTTTTTTTTAAAAAATTCAAGCGATTGGGGGGGGGGGCAAGTTTGCCTTGATACGCTTGATGTGTGGAGTTTTTTCCTCACATCCTACCATAGTACTGTCTGAAATCCATTTTGTTTTTTAAACTGTTGCCTTTTATCGTTGTATTGTTTTATATTATGCTAATGTTTAATTGCATATTATTAACATTATTGTAAGCCACATTTATATAAAAAAGACCTAAATAAATTATTATTTTACAGCATTGTGGTTAAAGGTATTGAGGTATTGTCTGAATTAACTAATCAGGGTTTATTACTGACAAAGAAACCAGAATCCTCCCTTCTTGCATGTTGTATGAATTTTTGCTAAATGTGTTTTGCAGAATGTCAGAAGGAAGGCAGACACGGTTGAAAATGAAGTCATCTGTGGGCACGGAAGAGTTACAATTGTAACTTAGCCTGGGGGGGGGAATTGGCCTCTGTCAGCAGCCAATAAAGGAGGAGTTTGTGCATCTGACTCATAATCAGCAGAGCACAAGAGTGTGTTGCAGAAGTGTGCTGGGTTGGAGATACTCTCTTCTCTTCTCCAGAGCAGTTGACCACTATTAAGCCTGCGCATTCACTGCTCACATTCTTTGAGGTAAGTTTTAATGCTCTCTTTGCAAGTGTTCTCTTCACACCCTACCCCACCCCATATGGCTGAAGAAATTGGGTTTTTTACGGAATGGTGTTTTGCCTTGTTTTAGTGGGAGGTTGTTAAAGCAGGGGGCATCCCACAACAGGAGGTGACAATGGGATCTGCTGAAGGCTTTGTTTTGTTGTACCAACTAGTACTAGAATGAGTCTGCAAATTTTCGTGACTGTTGAAGGTACTTTTGAAGCATAATTGACAAACAAAAATAAAATTCTGTAACATGAGACAAGTTCTCAAATGTCCCCCAATGCTTGCTGGTCAGATGATAGTTAAACACTTCGTGTTCCATAACATGCTGTTTCCCCCACCTCAGTGCATAGCAATGGTATGGGGGGGGGAATAAAACCCGGCCTAATGAGAAGGGGTCCCATAAGAATTATTTATATGTTTATATCTTTAAGAAGTCACTTTTCCGGCCCTTTCACTTTTAGTCCGATTTGAAACTAAGTCTTTATTCTGTAAACAATGCTGAAATGGATTGCACAACATGTCTTTTTGACTGCTATCTGATACACACTTATGAATTGGGCTGATACAACCCACTGAACTAAATGGGATTTACATGAAAAGGATTGTGCTATCACGGGCTGATTTTATTACATTTCTCAATTAATTAAATCCATTGTTTGTGACATAATGCCATGCCTTGGATGGGTGCAGTTTGCAGAATCAGATCCTCAACTTTTCTTCTGGGGGCAAGTTGCATAGTTGCTGGTTTTAAACAAGCTAAACATCCTTGCAATGCATTTTACATTAGTAGGTGAACAAGTTCTGTTTCCCACTGACAATTCCTTTTGAAGAGAAATGCCAAGTGATGGCTTAGAATAGATACAATGTGAAAGTGAAAGCAAACTTTGGCCCGCTAAACCATATTTTGGTCAGGGTTGAGGTCTTGGGTCAGCTCAGATACAGTTTTTATTTCAGCCCTATCACCAGAGCTGCTAGTTACACTTTCTCTTCTTAGTTTGTATTTGTTCTGCTCCACACACATTCCACATTGGGGGCAAATCAAGACGTTTGTGGACTTTTCCCTGTTTCCAGCTTGCCTTATGAACTTTTATGGATTTCAGTACAGAAAGGTCGGTTCTGAAGAGATATTTAAAGAAAGCAAGAAAGGTAGCATCATAGAGGTGATCTGGGAGGAAGTCCCAAGCAAGGAAGAAAGGGTGGAGCTGTTAGAAGGGATCAGGAGCTCTTTGGATTGTGGAGCAAGTGATGCAGAAACCATGGACAGGGGTGTATTTAGATATAATAACAAAGAGATAAATTGGTGGCAAAGACATAGTGGACTTCAAAGTTAAGGACATAGAGCTAGTGCTGTATCTGGGAACAGCCAAGAAGAGAGTTTGGCATGACCAGGATAATGAGAGAGTTTAATGATTTGGATAGCAGAGTTCAGGTTAGATGTGAGGAGGCCAGAGTGAAGATTACAGTATTCTACAAGAGAGGTGGCTGGAGCATGCACCAGGGCTTTTGACAAAGGGTTATATTTTTCCTGTGTTGTAATGGAAGATGCAGCATGTTTGGCTACAGACTGAATGCGCGGATAAAAGATAGGAGTGAAAGCCAAGGCTATGTGCTTCTTCAGCAGAGCAAAATAGATTAAAAGAACAACGACAGTCTTTGGCTTTGCCAATTTCACTGCATCTTTTTCTTTTTCTTTTTTAAAAACCCCCAACTATGGCTAGAAATATTTCATAAGCAAGTCACATTTTAAAATAGCCTTAGTTCCGAGAAGATATGAGGAATTAGGTGGAGTGATGAAAACTGCTCCACTCTTGCTTACTCAACCAAATGGTAGGGGTCCAGGGGAGATAGGGGAAACAGGGTTGTGGGGGTTCAAACTAGGACTTAACCTTGCAAGCTCTCAGGGATAGTTATGCAGTCAGGATCTTTGTGTGCACTGGAGCATAAAGCCTTGGATTATTTTCCTTTTATCCATTTGAAATCCTTGTATGTTGTAGGATGCTATCTCTGGCTAAATCGTACAGGAAGGAAAATCATTGTCAGGTTCTCAAATGTTAAAGCTGGAAATGTAACAAGCCAAAGGACAATCAACCAGTTGTGTGTGAGCATGATTGAATTCTGTGGCTATTTTTGTGACAGCAAAGCTTGATTGTGCCTGTGACAACAATGGGCTGCAGAACTTGTGGCTCCCAGATGTTGTCAGACTTCAACACCTATCAGCCCCAGCCATCATGGCCAGTGGTCTTAGATGATGGGAGGTGCAGTCTAACAACATTTGGAGAGTTTCCCATCCCTCTTCTAGTCTGGGAAAGCTGATGCTGCAATACATCTCTTCTTCTTTAAAATGCCACAAGACTCTTCATTGCAACAGACTAGCAAGGCTATGTGACTGGAATTAATACTGCTTGCACAGAGGTAAAAGCCTAGTTTGGAACACTGGTTTCCATGGTCATGTAAATAAACACAATGACAAAGATTGTACCAAAAAGTTCGTAAACTGAAGAAGACCATCCAAGCTGTACAAATTGGAAGTATAGAGACATCTTGATTTAATGATGTGATCTAGGCAGGTAAACTACCTGCGGGTGGCGCTGTGGGTAAAAGCCTCAGTGCCTAGGGCTTGCCGATCGAAAGGTCGGCGGTTCGAATCCCCGCGGCGGGGTGCGCTCCCGCTGCTCGGTCCCAGCGCCTGCCAACCTAGCAGTTCGAAAGCACGTCAAGGTGCAAGTAGATAAATAGGGACCGCTTACTAGCGGGAAGGTAAACGGCGTTTCCGTGTGCAGCTCTGGCTCGCCAGAGCAGCGATGTCACACTGGCCACGTGACCCGGAAGTGTCTCCGGACAGCGCTGGCCCCTGGCCTCTTAAGTGAGATGGGCGCACAACCCCAGAGTCTGTCAAGACTGGCCCGTACGGGCAGGGGTACCTTTACCTTTACCTTTAGGCAGGTAAACTAGGATTATACTTGCAGAGCTCAGAAATGAACACAGCTTTTCCATGTTCCCGTGTGGTATCTCTCCCCCCTCCCTCCTGCAGAAAGCACGCGGTTCAATCAATGAGGCCTTATCATTTCCATGTAGAAAACTGATATTGTATGTGTGGATAAATCCAATGTGAAAAGTGTACACATGTCTGTTGTGCTACAAGTATATGCCATGGGGATTTGTCTTCATTTGAGGCTTTCTGATGCACATGTATAGCATGAAATACGGTATACATGGGATACAAAACATACACTTCTCTATGTATCTTTGTAGGACATTTTGCTTCGTGTGAAGCAGCTTTTCAGAGCTGCCTTATATATCTGTCTAACATGCTGCTTGAAACAGGGTGCACCCTAGGGCGTATCCTCTGCAATCCTCTGCAATATACAAGGATTCCCTGGCAGATTTGTCAATATGGAAAAGATTTTGAATGGTGCATAGACCTGTTGTGCCTGAATGTTGCTTGTGCAACCCTAAAATATACTCAATATCCTTCTGTTGTATTGCTTTTTATTTTATTGTAAATAGCATGTTTTATTGCTGTGAGTCACCTTGAGCTATTACATATGGAAAGATAGGATACAAATGTAAATAGTAGCCGAGGAAGATCTGCCACTGACCGTTGATGCTCATTCCCATTCATGAATAGGTGAACTTTGCAAAGCTTCCAAGGAGACCCTCAGTTCACCCAACAGCGCTTGAAAGCCACAGTCCTAAATTCTCTATTTTGAAGAATATTTAATTTCAGCCTGGCTTTCCTAACTCACTCAGCGATGTCTGCATATAATGCACTTAGGGATTAATGCTGCTTAAGTCCCTTTCTATTTTTGGAGCACACGACCTCATTTATTGATGCTATCTCTTATCCAGCTCCAGAGGTATTGCGTAGGAGTTTGCTGTCCCATAACATGTGGTGCTCCTCTGATTCATGCACCTGTTTCTACATTCCTAATTTGTAAGGGATGACTCTCCTGCTCTAGTTCCATGACAACAAGTTCCATGAGAATTATGGACCAAGATGTATGCTGCCGAGGATGAGGTGTCCCTGGCTTGCCCTTCTGTTAATGCAGAGTTGGTCATCTAATAATCACAAGAGCAAATTATGGCAGGCTTGGCCAGCCTGCCTCCCTCAACATAGCCCCCTTCAGTTTACAATACCAGAAACAAAAAAAATCATGCTGCTTCAACTAAGAGCCTCAAGCTACATATGATAATTCTCCTGACACTGGAGTTCAACGGTTTGCACTCTTGGGAGTAATTCAGGACTTTTTGTATTGCAGTGTGATATGCTGGCAGTAGTGTTCTTTTAAAAACAAGCAATCAGAACAAAATGCTTCACTTCTCTGTTTCAGTCCTTTTCTAAACATCGCAAAATGTCAAACCTGATGCCCATCCTTTCCCAGAAAGATCTGGAGAGTATTTGTCTAACTAGGACGGGATTTGGCTTTGCTCTCAAAGCCTTCCATGCACCTTCGAATATAGATGTCTCCTTGAAGTTGTTGACTAGTCAGGAAACAACAGAGAGGTGGGTTTCCTGTTTGTTTGTTTGTTTGTTTGTTTGTTTGTTTCATTCCTAGAATGGGTGGTGACTTCTGCTGCTGCATTGGAAATAAGCGTGAATTGCACAGAAGCAGAATACTCTACAGTGGTGGGAATGCACACAAATATGTAATATTGAGAAAGTGAAAGGAAGTAGATATGGTTAGGTATGGATTACTGGTACAAGGTTACAACATAGGAGGCTGTAGCATCACTCAAGGATTTCAGACTAGAGTTTCCAATTCACACCTGGATATGCCAACTTGAGACCTTCTGCAAGCCAAGAATATGCTCTACCTCTAGGCTAAGGGGAAACTTAAAAATTAAAGTTACTGTCAGAATTCATGACAGCCACATGCCAGTGAGAGGGGCAGGGAGCCAGAGGCAAAAGTGAGTGGAGCAACACAGAGATGTATGGTAGGCTGCATCCAGTCAGAATTTCTGTACACACAAACATGCACTCACCTCTCCATCCTCCATCCGTGAGAGTCCAAGAGCACATTCCAACTGGGCAGAAGCACTTGAGGAGGGGGCGGAGCAGTGCCAGCAAGAGGCGTGGCCTACACAGGGGGTATAGCCTGAGCAGAGTTCCAAGAGCCAAGTAGAGCAGCTTCGAGAGCCACCTTTGGCACTTGGGCCCAAGGTCTGCCACCCTTCACTTACAATATGGAAAGGATTTAGAAACCGGTTGAGGGTGGGTCCCAAATACTGATTGTAGATTACCTTCAGTATTTGCTCCAGGGGTTGTTAGGGCACCCCTAATGGAGTCATCCTTTACCTGTGTGATTATTTACAGATAGGTAGCCGTGTTGGTCTGCCATAGTCAAAACAAAAAAAAATCCTTCCAGTAGCACCTTAAAGACCAACTAAGTTAGTTCTTGGTATGAGCTTTCGTGTGCATGCACACTTCTTCAGATACACTGAAACAGAAGTCACCAGACCCTTCTATATAGTGAGAAGGTGGGGAGGGGTATTACTCAGAAGGGTGGTGGGAATGGGTGATTGGCAGATAGCTGTGATGAGCCTGTTGACGACTCTTAACGACTGCAATAGGTCTTACAGGAAGACCCCTTGCTTTTTCCTGTAAGACCTATTGCAGTCGTTAAGAGTCGTCAACAGGCTCATCACATCTATCTGCCAATCACCCATTCCCACCACCCTTTTGAGTAATACCCCTCCCCACCTTCTCACTATATAGAAGGGTCTGAACTTCTGTTTCAGTGTATCTGAAGAAGTGTGCATGCACACGAAAGCTCATACCAAGAACTAACTTAGTTGGTCTTTAAGGTGCTACTGGAAGGAATTTTTTCTGTGTGATTATATTCAGGCACTATAAATTAACAGTGCACTTTCAGTACATCCCATACTGTAAACTTTCCCTGCCTCTCAGCCCCTAAGGCTAATAGAAGCCCTGCTGCCAAGCGTCCAGAGGTGACCTAGTAACCACAGCACCCCTGGTTCAGGCAAAAATGTGGAATTAATAGTTAACTGTAGACTTCTGAGTTTAACTGCTGTGCACCACAAAGGTACTTTTGACAAGTACTTTTGCAGTAATGAATTAATATTCTCTCACTGAATTCATCAATAAAATATTCATTGCATAACTGCTGTCTTTTGATCCTTATCATGTCTGCAGAGATTTAAAGGCACTTCTTCAAGAGGTAGCCAGCATACATTGCATACAGTGCAACAGGCTCATGCCTCCTGTTGGGATCTACCAGTTCCAAGGAGTCCTTGGAGTGGCCACTGAATGGATGCATAATGGATCTCTCAATTTGCTCATTCATGAGGTATGTAAGAGGCAGTGGAGTCTTTTTGTCAAGCCCTCCTTTAGCGGTTCCAAAGTATACTTTGTGAGTTTCTACTGAGCCCCTTTATGTTGCTTGTACAGGGTATAATTCATTTCTGCCTGCATTTGTCTTCAGCAACATGACACCCCATTATCTTTGCAGATAGGGTATTGTAACAGGGAAGGAGAGGGGTTTTTAAAAAAAAAAAAAAAAAGTTGGCGGCAAATTCCATCATTTAATTGTTCATTCTGTAAAGGAACACTTTGGTACTGGTCATTCTGAATTAACCACCAATAAGAGCAAGGTTTAGGTTGCCTTGGTTGTGGGCTGGGGAGTGAACAATTGGGATATGGAAGGGGTATGTTTTGGACTGGAACCTCTAGGTTCTTCTCCAGCAGGCATTTTAGGCTGCAATTCTGTATACACATTCAACCTGGAGGTCCGTCCCACTTGTCTCAGAAAAAAGCATGTATAGAATTGCATGGCCAACTGTGTTTTTTGGGGAGGGGCATAACATTATTTGCTGCTTGCTACAGAAGAATCTCAAAATGACTTGACACCACAAAATGCAGAGCAATGCAGCATTTAAAACCAAACATACTAAACTAATCCTCTACTAATTATTAAATAGTAAAGGAACACATCTTCTGCACACAACGTTAGCATAATCACCAAAAAATATCTGGCTAAAATTTGTTCAGGACCCACAGTGATATTTACTTTGAATTGGGTTGGAAATGCATGTTTTAAATTGGGGTATGGGTAGAGAAAGAGAGTCTGGTACTTTGCAGATGTAGCTGGACTCCTATCAGCCCAAACCAGAATAAATTATGCTCAGGGAGGATCAGAGTTGCAGTCCATTTAACATCTGAAGGATGCTACACTGGCAATCCCATTTTTAAATAGTGCATTAGGTAATATTGATACTAGTAAAGTAGTGATAGAGCTGAACACTGACATAATGGCTTTGTGAACCTGTTTTTTGTTTAGCATGAACTCTACCCAGAACTGCCTTTTCCACTCTGTGTAAGAATCCTAGCAGATGTGACAGAGGGCCTAAGTTATCTACACAGTTTGAAGCCTCCTGTCCTTCACCACAGCCTGAAACCTTCAAATGTCCTACTAGATCTGCAGTACAGAGCTAAGGTGGGTCTGTTTAAACATTTACTGGCACACTCTAGATGTACTGGACTACAACTCCCATCAGCCTTAGCCAGCACTGGAGTGTTGGCTGGGGTTGATGGGAGTTGTAGTCCATAGCATCTGGGGAGCACTGCATAGGAGAGGGCTGGGTCAGTTAATAGCATATCCTATTTCTTAAACTTCACTTCTTTCTTTCAGATATCAGACTATGGCCTAGCCACCTGGAGAAGGCAGCAACTAATATCTGTCTTACAGAACTGTAACAACAGAAGCTGTTGGGATTTGCTTTATCTCTCCCCAGAAATACTTCAAGGGGGTAGCTTCTCACAAGAAGATGATGTTTACAGGTGAGTTTTTATTTCAAAAACAGAATCTCATCCCTTGATGGACTAAAGGCTGTGCCACTCGGTCTGAGAAATGGTCTCCTCAGCACCGAGTCTTGCATCTGTTCAACACAATGTGACCTTTTGAATTTATTCAGGTGGTTTAATTTGCTAAATTACTGCTGCTGTATAATGTTCTGGCTTTTAAATGAAACTGCTGCTTTTGCCTATACAGTCATACCTCATGTTACGTCCGCTTCATGTTATGTTCTTCCAGGTTACGTCCCACAGCTACCCGGAAGTACCAGAAAGTGTTACTTCTGGGTTTCTCCACTCACGCATGTGCGGCTACCCAGAAGTACCAGAAAGTGTTACTTCCGGGTTTCGCCGCTCATGCATGCGCAGAAGCGCAAAATGATGTCACATGCATGCACAGAAGCAGTGAATCGCAACCCACGCATGCGCAGATGCGCCACTGCAGGTTGCACTCTTTTCATGCTGTGAACGGGCCTCCAGAACGGATCCCGTTCGCAACCAGATACCACTGTACCTTGCTTGTGCTTACATTCCTATTATTTTTCTTTTTAAAAGTTATTGTAAGACTGAAGGTTTTCCATTGAAGTTGGAATGAAGGGGCATTAAACATCTCAGTCCTGCAGTCCTGTGCATTTACTTGAGAATGATGAGAATTGAGTTCAATGGGACATTTCAGAGTAGACATGCAAAGGCTTGCACTCAATAAAAAGAAAGAAAGAAATCAGATGGAGCCTGACAATATGTGGTTTAATATCATCATCATCGTCATCATCAACAACTGTATATATCACTTACTTCTAAGCATTCTCTGGGTTAGCTAGAAGATCATAGTAATATTTTCTGTGCAATACCAAGATACAATTTCCTAATACTGGCTACTTGTTTGAATAACCTTTCTGTTTTTGTGGAAGGGCTGAGTGATAAGGCAGCGTCCTGGAGCCCTTCCCAAGCTTTCGTGCAGATGTATACTTTAGATAAACTGGAACTACTGGTCTTTTTAGTCATAGGTGTTTTTTCTTTTCTTTTTTCTTTTGCTTTCCATTTCCGGATTCAGGGCTGTTAGCTTTTTCTTTCTTGACCACAGAAGAGTTTTACTGTTACATTCTGGGGAAACGCAGGTGTAGACCAACACTTGTGGAAACTCAAGTTTTGAAAACAATTGAAATAATTATTTGGTCAATGATGAAAAATGGATTTTTCCATGAAGCTTGTGAACCAACTAGTATGGGTAGCAGATATTCCAAAGTAACAGACGTTTTTCTTTCCATATTTGTGCCTAGTTTTGGAATGATGTGCTGGGAAATCTTAGTCAGACAGAAGCCATTGAAAGGTAGGCAGCTGCATGTATGCCTTTCATTGTATTTTCCTCCTAGCTTCTTCCCCTAATATAAAAGAAGTGCTGTTTAATTTAACCTCCTCCTATCTGGTTTGGTCCCTTCCTAAATGCAATCATACTGGAATATTTTTCTGCTGGCTATCATTTGAAAAAAGAGCAGCTTCAAATGCCTTCTGAGTCTTTTAAGGGCCATGGCTACTGCTGCTTTTTATTCTTCCCTGATGGTTACAAATCTGCATCAAACATCTATAAGATACATTTCTATCCTGGGGCTTAACCACACTTACCTTTTGCTGCACTCTTTCCAGGCAGAGGTCTGTCATTAATACTCTGTGTCCGAGTGCAGCTTTGCCCTGAGCTTTCCCCACGAAAACACACTCTTTAAAGCTGAATCGGAGCAAATGTCAGTTCAGGTTTTCTGTGGCTTGACTTTTGCTCCAGTTTTAAAGAGCTTTAAAGAGCAGGTTTTTGCAGGAAAAGCTCTGGGGCAAAAAAAAGGGGGGGAGTGGTGCTTGTACACAGAGCTTTAAATCCTGAACTATGCCTAGAAAGAGGTAAGTGTGGATAAGCCCCTAGTGGACTTGCCTGCTTTAACGAAAAAGAAAAATTAGTGGACATAACTAATTAAGTCCTTCAGTTCTGTGGGTGTGCTCTGTGTAGAACTTCAGTTGGATGCAACCCACAGACTTCTGCATCTTCATAATCTGGGGGGTGGCTGAAGGATCCTCTAGTGAGTCTGCCAACTCCTGACACATATATTATAATTCCTTTACTAAGTATATGTGTCACAGGGCTGGGCAGAACAGTCTATTTCTGGTTGGTGTCAGTTTTGCATGTCTGTGCTCATTTGATGCAATTTTATTTTCTCTCTCTGCAGAACAATGGCAATTCGTTCATTTGTAGATTGGCTGAGTTTTGTTGGATTGATTGGGGCATTGATTTGTGTCTCACTTATGTTTTATGACTCGATTATGCTGTTCTACTATTGCTGAGTTGTTTCCAGTGATTTGTGGTTTTATTGAGTCATTGCGCAGTATGGTTTATTTTTGCCTACTCAACCATGTGTATTACTTGGAGAATATTTATTGTTGGGTGACTTATAAATTGGTCTGTGCATAAACCTAACAATGCAGGTAGCTTTCAGGAGAGATCTGGCATTTGGGTACAGCCAACACCAGCTAAGGAAGCATGCATTGCATGTTTTTAAAATAGTCAGGCAAAGGGAGTAGCAAACAATTAGCCACTCCTCTCCAGAGATTCACCAGAGTTCCGTCCAATACCCAGTGAGGGTTAGAATCTAGCAGAGGTTTCTATTGCTGAACTAGTCAGACAAGTTTCTCTGTAAGACAACAACCATAAATGGTCACCTAAGGGTTCTCATCAGCATCTCAAACAAATTAGCCCTAGAACCTCTGGAGTCTCTCACCACTCAGAGATTGGGGTGGCATGTACAATATGCTATGACCAATATACCCTATACTACACCATCCTATGCATGTTTATGTAGAAGTAAATCTTGCAGGGTTCAATAGGACTTCCAGGTCAGGGATTCCATGCATCACTACTTCTTAACACATTTGACTTGGGTAGCTACCAAATTGCTCTACCTGTTTGTTCTTTGTGGCTTCCATTCTTGCCTGGCACTAGCAGTCAACTAGGTGGGGTTAGCTGCATTCCCATTCCAGGAATAGGAGGCACAACTGAAGCATCTTTTCACAGTCTTGATTCTCTTCAAACATTGTGCAAGTAGCATCTTCTTCTAGTATTGGGGCCAAAGCTAACAAAATGAAGGATACTGTATTGACAAACTGGAACATGTGCAGAGGTGGGAAACCAAGATGATAAAGGTACTGGAAGGAATTCCTTCCTACTCTGAATGGAAAATAAAGGTATATGCTGCCCTCTTGTGGCTGTTGTTTTCTTGCTTTCTTTGGTTACATGGAAATTTGATCCTGAGAGTGAACTGATTTGCCATGCAAATTACAGGCTGTTGATATAAGTTTTGCGTGCACACACACACAAAAAATTATTTTCCTACTTCAGGCAAGAAGTCTTTGATGGAAGCTGTGACAGGAGTCTGCAGTGGCTTGCGCCCTGGGATTGAACCAGAGTTCGTACCAAACAGTCTGCCACATAGCAACAAGCTGCTACAGCTCATGGCTCTCTGCTGGCACCAAGAGCCCAGCTACAGACCACATGCTACAGGTAACATCTATTGTTGCTCACCACTGGCAAACCATCGGGCTACCATTTCATAGGTCAGATCTGAATATGAGTGTGTCAGCTGAGGAAAAGCAGAGACAGCAATAAAGCATAAACCTTGTTGATTCTGCTCTTTACCTCAGTTGTTCTCTGTCTCATGGAGAGCTCATCTGTTTCCCTGCACTTTCTAAGCACAGGCCCACACTTTCCCAGTCTATGTATGAGCACTTTTTCTTTTTGCCCTGCGACTTTCCCCAGGGAAACCTGCTCTTTAATGCTGAGTTGGAACAAACAGCAGTTTGGGTTTCCCATGCAATTCTTTTCAGCAGTAAAAAGTGGGTTTTGGCAGGGAAAGTCCTGGGCAGGGGGAAAAAAGAAGAAGCACTTGCACACAGAGCTTTAAAGTACAAACCTATGCCTAAAAGCCAAGGCCAGATTTAGGTTTGATGAGGCCCTAAGCTACTGAAGGTAATGGGGCCCTTTATATGTCCAGCTGTCCTTTGTCAACAACAAATTGTCACTGTTTTTTGTGTTGAATATATGCTATATAGTAATTTATGGACCTAATAGGTATCTAAAGCCATTTGCACATAACAAATTGGAGCCTACACAACACAAAATACTGTTGCTGTATGTAGGTTTTATTTTATTTGTTTTTTCTCTTATATTTTGGAAATGTACATCCAGTTTCTTTTCCTTTACATTTTTTGGGGGGGCCCAGTAGAGTGGGGCCCTAAGCTATAGCATGTTTAGCTTGCTCGTAAATCCGGCACTGCTAAAAGCACAGCAAAGAAGGAAGCCTGGATGAGCCCTTACCCTGAAAGGCTTGCCTCTGGCTATGGCTTTGTTTGTCAGAGGGTCTATGGGGAGGAGGTGATCTTTTTAGGAATTTGTGGTCTCAGCTATTTAGTACTTCAAACACCAACATGAATTGAATATGGCCTGGAAATGAACTGACAATCAGGGCAGCTGTTTTAAAACAAGGGTTATGTGAGTTCCAAATTGAACCACAGCTGATAATCTGTCTGCTGCACGGTGTGTAAATATGGTGTTTCTACAGGATGTCTGGGTGCAAGACTGTGTAATTGGAAGCCAGCTCAGATGCTGCAGCACCTATGTGAGCAAAGGTTACATGTCAAGGGGTTTTTGGTCTCTTAAATGCTAGCATATGGGGGGGGGGAGGAGGGAGAGAGAAGGAGGAGATGTAAGCCAGCAACTGGTTCTGACCAGTGATAGTACAAAGATTTGCCTACAGGCACATAAATGCTGTTTTATTTGTTTTTTCTTCTACAGAATGCTCAATACTTCTAAGGGAAATTCTTGGCACATTTAGGAAGGAGATGATTTCCGACGCAATATACAACTTGATTCAAGCAAAGGTGAGTCATTTGTAGAAATAGTGATCTCGTTTCTCCCAATAATGGCCCCTATGTAGCCAAACGAAAACTACTCACACTTAAGTAAAATACCATCACCAGACTCTGCGGAATTCTGAAGTATGCAAAACTGTAAAATAATAATAATAATAATAATAATAATAATAATAATAATAATAATAACAACAACAACAACAACAACAACAACAACAAAACAACTATCAGGTAGACTCCCTCTTAAAACCAACTGAATAAGTATTGAGCATGCTTGGCAGGCAGGAATCGCTGAGCTGACTGCTGGAGGAAAATAGAAATTTTCTATTGGAATTGGAATAAAGTATGAAGTCCCAATGATTTCAGTGGGAGCAGTGGCGTAGCGTGGGGGGTGCAGGGGGGCCGGCCGCACCGGGCGCAACATCTGGGGGTTAGGGGGCGCAAATCCACGGGTTAGGGGGCACAAATTACTTGCCTTGCCCCGGGTGCTGACAACCCACGCTACACCACTGAGTGGGAGAGTTATGCATGTGTGTACTCTCTGTAGCATGTTAGGTTTTTTAAAATGCCCAAACTAACCAGAAGTATGGTTAAACCAATTGGCAGGTATACTATGAGGTAACAGTGCCATTCAGATACCCTTTGTGCACCTGGATGCCTCGAAGAACACCCAGTGCTATTGAGAAAGGTGATCCCAAATCTCCAGGCTCTCTCTGTTGCACATGACTAGCAGGTTGTTCAATGAGTTCCAGGGCAAACATCCTGATGGCTTAGAGCACTGGGAATATATAAGCAAGGAAGAAGAGGTTTGCTTCTCCAAAAATGTAAACAAATTTGGATGAGCTTTTCAGTAAACTTACCTATACTGACAAAGACACTGGTTATGAAACTAAGAGCAGCAGTTAATCTGATGAAAGCAGGGAACGTTGAGATATTTAGTATTAAGCAATTCCAGGGGGGCCTTTTCCAGAATTGATGTGATGTACCTGTACTTCCTCTTAACTCTGTTTCATGCCGTATTCCTCTCTTCCAGGACTGTGCAATAGATTCTGCCAAAGGTCCAGTTTCTCATGCACTTAAAACACATGCGTGCAACTTAGAGGTGAGCATTGGAAGCAGCTCAATACTACATCAGACCAAGTGGTGTATCTAGTTTGTTGTTGCCTGCGCTGCCTGGTAGAGGCTTTCCTGGGTTTCAGACAAGGGCCATTTTTTTTGTAGAAGGGTCAAGGTGTTGGTTTCCAGATGTGTTGCAGTATTTTGAGCAGGCTACTAATGTGGGCTGTCTCTGACCTGGATGTCATTGTGCAAGGATGGAAAGGGAATGGGGTTTTTCCCACTTTATTTTTACACATTTTTCAAATTACATAAAACATATTACATCCATCCATCTTACCATAGTAAGTAAGGACTTCCCTACTTATCTTTCAATGGCATCCTAGTCTATGTTCTATAACCACGATAATGTTTTGTAATCCGTGTATTCTTTTTTATCTTTTTTAAACCAAGACAGTGTTAAAAATAATAAGGAAAACAGGGTGAGAGAACTATATGTTATCTGCATAACATGTTACTAGAATCTATCTAGATTTATTTTTTATTCTTATCCTTATTCTAGTTTTATTTTTATTCTTATCCTTATTCATCTTAGCAAATTTCTGGGAGGTGCACTGTTGTGTCTCTACCACTCATTTTAGCATTACTTCTGCTGATTTCAATATGACACAAAACCACAACGCAGGTTTTTCTTTAAAATGAGAAAACCTTAGGCTTCTCAAACAAGTTCACTGCACTTTCCTCCTGTGTCCATCCACTTGGAAGCTCCATTGGACGTGATGCTTAGGAAAGAATGTTTTGAAGTTTGTAATTGCCACATTTGTTTTATTTTTATTTTTTTAAAAAAATGGTTGAGGAGGACGGCCTTCCTATTCCTTGTGATTCTGCAGAGACCCTTTTGATGGTCTCTGTATTACTGGAAGCTACAAAAATGGGATTAGATGGAGTCAGACTCCACCTTCTGTGGATTGAAAGGATCCTCCTGCCCATGGAAGTCTGCAGAGGGAAGGCTGGAATCAGCAAAAGTCACCACCTCCTCCAATCTGTGGGAGAGAAGTCTGGATCTAAGCTACAACTATTTTATTTATTCTGTCTTTAATTTATGCAGTGCTCTGGGTTCTGATGTCGAAAGCAAGTGCATTTACTAATATTATTATCCAAAGTAGATTTACTGTTTCTTGTTTGTTGCAGGTTATCTGTCCTCAGAACAACAACAGGCTCAACAAGGAAGTTACTCTAAAATCGCATAGCTTGTCTGACCTTCACCTTGAGCGGGGTGCAGGAAGGACAGGGAAGCACAGCAGCCAGACAGACTTGGCCAGCAACACTACTCAAAACAGAGCGCTAGAAAGAGGTAGCATTTTTATGAACTCCTAAATCTACCATACGTATGGGTAGGGATGGGGGGAGAAATTCAGCTTTGTTTGCATTTTAACGAGAAGCTACCTCAATTCACACGCAAACTGAAACAAAACTACAAGTTTTGTGATGTAGTTCTCCAGCCAAAAACTATGTACAAAAAAATGCATTCCGTAATGAAAGTAACGCAACAATGCATTATGTCACGGGGAATGGCTTGCCAGAAAATAAAATAAAATAATGTTTATATCAGTCCAAACTGCATACAGAAATGTGAATAGTGTCGGGAGAAATTGGTACTAAAGTTTTGTTTATTCTTATTTGTTTTTTTAGAATTTATATACCTCTTTATAACTGCAGGTCTCAGGACAGTTCATACATACAACACAAAAAACACAATGTGAGAGAGAGTCTGGAGAGGGGGCTTTAACCATTTACTCTCGCTGCAGTCCTGCTCAGAATCAGCCCCACTCCCATTCCTTGATTTTAAAAAAAGGAATAGGAAAAAAGGAAAATAATCGAATTGTGGTGTCCAACTCTTTGATATTGTTACATAATGAATTCACAAGATGTGCAATGCCTGTTACAGGAGGGGAGACACTCACTGGGCATTAGTCCCAGCACCCAGCTGAGCTGATGGGAGCAGGGCAGGGATCTTATTTCTTAAGAAACATGCCCTTTTTCCACTTATCATTTTAAAATCAAGCACACATTATCACCAATATCCTTAACAAACAAATTGTAGTAAATAGTAAGATGTGCATATAGACACACCAAATGAAGTTTGTATTATAACACCATCTAGCGCTTAATCATAAGCAAAATAAGGGAAAAAAGAGGTAAAGGTTGAAATAGGATCCAAGATTCAGATTCAAGTAGAATAAGAAGACGTATGCCTGAAGAATAATCATAAACAAAACTCATAAAATTGCCAAGAAAGGGTTATAACTAACCCCTACCACCTCACTATTCCAAAGTTCTATAAATTGTACCTTGTCCTGTTCAAATCCCTGTTTGTCTCTCTCCTTTTCGGAGTATCCCTGCTATGGGAAAATCCAGATTGAGGGAGGGGAAAGTGTGGGAAAGCAGTGATTTGGAAGGGAACACCATATGAACAATGGAGGATTAATGGAGGTACAGGAAGCTTCCTATCCACATTAAATGTCAGTGTGGAGGAGCCCCAGATCTCCTGGTCCACCTTGGCAAACAAAAGAGCTGCATTCAAAGAACAATTGGAGAGCTACATCTGTAGCGGTGGGGGCATGTCTTCTGCTTCCCAGCTCCATTGGTAGACTTGCAGTTAGATGCATTTCCAAAAACAATTTGAGAGCACAGGCCAGGCTGGTGGCTGGAAAGCAAGTACTAAAGCAGCACCTCCTATGTAGCTGTAACTCACAAGGATGGCTGCAACCTGCCTAATACATCCTTCCTAATACTGACATCTCCTCTTTAGTTGGCTCTGTTGATCTGAGAAAGGAGAAGTGTCTGTTGGCATGAGCAAACCCAATCAAGGTCTAGATACACAGGCAAAAGCCAGGTGTAACTGGAATCTGCCTGGCTTTGTCCTACTGCACTCACTGTTTTCCTGACAGGATCCCAACATTTCAGCAGGATGCAAAACAAGTCTGAACAAACAAGTCTAAAGTTTGAAGGTCACCTTAGAGTCACTTCCCATCTGATTTCTGCTCTGTTTTTAAGACAAGTAGGGAAGTGCCTGGGAAACAGGCAAAGAAGCTCATGTTTTGTAAATGTGCAAAAAAAAAAAAATGCATCCAGGAAACCTCACCAAAGCTTGCCCAAAGCCTCTGCAGACATTCCATACGCGTCACAGATCTTAAGGGTATGAATAGAAAATGTGCAAATCAGCTTTTATTCTGAAGTGGAACATTTCTTCCACACTATTAATATGACAGAAATGGTTTTGGGAACCAAAGTCATGATGTTCTTCTTATAGAGCTCAAAAAAATAACTATATTGACACTGAGGACCTTAAACTGAGTTACTTTCCACAGAGGAGCACAAAGTTTGGTATTAAGTGCATAATTTCACTTCCTAAGAATACCAGCTTTATTTTTTAAAAAAATAAATAAATAAAAGGCAAGTTTCTAGTCCTTATTGCTGGGAAAATGGGTGAAAATGCATTAGCAGTACCTGCAGACATATTTTTTTTTAAGCCCAGGGGGTGGCTAAAACGTTTGTGGTAGTCTAGGAACAGGGTAGTGATATTCCTTGTAGTTCCTTGTCCTTCCACATGACCATATAAAGCACATATACTAACAGCAAACTCAATTCTGCAAGTATAGATAATACTGAGCTACTGGATAATAAGGCAGCTTCCTATTAGGTACCAAATAAGCCCAATAAAAACCCACTGCAGCATTCTCTACAGTGTGTCGTTCTTCTTCTCTCTTTGTCCTCCTTTTCTCTGCGACCTATATAGCAGAAACAACCCCACTCCATGCCTCTGTTCTTCCAAGTCCTCCCCCCTGCAGTACACTTGGGCCTAATTCCAAACAGCCAGCATGGGTGGGGAGAGAACCAGCCTCAGAATCCCCCACACACAAACACACCCTGTCGCCCCATCACAGCAACAAACAGTTACTAAAGTATCTAGTGGCTTCTGTACATAAAACTCATGTACTGTCCATTATTCCCTCCCTGATTCACAACTCACACTATATATTTATATATATTTGGTATTTCTGTAGGTCATCTCTTCTGTGGCAGCAAAGAGTCAAGTCCTCCACATTCCTCTTCCCCTTTCCTTACTCCCGATTCAAGCCTACTTGTAAAAAGTCCTTCCACATTTTGCAAAGAGTCAGAGGGCTGGCAACCGCGGCTGCCGCGACTAGTGCAGGCACCTGATGACAGCCCTCCGTACAGCAACCTTCGGAACAATGGGCTTGAAAACCCAGTAACAGGTGAGATTTAAAAATGAAAGGGGTGCTGCATTTTGGGGGTCGGGGGAGATACGCTACCACCACTTTGAATATGGTACTAACTTACTGTGCTTTGTAACTGTATGGAGCCAGTGTGGTGTAGTGGTTAGGGTGTCAAACAAGAACCCCTGAGCCCAGCATTGAAATCCTCACTCAGTAAGGAAGGTTACCTTGGGCTGGTCGCTACTTCTCAGCCTAACCCACTTCACAGAGTTGTATGAAGTGGCGTTGGTTGGGAGCAGAGGAGTCATGAATAAAATATAGCCCGTTAGGTTTAGTTAGGAAAGCTCCCACAGCATTTGGAGGTGGGGGGTGTTAGTGGGGCTACAAATGGCTTGGCTATTACTTTTGTATTTGATGAAAAAAATGTTTTTTTTCTGTGGGCCCAGGTCCTTACTGCAAAGAGGGAAACTGCTCTATCCTAGCCTGTGGGCGAGAAACTATCTTGAGATGCATGACGGAAGGGCGCTTGAACCACCTCCTAGACGTTCTGCGGTCCCAGCAGCTCTTGTCCAGGACGGACTACGAAATGATCACTTCGTTCCCCACCTTGACTGGCCGGGCCCGCGCTTTGCTCGACACTTGCCTTGGCCTTGGGGAGAAGGCAGCCCAGACTGTGGTGGCTGTTCTGTCAGCCAGCAAGTGCAGCCCTTTCCTGCGAAGCATCCAGGCAAACACAGTAAATTAAATGATTTATCTCCCAGCATTTTGGAGAGTTGGTTAAAAAGGAAAAAAGTCTGCGAACTGATGATTTGCAGCGGCCTTGTTCCTTTGCGCCATCGTTACCCTGCGTCATGGATTAGAGTCTAGCATGACTTCTGCTCAGAGAACGTTCTCTTCTGAAAGAAGAAGCATGAGCTGGATGAAAAGGTCAAGCCACCCGCTGCCTGAAGCAGTAGCAGCTGCATCCTTTTAATACAGTCACCCAGTGATGGAATGATGGTGTGGCTGGTCAATTTTGGCTCTTGAGCTCCTTGCTCTTACTCGAAGAGGACAGACCACAGGACCCCTTGTTTTTCTGTCGTCTGAGAGCAGATTGCTGAAACTTGGCAAATAATGTTTAAAAAGGAAAGGGCATTTAAGGGCAGAGCTGCCCCTGTGAAGCAGAGAGAAAAGGCTGCCAGAGTGAGCAGAATTAAATACAATTGAGCCATCACCACAGCAGGCACCTTATTTAAAACAAAATTTCATTAATGGCGGAGTTTGAGGTAGGCTTTCAAGCAGTCAGTGAGGCATTTTGCTCAAGTGTTCTTGAACAAATTATTTTTGGTGCCTGCCCCTGAAATTTAGGTGGCGTGAATGTGGAGAACTTCTGAAGTGATGCTTTTGAACATGCCAGTGTGAAGACTGTTAGCATTCTGTTGCCAGCTGTGTCTGCTGATATCAGCAGGGGATGTTGTGTACTTGGCCGTGTGCAGAGGCCCAGAGGATGGTGAGGAAGGAAGGCATATGTAGGCACCTGGATCAACCTGCTACCAAACATAGGCAGGTATATATACAATTATTTAAATTATTTGAAACAATTACTCTCTACTACCTTTCGGTAAATTCCAGAATGGTGTACAATGTGCTATTATTAACAAAAATCAGGCAGTTTTTGAAACAAGCAGTAGCTGAGCGTGTAAAAATATGCACGCAAAGATGAATTAAAATAGCTTTCGAGAGGATCCCACATGGGTAAATGAGAGTCGCTATGCCCAGTGTGAAGAAAGGTAACAGGTTGGCACAAAAGTGACTAGAACCCATTCTTTGATTTGTGAAATTGGAGTCTGACTTGGGATGATTACTTTTTAAAAATACGTATGTGTGGACAGAGAGAGGAAATCTTCTGAACTTTTAATGGATGGCTTGTGCCTTTTGTAAAAAAATAAAAATAAAAATTGAGGCCATCTTATGTAAGATTGTGTTAGGAAACTACTCATAAATAAGCCTTATTGTTTGACCACAAAAATGTGTGTAAGCAGATAAACATCATGCAGCATGAATGACTTAAAACCATGCATTAACTGAATAAACATGTGATAAAACTGCTGTTTAAACTGTAGCTTAACTCTTTCTTTAAAGGTAATTTGCTTCCAAACGTTTTATGAAGCAAGCAACAAATGTAATGAATAACAATAGTAATAACAACAGGCTTAGCTTTTCAGCAGAGATTGTGACATGAGATCTTCATGAACATTGTTGTTAAAATGCACACACCACCTTTCTTCTGGGTATTACAGGCATTGCCATCCCCAAGGGTATAAGAAAATTCTTTTTATATGCAACCGCAGCCGCAAGAGTGCTCATTGCGACATATTGGAAAAATGACAAACTCCTTACCAGAGTGGAATGGTTACTCAAATTGACAAAATATGCAGAATTAGCCTCCCTTTCGGAAATAATCAGAGATAAACTCAGACAAGTGTTCATTCTAGAATGGGATAATTTCAAAAACTATTTGAAAAATAGCTGTAACTTAAACATGGTAGTTGCCTTTGAATGATTTCTGTAAATAATATATATGATGGAAAATGATATCGAAATTGTAAAAAGAATTTTTATAAATTAATAATGACAAATCAAAGCAAGATGTTTAATATAAAGGAAACATGGAGAGGATGGGAAGTCATGGGTTCGTGTAGAAAGCACATAGTTGAAACTGCATGTATCTTTTGTGATATTTTTACTGGATTGATGATAGTGAAGATGACTATATATTTGGAAAATGAATAATAAAGCATAAAAAAAATACACAGACCAACTTTCCACAGCAAATGCATCAACACAGGAAGTTGCCTTATACCAAGTCTATCAACTGTTCTTCCAGGATTTCAGCCTTTCCTGTCCCAACCTGTTGGAGATGCAGGGGTTGAATCTGGGACCTTCTGCATGCAAAATATCTGCTCTGCTACCAGCTATGCCCCCCCCCCCAATAATTGTTGAAGTAAACATATATTGCCGGGGGACATAATTCATAGCGCAGCACAAAACGTCCCAGGTTCAACAGTTCTGATCAGGGAGCCAGCCATCTAAACATGTAAAATTAAATATCAGCAAATAATCCTAATAAACATTTTTCACATGGCTGTGCTGGGGATTGAACCTGCGACCTTCTGCACGCAAAGCAGAAACTCTGCCACTGAGCTATGACCCTTCTCCAGACTAATGAAAGAAATTGGGAATGCCCGCCCCCCCTTTTCCTTTACATTTGAAAACAGCTGTAATTTTTCAGAGGCAAGCCAAGCGCAGCCCAACACCCTACTCCAGAGACCTGCTTACAAATGATCCAGGGAAGAAACAGCAGAGCTGTGTAATAATTAGCTAGCTCTGTTGAAATGTAAGTGTCAGTCTTTTCATCTTTTTCCCCCCCTAGTGGGACTCCTGCCTTTAACAACTGCCCCAAACCTTAATATTCAGCAAGTGAATACAGTGGTACCTCAGGTTACATACACTTCAGGTTACAGACTCTGCTAACCCAAAAATAGTACCTCGGGTTAAGAACTTTGCTTCAGGATGAGAACAGAAATTGCGCAGCAGCGGCGCAGCAGCAGCAGTGGGAGGCCCCATTAGCTAAAGTGGTGCTTCAGGTTAAGAACAGTTTCAGGTTAAGAACGGACCTCCAGAACGAATTGAGTTCTTAACCTGAGGTACCACTGTATTGGCACCACTTGGCAAAAATTCTCACCAGCTGCATTGAATCAGAGGCTCTGTACTAGAAATTTTAAGCAATCCTACTTGCAGGCATTGGAAGCGGCACATAAAACGTCAGAGCACCCAGCTGGCAAGTTATTGCTGGACGGATGCTGTAACAGACACAGTGCTCAGTTAAACTATGGAAGTCACTTCCACAGGGGGCAGCAGTGGCCACCAACTTGAGTGGCTTTTAAAGAAGATTAGACAAATTCATGGAGGAGAGAGCTATCAGTCACTACTAGCTACAATAGCTGTGCTCTGCCTCCACAGCTGAAAGCAGCAATGCTTCTGGATACCAGTTGCTGGGAACCACAGGAAGAGAGAGAGTTCCTGCGCTCATGTCCAGCTTGCCGGTTTCCTATAGGCATTTGGTTGGCCACTGTGAGAACAGGATGCTGGACTAGATGGGTCAGATCCAGCAGGCTCTTGTGCATAAATGGATGCCTAAATCTGCAATCCTATTTGCAGACATAGGGAGCTCCCTAGATAGATTAGTGTCCCCAAAGCGGCAAAGTACTGTGGGATCAATGCTATGTGTTAGAATGGATGCAAAAATGAGCCGTCCTACTTACAGGCAGGGGGAGCTCTACATGTACATCAGAGCAACCACTATCACTGGATCAGTGCTATATGGCAGAATGGATGCTTAATATCTTTCCTCTTGCTCAACAATTTGCCCCAGTTTAATGTTCTGCTTCTAAATTCCCTAAGGACAGCTAGGCATCATCACACTAGTGCCAAAACCATAACCTACATATTTCTGTTGAGACGGAACTTCTCAAGCTGCTCAAGAAACACTTTGCCCGCTCTTTGCCTTTTGCATGAACATGAAATGAATGGGTGGTCATTTCCCGCTAAGCAAAGGAAGGAGAGATTTTTAACACGCTTACACAAATTGCATAATCATGGAGGCATCTTCGTCTAGAGGTAGGGATGTTGGGAGTGGCTGCTATGAATGAGAACCTCTGAACAAACACAAGCAGGATCTAGAATTACAAGAGGCAAATACAGCTGACATGCTCTGCTCTTAGTCCTATAACAATTTGTCACTAACATTAAGGACTTGGAACTGAACTTGTAACTTCCCCCTGGTTTTTCTTTGGGCGGGGGAATGGGCAGTCAGGTAGCAGGGAAGGGTGTTTTTTTTAAAATTGCTTTCATATTCCAGATTTAAAATTGCTCCTCTTCCTCCAAAGGCCACAAGTTTGTAGTGAGGGGAGTTAAGGAGGCTGGGAATTGCCACTGAACAACCAGAATGCAAATGCAGAATATATCATTTAAGTAAAATAAATGTATTTAAATATTAGTAAGATACATTTTTTACATTTTGCATGATTTTAAAATAAGGATTTCAGACTTCTTGGTTTTTCTACTGTTTTTGCACTCCAAATGGTATGCTAGAAGGAAGATATAGGTAAGCAATTGAAGATATAGTAAGCAATTGGGAAGAGCAAGTGGGACTCACAACAAAAAAAAATTGGAGTACAGTATATCCTCACTTCACAAGTAGGGCAACCTCCTCTCCATCTCTCCTCTTCACCCAACCCTCAAGCTTTCAATTTTTCTTTCCTGACACACAGGAGTCTGTAGCTATTGGGTGTGCTCAGTCTTCACTGAGCTACTGCGTAGGGGTTTTCCCCATTTTAGGGTGGTGTACTTCTACAAATCTTGTGATTTGCCCAAGTGTAGCCTGTTATCTCCCACTGGTCCCATTTTGGCTATAACCCTGTTGACACTCAACCACCTGAATTTGCTATTAGAGGGAGTGATCTTACCTGTGTATCTCCTTATAAATAAGATAGGAAATTAAAATAAACTATAAGGCTATAAACTTTTTTAAAAAAACACATACCAAAAAACTGAAAATTCAGGGAAGGGACTTGACCCTCCCAGCTCTCCCCCATTATTCCTGCCCCCCCCCCCCCAGTTTTTAGCCCTGACTACCACTTGGAGTAACCACTTCCATCCAATGCCACATAATGTACAGTATTGTTTGGTATTCAAGTATATATACCACTCATGCAATTTTAATTATAATGTGCAAGATTGTAAAGAGGGATATTAAAGAAAGCACAGTACAAAATCCTGCTCTTTCTGGGGGGGGGGGATCCACTGTACTGTAGCATGAAGAGCTGCCAACAGTTCTCTGGCAACATGGCCTGTTATGAAACATCTGTCTGTGAAGTCCACATCTTGTTGAAGTCAACAGCCAAAACCAGAGGTCCCATAGATTGCTCTGTTTGGGCATAAAAACCTCCAGAGATCACTGAAAAGAAAGGAGGACACAGCCAAAAGGCCCAAACCAATTACTGCTTCTGCTGTTGCACCAACTTGCTCAAATCCCTTAGAGCAGAACATCTGTTAGCTACACAACTTCTGATCCAAATATGTAGTTCTACTCTCACAAACAGACCTGCTCTCCAGTTTTAGGTTAAGACCGCAAGGTCAATGAAACACTTGCTTGAGTCTGACATGCTATCTTGAAGTGCATTGGAAATTCAGCCTGTGTAGATTCTCTTGTGCTCCATCTGCAATGCAGGCAGTGAAAGGGTGAATGTACTTTCCCCCAGTTGAGAGACAGGCAAAGGTAGCAAGGGATGACCGTGAGCTGGGCTTGGTTCCATCTGGACAGGAACAGTGGTGCAGTCTGATAGTTTTAGACCAGGTGTGGGGAAACTTTGGCCTTCCAGATGTTGCTGAACAAAAGCCCTTCATTGCATTCAGCTGAGTAAGGGCCTGAACATCTCCCACCAAAGTGTCACTGCACATAAATTAAACATTTATGTAGCATATTTATTTTTAAAAAGCTTTTGGAAGTTTAATGCACAGTTTGCATTATCTTGTTGGAATCCTGAGAGCACTCCATGTAAGGTAAAAAGGTAAAGGTAAAGGTACCCCTGCCCGTACGGGCCAGTCGTGTCCGACTCTGGGGTTGCGCGCCCATCTCGCTTAAGAGGCCGGGGGCCAGCGCTGTCCGAGGACACTTCCAGGTCATGTGGCCAACGTGACGAAGCTGCTCTGGCGAGCCAGCACCAGCGCAGCACACGGAAACGCCGTTTACCTTCCCGCTAGAAAGTGGTACCTATTTATCTACTTGCACTTAAGGGTGCTTTCGAACTGCTAGGTGGGCAGGAGCTGGGACCGAACGACAGGAGCTCACCCCGCCGCGGGGATTCGAACCGCCGACCATACGATCAGCAAGTCCTAGGCGCTGAGGTTTTACCCACAGCGCCACCCGTGTTGGTAGATCAATATTATTATCTCCATATTGCAGGCGGAGAAGATGAGGCTGAGAAGAGTAGCCTCACCTGAAGAAGTGTGCATGCACACGAAAGCTCATACCAAGAACTGACTTAGTTGGTCTTTAAGGTGCTACTGGAAGGAATTTTTTTTGTTTTGACTATGGCAGACCAACACGGCTACCTATCTGTAACTGAAGCCTCACCTGACACCATCAAGCCAATTCATGGCAGAGGCAATAACTGAACCATGGAAAGTAGCAGCCTCCTGCACTTCAGAGACAGTTGCAGATGGAATTGCTTGTTGTTAAAAGCGAGCCTGAGTGTGGTTTGCGTTCTGAATCTTCCTTGTAAGCAAGGTCCAACTTACAATAGATTTCCTACTTTGGCCGAATACATGCCCCTTCTTTGCTGGATGCTGTTGGGCAGAGGCAAAGGCCAGGCTTAGTGTTTCAGCTTTGAATGGCATAGGCTGGAGGGGAGGGTCTTGGAGTTGGTTAGCAAACAAGAAGGAGACGGAGGGGCAGAACTCCAAGTGAGCTGGGGATGACAGACGGGGACAAAAAGACACAGAGGGTGGCATTTTGCTATCCTTTAAATCCAATGCTGCCCTGATGGGGGAAGCCAGCCCCTCTTGGGATGTGATTGGGAATTCAATCTTAATTCCAGCTATCTTAATGGGCATCATCCTCCACTGCACCAGTTTAAGGGACACAGGGCAGGGCACAGGGCACACTCAGCTCTGTCTCCCACTGCTCCCAGCCCCCACAACATCCACTGCCTCTCTTTACCTAATGGTAGAGCCAACCAGGCAGAGGGCCTTCTCTGTAGTGACGCCCGCCCTGTCGAATGCGCTCCCATATGTCAATGAAATAACTACAGTGGTACATCGGGTTACAGGCGCTTCAGGATACAGACACTTCAGGTTACAGACTCTGCTAACCCAGAAACAGTACCTCGGGTTAAGAACTTTGCTTCAGGATGAGAACAGAAATCACACAAATTAAGTTCTTAACCCGAGGTACCACTGTATCTGGCTTTTAGAAGACATCTGAAGGCAACCCTTTTAGGGTTCCCGTTTAGGGAAGTTTTAATGTTTTATCGCCTTATTATTATTATTATTATTATTATTATTATTATTATTATACAAAGCATATGCTTGTCCATTGACTTACAGCTCATCAACACGATTTTGCCACCATTGTTCCATAGTGAGCAATGCAAAAAGGGACACCTTTGTTACCCTGAGTAGCAGTTCAGGCTGGAAGATGACACTGTCAATCAGTTACCTTGGGTTACAAAGGTATCATTCATTTCCATACAGCTCTTTACTCATAAAAGCTGTTAATGCAGCATTGAGAGACCCATTGCCACTGATTTGAGAAGTGAGGGTATCAAACACACTTTCCTACCCAACAGGAACATGCCACAGTGCCAAAAGTTACATCAACTGAGTTTTAACACCTCTTGAGGTTTTTGAGAAAGTAGGTTGCTATATAAAAAAAACCCACAACCATGTTATAATCCGGTTAAGTCTCTTCCGATGCTGAGGTTCGTTTCACTGTTACAAACATTTCACTGTTACAACAATCTCTTCTGGGATTTGGGGTGAAGCCAGCCTCAGGCATAGTGAAGCAATTGGCTCTTTCTCCTTGTGGTGCCAAATCTTAGGAAGTGCCAAATATTTATTCAGCTGCCTGGATTGCGTAAAGTTCAATGGGAGCAGTTGGGATAAGCCAACAAGTCATGCCAATCTTCAAGCACACCACATCTTTGTGAGATTATTCTATATAGGTCATGTTCACACATGACTTTTCGACAGGGATGAGGAACCTCAACTTGCATGAGGGGTGTAGCAGGGGTGGGGCAGGGGACTGTGGCCAGACACCTCCATGCAGGCATTGGCTTCCACAGGGATCCCCATTCCATCCAGGCATGTCCTGCTGGGTCCTGTCCCTGGCTCTCCATCCTTCCCTGCCTGTGGCCTGGGGGGGGGGGTCTCACCCACCTAGGTTGCAGTGATACAGACCAGATTGGCCTCCTCATTCACAATCAGGTCATGGGTGAAGGAGAGCCAACCTGACATTCCGCAACAGCAGCCACAGCCCCGAGGGCTGACTGACAGGACAAGTGCAATTCCCCAGGTTGAAGGAGTGGCTGGCATACAGCACAGTCACTAACATGTGATAGCCGTGTGGCGTGTGAATTGGTTCAGGGGTGAGGAAAGCAAAAAGTTCAACAAAATCAGTCTGGCTTCAACACATTATCTGTAACCCACCTTAAAAGAAGGTTTTTATTTTTATTTTTAAAAAATGAGTTAGGAAATAACCAACAACATAAACAACCCTATTAGCTGGCACTGCACCCCACATAAGGACCCAGTTGCCACAACCCCAGCAGACCTGGTGTCAACTGGCTGGACCTGAAAATGTCACCCACCCCAGGCAGTGATGTTGCCCAGCCCTTTGGGGCAAGGAAAGGCATCTGAACACACCAAGGAACCAACCACTTCACTGCAAACCCGCACATTTCCTACTTACCGTTAATCATTTTCAGAATCTTTCCCACAACCTGACAAACTTGCTTGACTTGCCATTAGGCAATAGGATACAACTGGAGCTGCCTGAGAACAAACTAACCTGTGGCCTGTGGCAACTATGCGTAGCTGTAACATTTGGGTGCCTACGCTGGTTCTGGCAGGTTTGAGGGGGCCACAGATGAGATGCATTCTGGTCTGCCTCACAGTCTGGCCACTAAGCTTTTCTCCTTTCCACTGCTTCCTTTTCCTTAAAAATAAATAAGTCATGGTATCCTGGCAGCAGTGCTATTTGCCCTCCCTGTCACCCTGACTAACTGGCTGTGTGGGTTAAGTAGGTAGCAAGCAAGCAGGCAGGGTCGGTGGTGAGAGTTCAGATGTTTGCCAGGTGCACTGCAAAGCAAAACACTGCAAGAGCCAAATCCTCTGAGGGTCTCACTTCCTGCCAGAAAAAAACCACAAAAACTTAAGAATTTCAGGAGCTAGTGCTTGAATTATTTTTTTTCTTTCTCCCTCCCAATCTCTTTTCCTTTTGTCTCATGTCTCTTTGATTTTAACTCTCAGGGAATGGACTATTATTTCTAATCACTGGAACTCTGGGATTTTACTGTATACCCAGTGAAATTAATGGAGTTAAGTTAATCGTGCCCATTAATTTCAATGGGTTAACTCTGAGTAGAACTAACCTTGGCTACAATCAAAATGGAAGAGGAGAGTCAGGCTGTTTTGAAAGAACTGGGAGTTTATTAAACCTCTTGCAGAGGATTTTATACAGCAGTCAATGGTCAAGCAAAACCATGGAGAGGAACAGGAGGAGTAGGAACCAGGCACAAACACTCCTTCCACAATAAACTACTAGTATCTAAAGTTGCCAAAATACTCCCTGTTGTTTTCATTGTTGTAATGATCTAATAGTCTACTCTTCTGTAACCTTTCCATCACTGCAGAATATTAAACTAGATTTAAAGGTTGGCAGTGCCCCTTTCTTTAAAAACAGGCTTCAGGAAATGTACAATATAAACAAAATAATTTTTGTTCATAGCAAGCATACTTCTCTGCTTCTTCAGTTCCTTTTACCTCCTCTGAACAATTTTTTCTTTAAACAGTTTTTTCTCTAACTTGGAAAGCTCTTTATTGCGGATATAAACCTGCCCAGCTTTATTGTTGCTTATTTGGGTAAAGATTATAACTTTATTTGCCTTAAGATGTAATTTTGGGATGAATGGGCCTTCTCCTTTGCATAGGTCATTTTTCTTTACAATGGAATATTACTCCCAGCTGCGTTTAAACTGTGCACAAGATAACCATGTTTGTTGAAATTGCCTACTTATGGTTCTGACATATATCGTGAAAGAGGATCTCTTTTGACTGTTCTCCCTCCTTTGATAATGCAATAGTAAATTTTTAAATTGCTTTGGAAGATTTGAACCAAGGATGCCAAAATCTGGTTTGATTTTCTTTTTCCCCTTCCATCTTGTTCTGGACTGTAGTAATCACTGCATTTTAACTACAGTTCTAAGTGATGTTTTAATGTTATTTAATATGCTGTAATAAATAAATGTACCCCACCCTAGGACTACTGTGGTGAAGATGAGGTAACAAACTGATATCACTAAATAACTAAATATAAAGGAATTGAGGTAACTGAAGGTGCTGTCTTCTCATAGTCTGGGGTCCACAGAAGTATTGCACCTTAAACAGCAGGGACAGGTCACAGCAAGTCTAGACTAGTGCTGTGTCACATCCGGTAGTCCAGTCTAAGTAGGTAGGTAGGTACTGACAAAATCCGGACCACTGGACAAGTGGTGGCATGAACTCTGTCACAGATAGCTGCTTCTGAGGATTGATGAATGATGCTGGCCAGGTACCTCCTATTAGCCCTGCTTCTGTTGAAATATCTTTCTTTAAAAGGGCCACTGTCCTAGTCTGTAACTTTAGGATTGGAGCTGGTAAGGGCTGGATAATAAACTCTGGATAATTCATCTAGGCTTCTCAGCTCAGTGTCCAGCAAGTACAGTCATACCTCATGTTACAGATGCTTCAGGTTATGTCTTTTCAGGTTGCATCCCGAGGCGTCCCAGAAGTACTGGAAAGGGTTACTTCCGGGTTTTGCTGCTCGTGCATGTGCAGAAGCACTAAATCACGCTTCGTGCATACGCACAAGCACCAAATTTCGCCACGCACCTGCACAGATACAGCACTTCATGTTGCACTCTTTTCAGGTTGCGAACAGGCCTCCGGAACGGATCCCAGAGGTACCATTGTAGTTGGTATGTTGATTCCTGCTCATTTGTTTGCTAACTTTGTACCCTAGCTTTCCACCAATTGGTGCTCAATGCCCATAATACAAATCCAATAAAATATAACAAATTATAGTAAAACAATAGAATATAAAGTAAAAAAAAGGTAAAAATGAGATAACTAAACACCAATAAAAATAATTTGTTAAAACCACTTAACACATATTTGTAAATCATGTTTTATTTATTTATAAGTATCTATAAAGCATTTAATATATATATTAAAATCTCTTGGCAGTCTGCAACATAAAAGCAAACAGTATCATTAAAACAAAAAGTCAGCATAAAATGAGGATGACTACTGCTGAAACAACATCTAAGTTTTGCTTTAAAGGAGTCTCCAGTCTGAAATGCACAGGGAACTGTCCATGGTGCCACTGAAACTTTGTCTCCTGTTGCTTAAAACAGGACATGTGTGTTTTAGATCCTGACCAAGATACTTGATGCCTGGGCTTGGCAAAGGGCAAGATGGCACCCCATTCCTTGTTCAGAAGCCAAGCACTTTCAATGCTAGTGATGAGGCAGTGTCTTCCATGGCACCTGAGGGCAGCAAACTAGCTTAGGGGTTGCAGGTCAGGTTAAGTCTTCTTCTTCTTTGGCGATCACTCATAGCTGAGTAAGATTGTCTTCCATAAACACAGTTTTAACAATGAGTCCGTAAGTGACTGTGGAGGCCAATTCTGGATCCACATGTCCTTCCACAGTGCGGACATTAGTTTCTGGGTGGGAGCTGATCATGGTGTGAATTTGCCAAGCATGCCTTCCTCTTAGCATGTTTCTCCCTTGCGTAGGGCACCTTTTCTAGCCCCTGCTCCTTTTGGAGGTGAGTAGAATGGATCCTAAAAAGGGCTGCTCACTCATGGATACAGCGGCCAAGCTGCTCAACTGCCTTGTTCCTTGAGTCAGAATGACTGAATCTGTATCTACCGCCTATTTGCCGGTTCATACTAGGGGCTTCCAGATTTAATGATCCTGCCCCCATTACAATTTGCTGATCGCCATGGGACTTTGGGGGTTTGGGTTGGGTTTCTGGAAGATGCCTGTGCATGAATTTATTTTATGTGTGTAGATCAGTGCATGCTGACCAACACACAGTCTTTGCAGTAAGGCTCTGTCTCGATGGCATGAGTAGTTACAACAACTGGTAGTTTCTTATCTGCTGCAGCCTTCATCCACCTTCACAGCCGTTGTAGCATACCGCTTGTTATCATCCGCCTGTTCTGCCCTTGAGGACCTCTTGGATCATTCTTTGTCTAGCTCCTTCCCTTTGATCTTACCACCTTGGGTGACCCTGCTGAGAGTATGAGATTCCCGATGGCTTCACTCACAAGGGTCATAGGAACGTGCAAGTCCATTCACCACAACAAGGTGATGATCCAGCGAGTGACCCAGGTTAAGTAGCACACAGTGCTCTGTCCTTGAGAACTGTGCTACTCCAGGCCTCACTCTTTCTAATGGCAGGGCTGGCTCTGAGCCACTCAGAAAGGCAGTGCCACTGGAGGCATGCTGCCCAAGGGTGTCCCCAAGCCTGTTCTCTTGTCCTATTGTGTGTAGCTAAGCTTAGAGACATATACTAAACTGCTTACTACTTTCCTGTTTGCTGCTGCTCTTCCTGCTGCTGCCCAGGAGGACTCTCCTGTGTGAGTGTCTGAGGGCCCTGCTCCTTCCTGCCACTCACCATCTGGCCTGGGGCGGGACCTGAAGCCTCACAGGGACTGCTGCGCTCTGCTGCCCAGGAAGACTCTTCTGTGTGAGTGTCTGAGGGCCCTGCTCTTGCCGCTTACCATCTACCTGGCCCAGGTCGGGGCCTGAAGCCTCACAGGGACTGCTGTGCTCTGCTGCCCAGGAGGAATCTCCTGTGTGAGTGTCTGAGGGCCCTGCTCCTTCCTGCCACTCACCATCTGGCCTGGGGCGGGGCCTGAAGCCTCATAAGGACTGCTGCGCTCCGCTGCCCAGGAGGACTCTCCTGTGTGAGTGTCTGAGGGCCCTGCCCTTGCCGCTTACCATCTACCTGGCCCAGGGCGGGGCCTGAAGCCTCACAGGGACTGCTGTGCTCTGCTGCCCACTCCTGTGTGAGTGTCTGGGGACCCTGCTCCTTCCTGCCACTTACCACCTGGCCCAGGGCAGGGCCTGACGGGCCTCACTAGGACAGTTGCTGTTACTGCTGGAGGGGTGCAGAGTGCTTTTAAAATGTTTTAAATTTTTTCTTTTGAATTTTTTGTATGTAGGGGGGTAGGGGATGGATGTTTATTGGGCCTGGGAATTTGTTTGATTTTATGTTTTTGTAATTTTTACTGTTTTTTGTTTGTATTGTTTTATTGTTTTATTTTAAGGTGTTATTTTGTTCTTAAGGGGAGGGGTCAGGGCTGCTGGGGAGTAGGTCCCAGCCAACAAAATGGCTGGGGCATGTTCCACAGGGGGGGATGCACTGGGACAACCAATCTCAGTGATCACAGGTAGGAGGAGGAGTTACGCTAAGACCAGACCATGTCATTACAGAGGAGGCAGGTTTAGTCGTTGTCTGAGAACTATCCCTGCCTCCGGGTCTGGTCCTGACCGGATGGATACTAGAATCAGCAAGGGATACCCACATGACCTGAAGGTGCTGCTGTGCAATGCCAGGTCAATGATTCATAAGACCACTGCCATCTATGACTTGATCATGGATGGAGGACTTGACCTGGCATGTGTAACAGAGACTTGGTTGGATGAAGCAGATGGGCCTGTCCTTGCTGCTGCTTGTCCACCAGGTTTCTCTTACGCACAGCAATCCAGGTCATGTGGGCGGGGAGGGGAGGGGTTGCAGTGATTTTTAGGAAGTCATTAGTTTGCACCAGGCGTCCTATTGGGAAGACCCAGTTTCCCGAGTGCATGTTCTGGAAGTTGGGCAATAGGGACAGTACAGGATTCCATTTGGTGTACCGACCTCCCCACTGCACCAAGGATTCCCTGCCCGAGCTGCTTCAGGTTGTGGCGGATGTTCTCCTGGAGACACCTAGCTTGGTTGTCCGAGGGGATTTTAACATCCATGCCTACACGACCTTACAAGGGGCTGCTCGGGACTTCATGGAAAGCATGGCCTCCATGGGGCTGTCCCTGAATAAGTCTGCGGACATGCCTTGGACCTGGTGTTTACCTCTATGGATGTTGGTGATCTGACACTAAGTAAAAGCGAAACAAAAGAAGTGCCATGGTCAGATCACTTCCTGGTGCAACTGGACTTCTCTGCGACCCATCCCCCCTGCAGAGAGGTGGGACCGATTCGGATGGTCCGCTCCCGCCACTTAATGGATTCAAATGGTTTCCAGAGAGTGGTAGGGGATGTTTTATCCCATGTTGATGTTTTATCCCATGTTGACTCATTCCGAATCTGACCGGACACAGGTTAGAGCTCAACGTCGAGCCTACCAAGTGGCGATAGCGACAGTGAAGAAGACTTTCTTCGCCGCCTCTATTGCATCTGCAGAAAACAGCAGCAGGAGACTTTTTCAGGTGGTTCACAATTTAGCGGAACCACCTGCGACATCGGGGCCCAGTACGGGCCACATGATCTCCTGCAATGATTTCGCAAAGTTTTTTTGCAGATAAAATCGCTCAGATTCGGGAAGAAGTAGACTCCACCGTGGGAGCAGGGCCAGGGTGGGAGAGTGCTAGAGTCCTGTCTAGTCAAGTTGTGTGGGATCAATTCCAATCTGTTACCTCCGAGGATGTGGACAGGCTGCTTGGACGAGTGAAGCCAACCACCTGTCTCCTGGATCCTTGCCCATCCTGGCTTATAAAAGCTAGCCAGGAAGGACTGGGCGATGGGCTTCGTGGGGTGGTGAATGCTTCCCTCCGTGAGGGAGCCTTCCCAGACCCGCTGAAAGAAGCGGTTATTAAACCGCTTCTTAAAAAACCATCTTTAGATGCAGCCACGATGGCCAATTATCGCCCAGTCTCAAATCTTCCATTCTTGGGCAAGGTGATTGAGCGAGTGATGGCTGAACAACTCCAGGCACGCCTGGAAGAAGCGGACCATTTGGATCCCTTCCAGTCGGGATTCAGGCCTCATCATGGGATCGAAACTGCCTTGGTCGCACTGGTTGATGATCTCCGGCGGGCTAGGGACAAAGGTAAGAGCTGTTTCCTAGTTCTGCTGGATCTCTCAGCGGTGTTTGATACCATCAACCATAACATCCTTCTGGACCGTCTTGAGGGGCTGGGAGCTGGGGGCACTGTCATACAGTGGTTCCGCTCCTTCCTCCTGGGCCGTGTTCAGAAAGTGGTGGGGGGGATGAGTGTTCAGACCCCTGGGCTCTCACTTGTGGGGTGCCTCAGGGTTCTGTCCTTTCCCCCATGCTTTTCAACATTTACATGCAGCCACTGGGAGAGATCATCAGGAGGTTTGGGCTGGGTGTTCATCAGTATACGGATGATACCCAGCTCTACCTCTCTTTTAAATCAGAACCAGTGAAGGCGGTGAAGGTCCTGTGTGAGTGTCTGGAGGCGGTTGGAGGATGGCAGCTAACAGATTGAGGTTGAATCCTGACAAGACAGAAGTACTGTTTTTGGGGGACAGGAGGCGGGCAAGTGTGGAGGATTCCCTGGTCCTGAATGGGGTAACTGTGCCCCTGAAGGACCAGGTGTGCAGCCTGGGAGTCATTTTGGACTCGCAGCTGTCCATGGAGGCACAGGTCAAATCTGTATCCAGGGGAGCTGTTTACCAGCTCCATCTGGTACGTAGGCTGAGACCCTATCTGCCTGCAGACTGTCTCGCCAGAGTGGTGCATGCTCTGGTTATCTCCTGCTTGGACTACTGCAATGCGCTCTACGTGGGGCTACCTTTGAAGGTGACCCAGAAACTACAACTAATCCAGAACGCAGCAGCTAGACTTGTGACTGGGAGCGGCCGCCGAGACTATATAACACCGGTCTTGAAAGACCTACATTGGCTCCCAGTATGTTTCCGAGCACAATTCAAAGTGTTGGTGCTGACCTTTAAAGCCCTAAACGGCCTCGGTCCAGTATATCTGAAGGAGCGTCTCCTCCCCCATCATTCTGCCCGGACACTGAGGTCCAGCTCCAAGGGCCTTCTGGCAGTTCCCTCACTGCGAGAGGCCAAGTTACAGGGAACCAGGCAGAGGGCCTTCTTGGTAGTGGCGCCCGCCCTGTGGAACGCCCTCCCATCAGATGTCAAAGCGATAAACAACTACCTGACATTCAGAAGACATCTGAAGGCAGCCCTGTTCAGGGAAGTTTTTAATATGTGACATTTTCATCTTTGTTGGAAGCCGCCCAGAGTGGCTGGGGAAACCCAGCCAGATGGGCGGGGTACAAATAATAAATTATTATTATTATTATTATTATTATTATTATTATTATTATTATTATTATTCCTTTCTGTTGTTTCCTGTGGTGAATTTTAGATTTTTAGCTTCTTGGGGAAGGGATGCTGATGAGGATATCTTGCTTTTCTTTTTAATATTCACACAGTGTATTTTGTTGTTATTACATTGTGAATGGTCACTGTGTTCATTATATTATTGATTTATTATTGTATTGTTTATATTTATTGACTGCCTGGGGTGGTTGTTTTACATACGTTGACTGCAATCCCATGCAAGTTTATTCAGAAGTAAATACCGTTGCATTCATTGGGACCTACTTCCAGATAAGTGTGCCTAGGACAGCAGACTTAAGCTTTAATTGATTTGTCAGTCCTGAGGCTCAGAAGATGAAATAAGTGAAGAAGAGATACATGTATTAAAGGTAGAGAAACAATATTGCTTACAAAATTTGAAACCCTTAATGTTAAAAATAAATATTCTTTTACTTAAGAATGGAACTGTCAACTTAAACTTCCTATGCAGCTGATGTAGAACTAAGTTCTCTCCCAAACACATGCTTTTTAAACACTTTTCTTTACAATGAAAATCCCTGCTCCTCTGCAATGTGCTGCCTCCCATATAATCAGTCCCCCCTTCTTTTTTAACATGCTGAGTCAGTCACCATGTCTCAGCTTAACATACCTCACACAGGGCAGTTGTGAGGATAAAATAGAGGAAAGGGAATCCTGCACGTTGCCTGCAGAAAATGTCCATAATAAATTGTAATAAATCCATCTGGCACGGGATGCTTTAGCTGAGATTCTTGGACTAGGTGACTGCTGGTCACTCTACAATTCTATGTAATATAGTTTTGAAGAATAATCGTAATAATTTGTTTGACCTCACTACAAATGCGCTGTTCCTCCTGTACTTTGGGTGTGCCCAACTGTTTGACCGCCTTATAACTTTCCTCCCACGTTTTATTAGGAATAAACCCTGCTGACCCCATGGGGTTTGTGCCAAATCTTTTCACCTTTTCTTGTGTATATGTAAACGCCCCCTAACCCCCCCCCGCCGCCGCCTTGCTCCCCTTCTTCAACTCTTTCTCTCTCGTGGTTTTGCGGTGGTGGTCTTGCCTTTTCGACCTGAGAAACCAACATAGCCCGCCGGGCCTTTCTGAGGAGAGCCTGCGAGAAGCTAAGAAGACGCCAGAGGGCGTCGGCGGTGGGAGGAGCCCCGTCCAGGCCGCCGCCTGCGCTGCTGCTGCTGCTACCACCAGCACCACCACCAGGGGGGCCTTCTTCAGGCGAGCGCCTCAGCCGCGGCGGGGCGGGACTTTGGGCCGGCAGCCCAGCTCCTTCGCCGCTCTCGCTGAGGGGAAAACAAAACAAGGCGAGAGGCGGATGAAGCTGCTCGGCTAGAGGTCGCCTGAGCGGGAGGCGGCAGCAGGCAGGCAGGCTGCCCGGCTTGCTGGCTGGCGTTCTCGCCTGAGCATCCCTCCGGCTCGGCGGGGCGTGAGGTGAGCGAGGAGGAGAAGCGAGGCTTAAAAGAGAGCGAAGAGCCAAGGTGGGCTGGGCGCCCTCGAAGTGCTGCTGGGGGTGGGGGTGGCGGTGCCTCAGGGATTCACCTCAGAGGCAGCGGGTGGGACGAGGCGGCGGCGGCGGAAGGAGACCGGCTTTTTCTGCTCTCTTTTTTCCTGCGCCTCTCGCTCGCCGCCTCCGAGGTCCCTTTTCTCTTTATCGCCAGTGCAGGCGCCACAAAAGGTTTTATTTTATTTTATTTTGGGTGTCGGGGCAGCGCGAGGAGGGTGGCGGGTGGCTCAGGCCGGCCCTGCCATTAGGCAGCGGGTTTTTTTTGGGGGGGGGGGGTGTCTCTGTGTGTTTCAAATGCTGAATATTCAAATTGAATATTTATTATTATTACTATTTTCAGATTGATGTTATTATCTGCTGTTACCACCACCAGGAATAGGAGAGTCAGTGTTTTATGCCTGGGGACGTTTCTGTGGGGCCAACTGAAATGTTGCCAAATAGTGTGCAAGCTCCGAAGTCCTCTAGGTTTTTTCATCAGTCTTCCCTAGAAGGCAGACAAAAAGCAAAATGGGGTGGGGACAAGAGAAAGAGAAAAACTTGGCTGTCAGGGGAAGGCCTCAGTTAAGCATCATTTTTCTCTCTTCTGCACTGGCTAACATCTAAGCCCAGCCTTCACCAACTTGGTGCCCTCCAGACATTTTGCTCAGGGCTGGTGGAAGTTGTAATCCAAAACAACTGGAGGGCATGAGGTTGACAAAGGCTGATCTGACTTGAGGAAGAGTTCTGGACAACTTGGAAGCTTGCACACTTATTTTGTGATGTTTTGGTTAGCCTAATGTTTAGCCTAATTTTTGCGAGCCACCTAGAATCCCACTTCTGGGGGGAAAGGTGGGGTATAAATAAATATAACAATAATGCAGCTAATTTTTGTGTAAAATAACTTGAAGAGTCTGTAGGTGCTGTACACCTTTACTGGGGTGGGGCACAATTTGGTCCTCTCTCCCAGACAGCAAGGTGTCCTGGGCAGGCCCCTGTGAGGGGCTCCCTGCCCCTAAACAATCTCCATGGACAACAGTTTAGGAATCCCTGCAGTAGTGGAGCCTGACACCTGCAGCTGAGGACCAAGGCACTTTGGGTTGGATGGATTGATGGCAGCTCCTGTTCCTTGTTGCAGCCAAGTCCACGTACAAGTGAATGGGAGTTTTTGTTTGCTTTCTTATCCACTTTTCACCATGAGGTTCTAGGGCAATTAAAAAATACAGTATTAAAATCAGTAAAAATGTCTATATTCAGAAGGAAAGACTGGGAACTACCATTAGGGGCCCTCTCCGAGCATAACATTTTAGAAGGTCTGAATAGAGTTTCCCCCATTCACTTGTATGGAACAGGGGATAAGGGGCTGCTGCCAAAGTAAATCTACTTTTCCTTATTTCAGATTTTGTATACCACTGTTTATGAAAAAGCCAGGAAAACAAACAACAAAATAGAGCAACACAGTATGTAAAGCAAAACATAATAATAATAATAATAATAATAATAATAATAATAATAATAATAATTTATTATTTATATGGTTTCCCCAGCCACTCTGGGCGGCTTCCAACAAAAGATTAAAAATACATTAAAACATCATTCATTAAAAACTTTCCTATGTCTTCTAAACGTCAGATAGTTGTTTATTTCTTTGACATCTGATGGGAGGGCATTCCAAAAATAAGATTCTGCTCAATACTCTTCCACTCACTCAATACCTACACAAATTCCAAACCCTTTATTACACTTGTACTTACACAAGCACACATTCACCCACACTTAAACACACAAAGAAACACACTTTCCCTCACTCTGATCAATTGCGGGTCGCAACAGTCCTCAGGATGCTGTACAAAAGAACCATACTATATCACTGGCAGCCTAGCACTAAAATAAATGGGCACTAGGCTCTCTTTTACTTGGAGAGAATGAGGAAAAAGGAGAGATAGCTGTGGTGAAACAATTATCTTGCCTACTTTCACAGAAAATATTCCTAGGCACCAGAGATTGTATCAATATATTTTGCTACCCTCAGGGTTAAAAAATAATGTTGCTGTTCCCTTCACCATCTGTATGAAAGAGTGGGAGAGATGAGGTAAAAGTATAAGATGTAAGTTGTTTTGAAACATTTTATATGTAAGTGACAAATGGATGAAATAAATACTACCACTACTACTAAAAGGGGACTGCAGCATGGAGGAAAGTACACAATCAACACCCACCCACACATATTACACTTCGTTGTCCTTGGAGCCTAGAAATGGGGGAGGAGGGATCATGTTCCCCCTTTCAGGATGATTGAAAACGGCTGTTTACACATGTACAGTTGTGTGTGCATAGACTTCCATGCATTCAAGAACCCAATGTGATGGCAGTAGCAGGTCACATGGGAAGCCTATGTGTACAAAAGTGTATGCATAAAGCCCCACCCTCATTTGTTGAAATGCTACGGGTGACATGAATGACTGATGGGGCAGGACCAGGGGATGTGGTTCTGCTCCCTTTCGTTGTGTTTAATGTTACACATAGAGGGCATGTTTTCAAAGTCTGCAGCTTCATTGTCTCTGTTCTTTGTACTGATAGCAGTGCTTTGCATCTTTTTAAAAGGGATATCAACAACTGGAGTACCTTGAGTTAAATCTGCTTTTTAAAAAGATGCTACCTGACATACCAGGGATGCGGGTGGCACTGTGGGTCTAGGGCCACAGAGTCTAGGGCTTGCCAATCAGAAGGTTGGCGGTTCGAATCCCTGCAATGGGGTGAGCTCCCATTGCTCGGTCCCTGATCCTGCCAACCTAGCAGTTCGAAAGCACAAAGTGCAAGTAGATAAATAGGTACCGCTCCAGCAGGAAGGTAAACGGCGTTTCCGTGCACTGCTCTGGTTTGCCAGAAGCGACTTAGTCATGCTAGTCCCATGACCTGGAAGCTGTGCACCGGCTTCCTCGGCCAGTAAAGTGAGATGAGTGCTGCAACCGCAGAGTCGTCCGTGACTGGACCCTAATGGTCAGGGGTCCCTTTACCTTTTACCTGACACACCACAATTGCCAGCTGGAAGGCAAGGACTTGTGGAGAAGTGGCACCTGAGGCACCTTTATTGAACGCTATTCAGGGAATGGGGAAAACTGGACCACCAGCCCTCAATCCATCTTAAGCTGGAAAACTAGTTGGTGCTGACCATGACCATAGAAACATATAGGATGGTGTATACATATTGCATTGGAATTGTTTTTAAGTATCTTGTTTTCAAGAACTTGCAGCCTGATTATAATTGTGTTTCACTGGAAAGTAGAGTCCACTGAAATCAGTAGGAAATATTTCTGAATAAAGTCACTTGAGTTTAGAGTATTAGTCTGACAGCACCCTGCAGACGCTCACAAATCAGGTACCTGATTCCTGTGCCAGAATTAAGTCTGTGTAATTAGTACTTTCCTTTCTTTTTCTGCCTTCCCACTGTGCCATTCTGTCTCCTTGTGTATCTTAGGATACACTTACACTTCCCATTTTTATCTACATAGGAGTTCTGCTAATTTACACAGCACAGATTCATACTTCCTCTGTGATGATAACCAAACTTCTTTAGCTTTAGTTTGATAGTAGGAACACGGGTGACACTGTGGTCTTAACCACTGAGCCTCTTGGGCTTGCCAATCGGAAGGTTGGCAGTTCAAATCAGCGCGATGGGGTGAGCTCCCGTTGCTCTGTCCCAGCTTTTTCCAACCTAGCAGTTTGAAAGCACACTAGTGCAAGTAGATAAATAGGTACTGCTGTGGTGGGAAGATAAATGGCATTTCCGTGTGCTCTGGCTTCTGTCACAGTGTTCCATTGTGCCAGAAGCGGTTTAGTTATGCTGGCCACATGACCCAGAAAGCTGTCTGTGGAGAAATCCTGGCTCTCTCGGCCTGAAGCAAGATGAACGCTGCATCCTATAGTTGCCTTTGACTGGACTTAACCATCCAGGGGTCCTTTACCTTTTACCTTTACCTTTACTTTACCTTAGTTTGGTAGTAGTTTCACTTATACCAAACAATGCTATGAATATCCTGTACTCCTCTGCAGTGAATATTCAACACAGTCCTTATTTATTTTAGTCCACTTTATTGAGTTCCTAATACTTGTATATTCTACAGAATATATGATGCTGATTCATGAGACAGAAGAAGAGAGCACTGTGACCAGCTACTGATTTCTGGGAAGGCAGTTTTTAAAAATGCTGGAATTGTTGATGCTGCCGTACAAAGTTTGTAACTAGTGTGCAAGCCGTTGAACAAGCCGTTCAATCAGTAAGTACATAGTAACTAACACAAAATTAGCATTGGTGATTTGTGTGTATGTTGTCATTGTAGTTCCTGCTATAAATCCACCATGAATTCTGTATTAATTTTTTTACTTTAGTTTTTGGTGTAAATAGCATTAATGGGCCTTCCCCCATCTTCCAATTTATTCAAAAGTATTCAAAAACACCTAGAATTTGTAGGTTTCTCACTGCCCCCCCCACTATATTTCATTGTCATGTATAGTGACACCTTTAGTCTGAGAACACAAATTCTTTATGAATGTTTGCCAAACATCAGCAAAACCATCTCTGAATTTGAGGGGTGGGTGGTTTCATGTTTGGGTTTGATTTCTATTGCTTGTTTATTAGGAATCCACTTTTCTGTTATTCTTATTGTTACTGTTATTACTTTTTATTAAATTTGTATACCACCCTCCAACTGAAGATCACAGAGTGGTTCACAACATAAATATACAAAATGAGAGTGCAAATATATAATAAAAACAAGAATGAGAACAAAAAACCCTCTCCTACAAACACATTTAAAAGGATATAGAATGTTAATCAGCCAAAGCCCTGGTTAAATAGGAGCATTTTTGTCTGGCACCTAACAATATATCGTGAAGATGCCAGGTGAGCCTCCCTGGGGAAAGCATTCCACAAATGGGGAGCCATTCTGCACATTAGTTTGTACTTTGTGGTACTGTCTTTCTTGCAATTGACAATTTCTCTGTCTGTTTACCTGGGGGCTGGTTCACACATATACAGTGGTACCTCGAGTTTCAAACTCCTCAGGTTACAAACTCTGCTAACCTGGAAGAGTTACCTTGAGTTGAGAGCTTTGCCCCAGGATGAGAACGGAAATCGTGTGCCAGCGGCACAGCGGCAGCAAGAGGCCCCATTAGTGAAAGCACGCTAATTAAGAACAGTTTCAAGTTAAGAACAGATCTCGGAACGAATTAAGTTCGTAACTAGAGGTACCACTTTACTCATGAATGTCTCTGCCAGTTTCTTAATAAAAAAAGAATGAGAAGGACCATGAAATTTTCATCTCAGTTGTTAATTCTAGTTAATTCTAGCTGAAACCAAGCAAATACAGTATATATACTGATTTTCAGGAGTTTTTCTGTAGACTCAACACAGTAACAATGTAAAGATGACTGAACCAGTAAAACTGACTGTCCAGAAAGTTACAGGCCTCTGGCCTGATGATAAAGTACTGCTATTGTTTGGTGCAGAAGTATTGCTCTTAATTTTTTATTGTGATTACGATATTAGGAGCAAGCTGTGGGATTGTGTATTTCATCCCTCTATGGCACTTATTCATTTCACCCTTCCTCTCATAGCTTTAACCATGGTCAAGGATTTATGCCTATACTGGTCTTGGGCATGGTCAGTGCCCCACTGCACCCATTGTAGTCAGGGTTTGGAAAGCCTATTCAAGAGAGAACATGGTTAGAGTATGCATGGCTAATGCTGGTGTCTGAGGAATGGCGAGAGCAATTTGTATGCATGAAAAGAGGGTGTGCATGATACAATAGCCTGCTCTCAAAACGTTGACAGTCAGGAACATTACAACTGTGTCCCCTGAAAGAGTTTTTGGTGTGTTTTTTAAGAGAAACAATAATGTGATGGTATTTGTGATGTTGAGATAGAATAAATTGGGAAAGAGTATCAATTCAGCTGCAGACAGCAGAAGTATCACTGAGAATAGTACTGCCTTCTGTTGTTTCAAAGGGAAATGCATTCTAGTGTGGTTTTCCTTTCACAAGAGGAGCTCAGGTTACTTATGTGACAGCGACCGCTAAAAATAACAATAGGTTTATTTGTGAAGCAGTGGTGTTTGTTAGACTTAACATAGTCAATTTTTTAACAACTGGTTTGATCAGATATGATGCAACGCTAGTTAAACTAAAGCCAGAAAGTTCTCCCCTCCCCAGTGTATGAAAGAGTTTGTCTCTTACAGCATTGAACTTCCAGCTGGTAGGTGGAAGGTCCCAAGTGGATCACAGCCTTATCAGGAGTGGTCACCTTTTTGTGTTTAAGATCTGTTTAAAGAGTAGGTGAAAGAAAAGGGAGAACAAGATAGTAGAACAGAAAGAACAGGTAACCCGCCCCCAGCCCCAAAGTAAGTCTTGTATGTGTGTCCTATATCTAAAAAGGTTGACTATTGCTTCCTGATATGATATTACACTTTCTATGGTTTTTATTTTTTAGGCATATTCTATTCATTATTTATGTATTTGTTTTATTAGTAAAAATAATTTCTAGGTGACTTACAAAGAGAATAAAAATAAAGAGTTCTAAACCTAGCAACAGTACAGTAATAAAACAACAACCTCAAGAACCAAATGAACAGAGTATGGTCCATGATAACCCATCACAATCTACCAGATGCCTAACAAATGTTCCTTAATTAACCTGAGCTATGATTATAAGCAGAAATGTCTGATTTTCTAGACAGTGTATTAATTCAGAGAATGAATGACTAATTGGATGATTTTACTGATGGATGTCTGGAATGTGATAAAAGCCAAGCTTGGTATGAAGGGGGCTTGTGCTTGGTGGATGGTGCTCTAAAAATGCAAAAGGACATTCCTAATGTAAGTTAAATATAACAAATGGGCTGCGTGTACATATTTGTCCTGCCTTATTGTAAAGTTCATCAACTCCAGAGGTATGGTTCCATAAATACTTGTCCCTTCTGGATTTTGTGTTGCCTGTGCTGTCTGGTTGTGACCTCAATTAGTATGCTTCCTAAGTGGGGCCTATTTGGAGATGACATTTTTCTGCACTGAGATAATTTCAATGTCAGAAGACATTATGTGTAAAGTGGCCTTATTTTTGAAGTTTCTGTAGCTGAACATATAAAGCTGCCTTTACATGCTCTACCCAACCCAGTATTGGGTTGTATCCAATGTGAGTCCTACTCTGAGTAGAGGCTTGAAAATCAATGGCCATGACTAACTTGAACCATTAATTTTGATGGGTCTACTGTGAGTAAAACTTAGATACAACCTATGGAGTATTTATGTTTGCTGGCAGTGGCTTTCCAAGGTCTTAGACAATATCTTTTACATCCTTACAATCTGAGATTCCTTAACTGGATATCCCAGGGGTGGAACCAGGGATCTTGTGCAAACAATGCATCTCTAGCATTGAACTATGGTCTCTCCTCAAAGCTAAAGTGCCTCTGGAGCACAATTTCTATTCTCACCCTGAAGCAAAGTTCTTAACCCCAGGTACTATTTCTGTGTTAGCGGAGTCTGTAACCTGAAGCATCTGTAACCTGAAGTGTCTGTAACCCGAGGTACCACTGTAGTTATAATACAGCAAGCGGTAAATGAATTTTAAATGAATAATTATAGCAATAGGCACTTGTGACATTACTTTAATACAGCCTTGCAAGTAAGACCACAAAGGTTACTAGCTTGTCTGCCCAGACACACACCTTTTGAGATGGTTTGGAAGGGGGAAAAGACTGAACTATTTTCCAGCATACTAAAACTTTCCTGGATTACTAAATTCCTCCTGAATTACTGGAGGCAATTCTTGCCCACTACAGACAAGGCATGTGGCTATTTACAGGCCTGCTTTAAGACTCAATTTTGTGCACGCTTTGGAGTGAAACTTTTAATGAGTAATTACCAGAGATCTGCTACAAAGACACTTGTGTAATGTGTGCTGTACTTACTGTGATGAAGCATTTTAAGACTTTATAGTTTATAATTGGTTTTGAGCAGTAGTCCTGTAATAAATGCTTCAATGCTGCTTTTTGGTTATATGACTAATTGTATCCCACCTTTCACACTATAAAACAAGGATGTCTCAGGTTTGTTTTGCTTTGTTTGTTTGTTTGTTTATAGCGCTTATACATTACTCAATAGCCAATAGAGCTCTCAAAAAGTTAATTGCTAGTATTTAATTATATCTTTCTCTTTTGTTGTAGTTTGGGGTTGGCGTTGCAGTGGATACATGCGAATATCATCATGGAAGAGAGAGAGAATTTTTCACCTCTGAATTCACTGACTGAATATTACCCAATTAAGGAAGCAGACAAAATAGATCAAAGTGGCAATACTCAAATAAATGAAGGAAACCAAGGAACAATGCAGCTGAAAAAGGAAATCTCTCTTCTTAATGGGATTAGCCTAATAGTAGGAAACATGATTGGTTCAGGTATCTTTGTTTCCCCCAAAGGAGTACTCAACTACAGTACATCTTATGGATTGTCACTAGTAATTTGGGCAATTGGTGGGATTTTTTCAGTATTTGGAGCTCTATGTTATGCTGAACTTGGAACCACTATCACTAAATCAGGAGCTAGTTATGCATATATACTGGAGGCCTTTGGAAGCTTCATTGCCTTTATACGTCTGTGGACTTCACTATTGATTATTGAGCCAACCAGCCAGGCAATTATTGCAATAACATTTGCCAACTATATTGTGCAGCCTGTCTTCCCTTCCTGTCAACCTCCTTACATCGCTTGCCGAATTATTGCAGCAGCTTGTATATGTAAGTATTTTATTAACAAAAGTGCTGCCTTGATGTAGGCTTGGGAAAGAAAGGCATCAGTTGCAATGATTCAACAGTCAAATATGCTTCCAAAACAGTTAAATTAGTTATGGCAATATTAATGACAGAAGGAGCAGGGTTGAATTTGTACAGCAGGGCTGTACTTGTTTGAAGACCACTTGAATGCTTGAGATATCCTTAGTCTTGAGTAGCCAGAAATAGGAGCAAGAAAGTCTTGAGCTGTAGGCAGAAAATCTTCTAGCATTCCTAGGGTTAGGAATTTCTTAGAGGAACCAACAAGGGCCAGTATATTATGTCCAACTTTGGCCAGCTCTTTGTGTTTCTGGGAATTAGGACATGAATTGGGACATGAAGAAGACAGCGATTCCCTGTTTATCACCAACATCTGCTATGTGGAGATTTTTTTTATTATTTTTAAATTATTATTTTTTTGGAATAGGAGTCTTCCATTTAGTTTTTTAATGGTTAGGAGGAATAGATTTTTTTTTTAAAAAAAGGTTCAGATCTTGAAATCCATATTTTCCCTGAACAACCATGCATACTAACTGGTTGCTATAACAGTGAGAACATTATTTAGTTTGCAACTAAATATAGCCTTTTACAACCTAGGAGCATAAGCCAGAACCTTTGGCCATGCAGCCCACATGTCTCTTGCACTGCAAAATTTTGTCTGCTTAAGATATAACAGGCAGATTTTTGTTTGGCTCTCTCTGTACATATGCAAGGAGATTAGGCAAGATTACTTCCTTGAAGGCTAAGACTGCAAACCTGGCACACTTACTGGAAGTAACTTATTGAAAGTGCTATGCACATTCACTAAATATGTATAGGAGGAGACTAAGGAACTTTCCAGAAGCACTGGATAATTGTTAACAGGAAAAACAAATAGTAGGCAAAACAGGTAAATATCCATGCACTTTGACAAGAGTTGTAAATATTCAAAATTTGTAACATCTTTTAGAATGCAGGTGAGAGGCAATGAAGTAGAAGTGCAAAATTATTCACATGAGCTTGGTGGACTATTGTAGTAAGATACAGGAAAACATCTTTTACATTCTGATGTTTGTAATGATTTGCTAGTTCTTGGGCCTTATAGAAAGCTCACAGTAATAAAAAGGATACATTACTTATTGTCAAGGTCACCGGCCTTCTTGGACCGGGAGGCACAACATGCTTATGCTATGGGGGGCATAGCATAATACAACATGGCACCACAACACAAGATTAGAGAAAGTACTAGCATGGTGATTGTATTTCCAATTGAGAAAGAAATTAAGCTGTTGAATTTCTGCCCGGAAAATAAGACAGAAGCACTGAAGAGGAGGGGAAAACAGCAGCTCTTTAAGACCCTAAGGATTTCTATTACCTGGTGTCCAAACAACTCACTCATTGGCCATAGAACTGTCTTCACTCATTGGCTATAAATTCCGCATTTCACAGAAATCACTTAGAAGGGGATCTGTACATTTTGGTCCATACCTTTGTTTGTAGGAGGACTTTAGACTTTTTAAAGTCTTTTTTTCAGAGTCTGGGGTCCCTGCCTGGGGTCGCCAGTGAAGGCCTTTGTTGGCACCATGGTGCTTGTAGCTGCTTGGTTGGTGACCCCTGGCTTATTGTGTTTGTTACTATACTTGAGATCTTTTTTCTCATTATTTTCTCTTACAAAGAGAATAAGCCTTTAACTCTGTGCTGATCTGGATTCATTTCTATAGGCTGTAAAACCTTATTTAGGCTTTAATCCAAATGCATGAGGACACAAACTGTGTAGGGGATGCATGCACCATCCAGATGTGTACTGCCCACTGCACTCCACTCCCGACTTTCACGTTGAATGTATGACAGTCTGAGGATGCACATTTGGCTGAATACACTTAGAATCACCCTTCATATCTTTCTGTTGAATGCACAGTGGTTGGGAGTAGAGGGTGTGGCACCACACTCCCTGCACAGTTTGTCCTCTCCTTCTTTGTCTGAATGCTTGACTGGGACTTCAGTGTAGACTTAGCATGTTTGTCTGGTTCTTTAAGATCTGAAGCTGATAACCATATAACAAAATCAGAAACTATGGTTAAATCAATACTTCAGCATTTTGTTTGAGTAGAGCTGTGAAGGGTGTGCACAGACAAAAGGCTTACACATATCTTGACTTGTTAAGACAAGCTACAATCATCCAAATATGGCCATTATTGTTCCTTTATTTTCTTACTCCCCATTTGTGACTTGATTAGATTAACTAAATTCAAAAGTTGTGAATTTCCGCATTTTATTTGTTATTACCCTTACTGTCATGATGTATTTTCTGTTTCTTCATTTGGAGTGCTTTGAATTGGGGCAGCATTAAAAGCTACTTTTTAAGTGGCTGAAATTCAGTGAAACTGGTTTGTCTTTTTTGAGCTTGCTGGGGAACTACACAGCCTGTCAACCTTTTCCTGGCAATTAGGATTTGAGTGGTTTTACCACTCTGGCTAGAATTAGTGTGGGGCTGAGAAGCACAGATTGGAATGATATATTATTATTTTTTTGTAAATGAACCCAGGATAGGAAAACATGTGCATAACTCTGGTTGGTGTGGTGATTTTTTACTCACCAGAAGTCATGAAAACATTCTCTCCCCAGGTCAGTGGAAACAGTGATGTGTTAGACTATTGACACGATTAAAATAGTTTTTCTTTCAGGATACACTCTTTGCCTTGATCTGTGATCTCAGGGGCTAGGAAGGAAAATGCAGTTGTGGATACTAAGTTGCGTAAAAACCAATAAATAAATACTCTTCTGCTATACTGAGACGAGAGATTTCATCATGCTGTTGTTTACTGAGTAGTTTCATAAGTTCTTTGTGTTGTCATAAGATACTCCCTGTGTATCTAGGTTGGCTTGTCAAATAGAAACAACTTAAGTTGTAGGGCATGGTAATAAATTGAGTAGCCTTTAGAAATGTTACTAGAAGTATCCTTTTCAATTTCAGCTTCTCATAATCTAGAAGTAAACCTGCCTCCTTTTAGCCAATCTCTTCCATTTCATTGAGGAGTTCAGGACTTGCTGAAAAAATATGAGAAATTCAGCCATTTTTCTCTCCTGTTCGTTTATAAGCAATTTTTACATTTTTGTGATGGCTGAAAATGTTTTTATTGCTTTCTATTTTTCTAAAATAGTCAAGAATATGAGAATTAAGACATTTCAGATGGTTAAAGGAAAAGGAGCATTTAATTTTGCATTTCCTTTTGCATTGCTTTTTGCTTCTTCATTTCTTAGTAAATGTTTTTTAAATGCCATCAAAATGGTTCGCTTAAGATGTTTCCCTGAACCATGGAACTACCCTTAAATTTTTCTAGCCCTTTAGGTCTAGTGGCTTGGGTATTTTTAACCACTATACTGACAGACTGTGTTGTCAAAGAGTTTTTAAGTGGTGATTCCTGTTTTCAATAAGAATGTTGTCATTTAAAATGTGTATTCGTTTGCAACCTTCCTTCATTTCAAAGATACAAGATTACTCCTAAGATGATAATTAGACTGCAAATTGGGCCTAGAAGTATTTTCATGCCTTCTAGACCCTCTTCTTAGATGTGCATATGTCCTGAAATCCTTTCTGCTTTGCAGTTTGTTGGAAGTTAACCAACTGTTAAATAACAGACTAGTTTTAATAATAAAACTGTGTCTTTATAAATACGGTTTTTCCTTATCCTGATTTCCTAAGCTTATTTGCACAAATATGTAATTGTGACATGTTAGCTCTAGCATGGAGAAGAATTTCAAACCAATGACTGATTTTTAAAAGACAAAAACTAAGCACTTTCTAATGCCTCCTTGCTTCCCTTTTTGTCTCCTAGGTCTTCTAACGTTTATAAATTGTGCCTATGTTAAATGGGGAACAAGGGTGCAGGATGCATTCACCTATGCCAAAGTCATTGCCCTTATTGTCATCATCATAACAGGAATTGTTAAACTAAGCCAGGGTAAGATTAATAGCTTAATGTGTAAAGGTTTGTACTGATCAAAAGAAAAATGTTAAGGAGCATTTACTGGGTTATTGATAAAATTCACAGCAGTTTCAGATCCCTTCAAAAAATAGGAAGCTATGGTATGTTACCAACTTTCTAATTGAACCAACTTCTGCTTATAAAACTAGAACTTGCATCTGTACTCTTAGGTAGGAATGAAGGCAAAATTGAAAATAAAAACCCACAGTAAGATAGTGACTTAACATAAATCTGGGAACTACTTGTGGTTTTACTCTGAAATTTAAAATCATATGTAAAATATACAGGTGTGGAAGCATGGAGGAGCAGCTTCTTAATGCTTTCACAGAAACACCAGATGCTCCCCTCCTCCCAATAAAAAATATCTGCATCCTTCTGCAGCTTCATTTTGCTTTTCATGTAGAACAGGGGTGGCCAGCTCCCAAGAGACTGCGATCTACTCACAGAGTTAAAGACTGGCAGTGTTCTACCTCCTTTTTGGGGTTCAGGTCAAAGTTTTTGAGCTTTTTTAAGGAAGGAAAGCCCTGTTATGGGGGGGTTCAGGTCAAACTTGTTGAGCTTCTTTTAGGGAGGAGGGAAGGCCCGTTTTGGGGGGGTGAAGGACCAAAATGTTGAGCCTTTTTTAGGGGAGCCAAAGTTGTTCAGCTTCTTTGGGGGGAGCCACTGATCTACCAGTGATCTACCACAGATCACGATCTACCTGTTGGACGTGCCTGATGTAGAAGATCTCACGTTCAATTCTCAGTATCTCCAGATAGGACTGGCAAAGATGTCAGCCTGTCAGTCAGTCAGTGTAAGCAAAACAGAGATGGATTGATGCAATAGTCTGCTTTGGTATAAAGCAGCTTCCTATGTTCCGTCACAGAACTCAAGGTTCCATCACGGAACATCAGCTTCCGAGGTGGCTTACCATCCAGGCACTGACCAGACCCAAATTTATTGGCTTTAACAGATGGCTGCATTAAGTTTCATTAGACCATGTCCCCTAGGGCATTTTAGGCACTTCAGGCCGTTTATTTGCACCCTTAACAATACTCTATGCACATTTCAAAGGTCTGCAGGTGTCTCGAAAAACTAAAATTTTCAGTGTATTTTTTGAAAACTTGTTTTTAGCCTTCACTGTTGTAGAAGAATAGCCTCTTTGACACATTCAGAGTAACTGGAACCTGTTTTCTAGTGAAGTGAGTGTTTTAAGACACAGAAGTGGTGCCTGTTGGGACTGGTAATGCAGAAGGCCGCAGGACTAGCAATAGGCGGAGCCAAAGCCAGTGGCAGGTGGAGCCAACTAATTCTGCTTTTGTTCCCATCCTCCTACCTGCTGAGTTCCACAAAGGCAACACTTGAAACTAAGGCAGAGGAAGTTGGCAGGCAGTGCCACCCCTGGACTGGTTGTAAGAAGAAGAAAAACAGGCAGGTGGAGGCTGGCTGATGGCAGACTGAGGTTGCAGAGGGTAGTACCCCATTTGTCCTAATGGACCAGCCTCTCCTGGGGCACAGCAGTAGTGTCTTTACCAGGCCTTTGTAGATATTTCTCACATTGAGATATTGCTGTTTTAGAAGTAGAAGTTGAATGCACTCTTGGGCATATAGAATTGGTTGTGCAGTTTTGTGGATGCTAACTGGTCCATAGAATGGACAGTTTTGTTTCATATTATAGGAGAGTACAAAAGGATGGTGTTAAAGGGCTGACACAATGCTATGGCTGCTTATTATCCCAAAGCACACGACCTAGATTCAGGTTTTTCCTTAAGGGATTGTATATTACAAGAATGCCACTGCTGAGAAAAAAAAGGATACCTTCTTATTATGGGGTGAGAGGAGTTGCTGGGTTGCAGTTTTAGTGACTGGCTATGTTGAATATGAAGGGTGGCGCTGTGGGTTAAACCACATAGCCTAGGGCTTGCCGATCAGAAGGTCGGCGGTTTGAATCCCCACGATGGAGTGAGCTCCCATTGCTCTGTTCCTGCTCCTGCCAACCTAGCAGTTTGAAAGCATGAAGTGCAAGTAGATAAATAGGTACTGCTCTGGCAGGAAGGTAAACGGTGTTTCCGTGTCCTGCTTTGGTTTGCCAGAAGCAGCTTAGTCATGCTGGCCAAATGACCCGGAAGCTGTACACCAGCTTCCTCAGCCAGTAAAGTGAGATGAACGCCGCAACCCCAGAGTCATCCATAACTGGACCTAACGGTCAGGGGTCCCTTTACCTTTTATGTTGAATATGCCTTGCTACTGCCTTACCAAAATGTAAGTGCCTTGGTTAGTTGAATCTAACCAAGTGGTCTACATGATCTAATGAGTACCTCAGGTTTATGTATGCGTAAGTAATTTAAAACAGACATCAATCACCACCACTATCACCATTATTATTATTATTATTATTGTGGTGTGGTGGCTGATGGTGTGCGTGGGCTTAAACCCCTTAATTTCCAACTCCAAATTGGCTCTGTCTCCTCACCCAAATAACAGTTGCCATCCAAAGAAAGTTGTTAATGTGTACTGTAGACATTGTACATGCAGCTCAGACTCCCTTTGTGTTTTTTTGCAGGCAGGGCTTGCAAAGCAGTTCCTTTGTTCAATGAGGTTAAACATTTTCTAAATAGAAGAGTTTGGTCAGTGTCTTATAAGTGTGTCTTTTCTGTGTTGTTTTTGTTTTTATTAAAGTAAGTTTTTAGATGAAAGAAAACTGGGCTCCCCTGCCCTTCCAATGGCAATTGGCTGTCAGGGTTCGACTGAATAGAATGGAAATAGTGGTGGATAGGTGTTAATTCTACCCTCCCCCATCCCATGATTCTGATGAAGTCTCTCTCTCTCTCTCTCTCTCTCTCTCTCTCTCTCTCACACACACACACACACACACAGAGAGAGAGAGCGGTTAACACAGGGAGAGGGAATTATTAAACCTCCCACTGTAGTCTCAGCCCTATCCAGGCTTCTCAAGCAGCAGCTATTTACATTAGAAAAATGTTTGCACATAAATTTATTTAACAAAGTTTATATATCACTTGATTGTAATAGAACCTCAAAGCAGTTTATAGGACGAGAATTGCTTTGATACAGCTAACATCATGTTGAGTTTGGCCCTGATCTACCCTATGCACCTTTAAGTGTAATACTTCTGTTACTTTAACACCAGGTTGATCCCAGAGCCAGTCATATTACAGGCATTTACAAGCAGCCTATATGACCTTTATGTACAGATTGCTGACAAGAGTGCACCTAAAAGCAAAGATCACATAGCACTTTCCTCCTCAGCCATGTTTTTCCTATTGCCTATTGTTCAACTTTACACAACTGAGCTTGCTGAAATATTTTTTCCCATGAGCTATGGTATCCTAGCTATTGTAGGTTTATCAGGGTTTTCACCTTTATTATTGATTTTTTAAAACAAGCTTTGTTTCCTGTTTATTTTGGAAGCATTCTTATTATGCTGACTTGAGAAAATAGGAAGTCTGCATTTCTACTATGCCAAACTACATCTGTATTTTAGAAGGACTATATGCCATGTTCTTTCCTTATCCGTTGGGCCTGTGCAGAATAATACATTAATGTTACACAATGTGCTCTTCTGGCGGTATGATTTTTGCTTTTAATATAACCCTTTATCTATCACTGTTCTAACTTGGCTGCTTTTCCACCTTCCCAATGCTTTATAAGGAGATAAAGTGGTGAATATGGTGAGAAGAAACAGATATGCTGTGATATTCTTAAATATTGAACAGATTTCTAAATGAGACACTGCAATGTTTTTTAAAGCTGCTTTTGCAGTGTTTGCCAAATAAAACCAATTAATTTTAAAAGCTGCTTTTGTGAAATTGCTTTTATCCAGCTTAAAAACACACTTGGAAAGCAAGCCAAATTGGACAATATTAATTAGCTTTTGTAAATGGAAAGCTGTTGTAGTCTAGTAATAGACCTTCTTTAAGTACCTCTATTAACCATCTGTATGTTTGTAATTTTGGTTGTCTTAAAACTTTTCAGTGATATGGGCTAAAATATTTCAGTGATGTGGGTTAACAGTTGTTAGGTCAAGACTTATGGGTAGCCATCAGACTGTGGCACTGCTCTCATTCAAATGTCAACGTCAATGCCAATTAACCATGGTTAATATTTTTCTGTGAACCTGTAGTTGGTTCGCATTTCATTTCTTCCCAAGCAAAGTGGGAGCAACATGCTGCGCCTTTGCTTAGTGTTATACCTGAACTGGGATCATAGTTTGTTTCCTGACCAAACCAAATATTAGTAGTACAGATAATATTTGAACCTGAGAACCAATCTGTGATGGAGAAACACATTTTGGATGCATTTTTATACATAAAATATCTAGACTCTAGATACCTTGTATATAAAAGTACTTTGGCAAGAGGTGAAGTTGTAATGCCAAGGCTGCCTGCAGTCAGTTTAATTAACTGTGGTTTGAACTGCTGTGAGCCAAGTCTGTCTCTGATGATGCATGTAAATTGGGTATGTATTGAACTAGAGTTCCTCAGAAATAAAGCAATGTGTTTTTTTGTGTGTTTTTTTATAAAATTTTAAATTTTGTGCTTCTTTTTTTAAAAAAATATTTAATCATTTTTTCAATACAAACAACAACCACAAAAAACACATACAACAAAAACCACAATAAAAGTAATAACACAATTTAACAATTCAGATTTGAGTACTGATATACCTATAACTACACCTTTTTAACAATAAAGCAATGTTTCTACTAACTGAAATGCCCTTATTTGCTCTAAAGGCAAGCAACAGGGAGATGATATGCAGCCTGGTATATTCATGCAGTAGAATGAGGTGTTTGATTGTCACTGTAGGCTAGGAATACAATTCCTTGAATGTTCCTTCATGTAAATAAAAAATAAAAAAAATCTCTTTCAATTAAATTAATAACTTGTCAGGAGACAGTCTAGCCCAGCCCTCAGCTTGCTATGCTAGTTTTCTGCCTGCTAGTAGCTCCCCCCCCCCAAATTTATTTAAATGCAAGGCAGCATTTTAAAATCTTATTCTCTCCCATCTAGTTATGCCACGTGTGAGAGAGAGGGTGGTAGATCTCACTTTGCTCTCTTCAGAGAGTTTGAGACTTTCTCATTCTTCTTGCTTTTATTTTCCACTAAAGTGTATTAACAGTGCCATCTGCTACAGTTTCCAACACTGTTCTTATTCCTCTGCTTTTCCTTTACACACAGGATACTCGGACCACTTTCAGGACTCTTTTGAGGGATCATCTTGGAATCTTGGGGGTATTTCTCTTGCACTTTACTCTGCCTTGTTCTCATACTCAGGTTGGGACACCCTCAATTTTGTAACTGAAGAAATAAAACATCCAGAAAGGTAAATGTTTCCTAAAGCTATTTCACCTTTTTCAGTTTGTTTAAAGTATCTCCTAAGAGTCAATGTAATTAAAAATTCATCTTGAAGTGTGAGAGAACTTTATCTCTAGCTGAAGAAATATTTTACATGGACATAAACAATTCTGAACCTAGACACTACAAAGAGTAACTAACAGAATTTTGAAGCCTGGGAGACATTAAGAAAAGCTTGACTGGCTGTATCAAACTGCACATTGTTTCCGATTTGCAGGATGGACAAAGCTGGACATAGTCAGGACTGGCCCACCCATGAGACTAGGTGAGGTGACCACCTCAGGTGGCAGGATCCATAGGGGCAGCAGTCCTGGTGCCACCTCTACAGCAGCCTCTTGGAAAATAGGAGGCCCTGCTGGTCTCTTCCTATCCCGGGGGGGGGGGGGGAGGTGTGAGCGTTGCCCTCTGGGGTCTCCTGGGTTTCACACCTGCCCAGAATTATTTAGAGCAGGCCCCTTCCCTTCTGCACCCCACAATGGCCCTTGATCTCCACTTCAACCATTGATTAAGGTGGGTTTGATTCCCTTTTGCCTTGTCTTAGGCCTAGTTCTCATCGATGCAACACTTTGGACTTTTAAATGGGGGCTCATATAACTGAATGACAGCTCCATGCAAAAAGAAGAATCTTTGTGCACTGAAAAGATGATGCCAGGGAAGAGTGTTGTAGCCTTACCTTTTTCTATGTATAGCACTGTTTTCAGCATGGAGGAACAGTCACGTAAACTTAACCCTGCAGTGTGAAGTAGTACAGCCCAAACACCTCTGTGAGAAGTAGGCCACAAAAGTAATGAAAATAAGGCATTTTCTTTAGCTTGTTTTTAATAGAACTCCTAGTTCTCATATGAAGCTTTTATCAGTCCAAACATGATTGTAAATACCTGATATCTCAGTAAGGTAAATAAAGGTAAAGGACCACTGGACAGTTAAGTCCAGTCAAAGGCAGCTATGGGGTGTGACGCTCATCTCGCTTCAGGCCAATGGAGCTGGCGTTTGTCCACAGACAGCTTTCTGGGTCAAGTGGACAGCATGATTAAACCACTTCTGGTGCAACGGATCACCGTGATGGAAGTCAGAGTGCATGGCTGCAGTACCTATTTATTTACTTGCATTGGTAAGCTTTCGAACTGTTAGGTTGGCAGAAGCTGGGGCAGAACAACGGGAGCTCACCTTGTGCAGATTCGAACTGCTGACCTTCCAATCAGCAAACCCAAAAGGCTTAGTGGTTTAGACCACAGCACCACCCGCATCCCTTGTGCTATCCCAGTAGGTATTAGTCAGGATGAAAAGAGTAACAGCTACTTCTGAGTTGTGTGTTTGTGTTTTATTTTGTTTCATTTAACCAGGAACCTGCCTCTAGCTATTGCTGTTTCTATGCCAATTGTGACAATTATCTACATATTGACCAATATAGCATATTATACAGTGCTGGATATTAATGCTGTGCTTTCTAGTGATGCAGTGGCAGTGGTAAGTCTGATATTGCTATTGTTATGTGTGTTTATGCACTTATCTTTGAGTAAGTTGCATCTTGAGCTGTGCAGCCTTTTTATGATTCAGATGACCCAGTTTCTATATGATCTAGAACTTCTGGGCACTGTTTATGGCTAGACTACCTTTTGATTTCTCCAAACTTGTGTGTATACATCCAAGTGAATTGGCGACAGTCATCCAGAATGAAACAAACAACCTTGAAGGATGCAGTTTGGAGGCTTATATATATGTGAAACTGAACCTTCCCCAATAATTGTTTTCAGTTGGTTGACTGAAATATAATTTGTGCAAAAATAGTAATGCTAAATTTATCAGATCGGATTCAGATTAAGCAACTTGCGCTTAAATCCCATTTCTTTCAATAGTAACTAAAATTAAGTCATGACTTGCAGTCACCATTTGTTTCAATGGGAACTTAGACCAACTAATTTAGTCTGAATTCAACCCTTTAGGGCTGTTAGAAATTGGGAAAATTGGTCACTTGCAAGGACTCAGACCAGCATAGCAATTCATGGAAAATGTTGCCCTATTTATAATAGAAGAGACTCTGCAGAAATGCTGTCACTTTAGGCAAGACTGGAAGTAGCATGCATGTGGGTTGGACATGTAGAAAGTAAAAATGTTCTGGAGAGAGTCTGCATCAACACTGTAACAGAGTGTGTTCTTGGGCTCTTGCTTCAGGCAAGAGACCCAAGCCAAGTTGGAAGAAGTCAGAGGGTGGGGCATGCATTGCTCTAACCCACTATCTTCCACTCTGACAATGAATGACAGATCCTGTTGCTAAGAACACTACTGGTTTGCAGTTTGGGTAATCATAGGGTGAAATTGGGGAAACCTACTGACAACATCCTACTTGCTCCCCCACCCCCAGTCTTCTTATACAGTTTATTCTTTGAATTGCATGAGGTGTTTTGCAACTAATGCACAAAAGGTATTTGAAATATATTTTTATTTTATATTCATTCCATTGTTGATCTTTTGACATCTGACCGACTATCTGATTTCTTATCTATTTACTTATGTAGGCATTTAAATGCCTAACATTTTTAGACATCACTATGGGGCCGATAGGTTACTTCTCTGCTTTCTTTTCCAAGAACTCAGTGGTGTTAAAGGTCACTCCAATTACTACAGAATCCTATATAGGATATTTTCAACTTTTTAATGACATATGAGGGATCTAAGCCTTTTTAGGTCAGCACACTTTACCAAACAAAACTGTTTTTTTAAGGGGAAGTTAAGCTGAGTAGTTAAGTTGTGTCTTAGAACAAGCTTTTTAAATTTTTGGTGTTTTGATCATTCTCTTTAGACTAATCTAGCATAGCATCCCAAATGTAAAATTTCCAGGTTCAAATACACAGCCAGAAACTTCTTGTAATTGGGCCAAGGTGAAATTCATTGGTGTATGTTGCCTATTTGTGATTTTAATCTTTTTAGTTAGAAGGGTTATTGGAGCTTTAAGTAATCAGATTTCATTCTTAATCCATTTACTACTTTCTGACTGCAGTTCAGGAGAAGTTGCGCTCCAGGACTTGTCCAATTGTGCATGTATGAAACTGGAATTAGGGACACAGTACTTATCAAAACCTTTAATATTCAATGAGTCAGTTTCATTGTTATATTCACATACATTTACATTGTTATATAGAACATCTTACACATTCATGAAATGTACAGTGGTACCTCGGCTTACAGATGTTTCAGGTTACAGACGCTTCAGGTTACAGACTCTGCTAACCCAGAAATAGTACCTCGGGTTAAGAACTTTGCTTCAGGGTGAGAACAGAATTTGTGTGGCGGCGGCGCAGTGGCAGTGTTAGGCCCCATTAGCTAAAGTGGTACCTCAGGTTAAGAACAGTTTCAGGTTAAGAACGGACCTCCAGAACAAATTTAATTCTTAACCCGAGGTACCACTGTACTATTTAAATGAAACTGATTGAATATTATTAGGAGCTCCTAATAACATTCACAGTCTCTCTCTTTACTACTACTGTTACTCATTAGGCTTGTTTGAATCACCCAGATTATAGTTAATCCAGTTTATAAATTGTGGTGTTTTCTTTGTGATGATTTCTTTTCAGAATATCTTGCAGAAAGACAAAACCAGCTTCACAGAGTGAACAGGTTTTTAAAAAAGTTATTTGGAATTAAACCTGGCAGATTCCCCCATTAATCTTCTGCAATCCTTTAAATACTGAATCCTTTAAATACTGAAATGTGCCTAAAGTACTAACCAAATTAAATACCTAATATCTACAGTATATGGGGTTTTATCTAAGGCTAGTCCTATTCAGAGTAGACCCATTGAAGTTAATGGACATGACTACCTTAGTGGCGCTGTGGTCTAAACCACAGAGCCTAGGGCTTGCTTATCAGAAGGCTGGCAGTTCAAAGCCCCGCGACGGGGTAAGCTCCCGCTGTTCGGTCCCAGCTCCTGCCAACCTAGCAGTTCGAAAGTTCGAAAGCACTTCAAAGTACAAATAGATAAATAGGTACCGCTCTGGCGGGAAGGTAAATGGCGTTTTTGTGTGCTCCTCTGGTTCACCAGAAGCAGTTTAGCTATGCTGGCCACATGATCCGGAAGCTGTCTGCGGACAAACGCCAGCTCCCTTGGCCTATAGAGCGAGATGAGCGCCGCAGCCCCAGAGTCGTCTGCGACTGGACCTAACGGTCAGGGATACCTTTACCTTAGCTTCATTAATTTAATTGAGTTTACTCTATTGAAGACCAACAAGACACAGGAACGAGTTTAATCTAGACACTGATGAGGAGCTGGAGAATATGACAGAAGGCTTCCTCCACCCCATTTTACATATGCAAAATGAAGGCACAGGCATGCCTTTGTTTCTGCAGCTAGCTGAAATCTGAGGCATGGTTTACTTTTGAAGCTCAAGCTACTGGAAGGCTGAACTATGGTTTGGCAATCTATAGGCTTGCATATTTAATTTTCATCCTTCCCATCAGATGTGCCAATTTTAGCCCTGATTTCCTTGTTAAATATGCCACTGTGGCATACAAATTGGTGAATTTGGGTTTGTGCTTCACATCTAAAACCAGAACTGGAATGCTCAATTCTGAGATCTGGCCATTGGTATGACCCAGTCTAATCTCTCTCCATAGTGGATTAAGTGCAGAGCTACTGGTAGCTGCCTGCAAATCATGGTTTAGGTACACACTCCTCACCCATTTCCCCTTTCAAAATTTGCTTCAAAACACGCATCTTCAATTTGTGATGGATCCTCCTAAACACACAAATTGCATCAGTGAGTGTGTAACACAAAACCCATGGCTAACACTGGGAATGGAAGAGATGAAGGAAATTGCTCCAGAGAATGAGGAATGTGGAAGTAGTGTATATTCCAATGGCTGGCCTCCAATTTCAGTTTCCAAACCATGGTTCACAGGGAACCAGTATATACCTACAACCCTGTATATTAGCCATCCTATTTCCCATGCAGCACTGCTATTGCCTGCTATTCTGCATTCTCTTTTTGGAGAAAAAGAATGGGACATCATTCCTCAAATGTGGAGCAGAAATGCCACAATAGTAGTGAGATTACAGTAGAAGGTATTTTCACTGGATGATAGAGGAAGAGGAAATATTTAATTATGGAGGCATGACTTGGGTGGTGCTGAGGAAAAGCAATGAAAAATGCAGTTGCAGTAAAAATAAGGAAGGTCATCAGTGAATTGTAGGTCATTATAAGAGCAGCAACCATAAATTATTTGGGATGTATTTCTTTGTAAAGCTTTCAAACAAGTATATTTCTGTCTCCTTATGCTAAAAGCCATCCTTTCCTTAAACAATTTAATTTGGAGCTACTCAGGAGTCAGACTGTTTTATTGCTTTTTTATAATTTGTGATGCAGCATATTTGCCTAGGGCCCTAGGCAGGGCAAAGAAACAGAATCATTTAGCAATCTAATTTGTTCAAGATTGCCCACAATTCTCTGTACCTTGGACTTTCTAAAACAGTAAATTGAATTTGAATTTATTTCTGAAATTCAATCTAACAGGACTTGAACTTCAGAGCAGGACACATTTTCCATATCTGCTGATGGGTTGTTTACTCTGTTGTACAGACTGGGTACTTTTTTGACCATATATTTTACAAAGAAATCTCTCTCTGTGTGAATGAGGTTCAACACATTCTAATTTTTCTTCCTTCCCTCTTACATTAGACATTTGCTGAGCAAGTATTTGGCATGTTCAGTTGGACAATCCCAATTGCTGTTGCCTTGTCCTGCTTTGGTGGACTCAATGCATCTATTTTGGCATCATCTAGGTAAAGCATCTATTTTCAGTACTGTGTAAGGCTATACCTACCCCAAAGAGAGAGAGGGAGGGAGGGAGGGTGGAGGAGTTACCATTGTATGCTTGGTATAAATTGTACAGGCTTTCTGAAGATGCTCATGATCTTTATATTCCTGGTTTCAGTGTTTGTCTTCAGGGTTGTTGTTTTTTTTGCCCCCCCCCCTTTTAAATCAACAGATATACTTTGTAACTAGCTGTAACAAAACTAACTAGTTGTAACTAGCTGTAAAAAAAACACTCTGTAACAAACTAGCTGGGATACTCTGTAACAAACTAGCTGGGATTCACTTCTGCAGTTTTAAGAGCATAAACCAGGGGTCAGCAACCTTTTTTCAGCCATGGGCAGGTCCACTGACCCTCCGACCATGAGGTGGGCCAGACTGTATTTTGGAAAAAAAATATATGAACAAATTCCTATGCCCCACAAATAACCCAGAGATGCATTTTAAACAAAAGCACACATTCTACTCATGTAAAAACACCAGGCAGGCCCCACAAATAATCCAGAGATGCATTTTAAATAAAAGGACACATTCTACTCATGTAAAGACACTCTGATTCCCGGACCGTCTGCAGGCCAGGTTGAGAAGGCGATTGGGCCGCATCTGGCCCCCGGCCTTAGGTTACCTACCCCTGGCATAAACTGTCACAAAGCTACTCTTTCCTTACATACCTTTTCGACTATTGTTCTTAAATTCATCCTTCTACACAGATATACATGCCTGTAGTCAGTTATAACAGATTCTATTAAGGGTGCAGTTTCAGGAAAGGAAGCAGCTGTACACGGAGTTAGACCTCAGGTCCATCTAGCTCAGTCTTGTCTTATACTGACTAACAGCAGCTCTCCAGGGTTTCAGATAGGAGTATTTTCCCAGTCCCATTTGGAGATGTTGGGAGTGGAATGTAGGATTGTCTGCATGCAAAGCAGGTGCTCTCCTTCTGAGCTATGACCTTTCAAAAGAATCTGCTTGAATCTTGTACAGAAGTTTAGAAAAGGACATAGGAGGAAAATGCAGCTATGAGTTGATGTATTAGCTGCTGCTTTTTACTTAGTATTAGATATAACTGTCTAATCTGACCATCATCATCATCATTATTATCGGTAGGCTGTTTTTTGTTGGATCCCGGGAGGGTCATTTGCCTGACCTTTTGTCAATGATCCACATAGGAAGATTTACACCAGTCCCAGCACTTCTCTTCAACGTAAGTTAACTACTGTGGCTTTTTATACCCCTATAATGGAGTAACTAGATAGACTTTTTAGTTGCAGATGTTTCACCTTGTATATACCTGATGAAATGTAGAAACTCTGATGCTCCCTCGGTGTGGACGGTGGACAGAGCTAATAGAACTTATTAAATTTCTTCATTTTGTAACTCACCCTGTCTCTATAAGTTAGAATTGTAAATTGAAACAACATATTCCCTGCTTAACCTCTGGATATTGAATCTCAGCCCAAATTAATTTAATTTATGTGCTGCCTTTCCACAAAGGAAATTGTGTTCAAGACTGCTCACAATATACAGTGATCATAACAGCTGTACTTTAAAATTACCAACAAGCATTTCATTAATAAATGGGGCATGCCATTGGGGGGTGGGGGTGGGGGTTAAGCTTGGAGCTGCCAGGGGGTAGATGTTGTATCATTATGAAGTAGCCACTTAGGAGACCTTTCTGTATGCCTTTGTTGTTCTGAACTGTGCCCATGCAGCACATTCTAAGAATGGGCTGGCTGTGACTAATGGGAGTTGGGAGTCTAAAACATCTGGAGGGCTTCAGGTTTGAGGATGCTGTGTTATGGTGATACTACCAAAAAAATGAGCAAGTGCTGCTAATGACAGAGAATTTTTTTAAAAAATGCCTCTCTTGAGGTTTTCATGGTATTCATCTCCTTTTTCCTAACAGTGTACCATGACTCTCATATACCTGACTGTAGAAGATGTATTCCAGCTTATTAACTACTTCAGCTTCAGCTATTGGTTCTTTGTGGGACTATCAATTGCTGGGCAACTCTACCTCCGTTGGAAGCAACCAGATCGGCACAGGCCACTCAAGGTGAGAATGATAACGGCTCAAATTCTGTAGTTAATACATTCAGAGACATTACACCAATGTGCCGAGATGAGTAGCCTTGCACTGTGTCATTTGTTACACTTTCTAGGTAGGCAGAAAGTGGTTCCAGATTGGCATAAGGTGGTTTCTGATGAGAATCTTACGCTTGAAGAGAATGAAAAAAGTACAAATTGAAGTGTGACTTGGCTGTTCTTGATTCTAGTTCATTTCCTCTCTTACAGTTGAGCCTGTTTTTCCCAATAGTCTTCTGCATATGCTCAGTATTTCTGGTGGTGGTGCCTCTCTATAGTGACACCATTAATTCCCTGATTGGCATCGGCATTGCACTCTCAGGGATTCCAGTATACTTCGTGGGAGTCTCCTTACCCGTTTCCAAAAGACCACTCTTTGTCAGCAAGATTTTAGGTAAGGTATTTTTTTTGGGGGGGGGGGTTCTTTTAATGAATGATTAATAGAAGGATCACATAAGTTGTAATTTCAGAAAACTTTTAAGTAGGTGATATTCATTAAAAGAAAAGAGAAAATGGTTGTGTATTTTTTATGCTTATATGTAACAAATATTGTTTTGTAGTATTTAGACCTCATTCTAGGAATGTATTTACCACTGATGCAGCTGCCAGTCTCATTTCAGTAAGCTAGTGATTCTAACTGTTACTGTGTAGGTAGTTACCTGGTTAATTGTTTATTTTACCTCTTGGGCAGGTGCTGTCACTCGAGCCACTCAGCTACTTTGCTACTGTGTTCTGACAGAAATGGATACTTTAGAAGAAAAACTAGAAACCAAATCTATATAAAGATGCAAAAGTGACTAAAAAGGTAAAACAAGATGCTCAAGAAATGATGAATTGACAGAAAACTTCACTGGAATCTGGAATTCTTACTAAACTTGGATTCTTGCCAGATCATACTATGTCATGATCTAGTGTTTGTTATTTTTTTTTATAAACTGTGATTGAAAAGCCAGTCTGCTCAGGCATAGAACTTACTATGATTTTCATCTACAGATTCTAAACTTTTCTTTAATAGTGAAATTGAGTGTTGTATTCTAGAGCTCAGAAATAGGCAGCCCAGCAACAGGCTTGATACAAATTCCAAATGGCTGGAGTTTGAAAGGCACCAATAACTCTCCCAACTTATCAACAGTTCAGCTGTTTTGTGTGAAGTAGTCCTTTGTAGATAGACGTTAATGACAAACTATTGCATAAGAGGAGTTGAATTTGTCACTAAAGATCCAGGGACTGGTTCCTTCACCTATAGCACACTGGATGGCAGTTAATGCCCTGAAGCTGCTGTTCTCTCCTTCACATTAAAATTTAGCTTTTTATTATTAAACAAAGTAAAACTTTTAAGCTTTAGGAAAAGCTGGTAAGTTTTTGTTTTGGGCAATTCAGATTAGAACCCACACAAGATAATACAAGCTTGCTCCATCATCCATGAATAACATGTAATTGAAGATGGCAGTCATATCTCCTCTGAATCTCCCCTTATCCAGGCCAAATGTACCAAACTGGCCTCATAAGGCTTGGTTTCCAGACCCTTGGCCATCTTGGTTGCCCTCCTGTGCACATGTTCCAGCTTGTCAATATCCTTTAGTCTGATAATTTCTCAAAGAAGCTGGATGATCTACGGTTATTTTTGCCTTTCTTTCTATGTAAGAATGTTTCACTGAACTTTGCTGTACCAAAAAAATCAAGGAGCTTTGTATTAGAACTCACTGAAGGACAAAATAGAGAAGCAAGCCTCTCAATTAGTTTGATCCCCCCACCCTTTATGGAATTTGTTTTTAGACTTAATGCTGTTCAATATTGAATTTGTTTGCATGTTTGGTTTACATGCTTGGGGAGGTCAGTTCAGCTGGGAATGCTTTGAGATAAAACTAATACCCACTTACCCAAATGTAAGTCTAAAGAGGCTTACTTATGAGTAGACACTCTGCTATGAAGCTGAAATTCTATGCACTCATATCTGGACGTATGCTTCATTGAACATAGTAGGACCGATGAGTAAATACTCATATCATTGCACTGTTCATCTTTTTTACCTGTTGGTGTTTTAAGCTGGAGAACAGGTTCCTTAATGATATGACCTTTCCTTTTCTTTGGGAGTAATCCAGCAGATGGTAGCATTTGGGACAACAGCCATTACAAGCAGCAGCTGCTGCTGCTACCACCTCCTTGTCCTCTCATGCTGCTTGGGGCCAGCTGCTCAGTTTGGACATGGCAGGAACTGAAACAAGGAACTCCTTCAGCAGCAGCATGCTCACCAAACTGTGCACAGCAACTGCTGCAATTGCCTCTTCTCTCACCTTATGATGTCGAAGTCTGGTTGCTAAGTTTAGTGGTGGCAGAGACCACATTGAGCTCCACACCCTCCAGTGGCAGCTACCTGGGCCAGTCTTCCCAGCTACAGTGGTGGTGGGTGTCACCTCTTTCCTTGTGACCCACATGTTTAGTAGCAGCAGGAACCACATCAGAACTTCTCACCAATAGCTTTCTGGGCCAGAGTGCCCAGTAAACAGCTTGTAGTGTAGTTGCAGAAGCAGCTGCTTTCTCTCTCATTCCCAGTGTTATCTTCTCAGTTTGTCAGTGGAGTGTGTGTGCCACTAGCAGTCTTAACTTCCAGCAAGAACTGAGACTGGCTGGCTGGGATAATTGTCGGAAGGCACATCACATGTCAGGGGTTGGCTATGGGATTGTTGCAGAGGGCCTTCCATGCAACCTTGTTACCTGCCTGCTCCTGAAGGCAAGTGTCCTACAAAGGATAAAGAGGGTGTCTGTATTGTCCACTCCCTCCAACCCACCCACTGCTCACCCATCCCTGCCTGCAAACTGACACACTTCCAGGGGTTTCCTAGTGTTAAATAATAGAAATATATGTAATTGCTGAGGCAGAAACCAAAGGGTTTTGTTTAGAAGTCCTTTGTTACACAGTTTCTGGTTACTTCTACATGGCTAATTGAACAAAACCCTATCTGCATTTGTTAAATAATAAAAATCCCAGAACTTGACATCGTTGTCTAAATATTAGTTTGAATACTGTAGTGCACAGCCCTATAAGAGGGCAACTTTATTGCTGCAGCTTGAGGAAAAATACTGAAATCTGTCAATTCAGATGTCTTATTTGTGACTAAGAGACTTGAACCTGCATTAATAGGCATGTGATTGTGAAAAAAGTGGGGCTTTCCTGTACTGCAGATTTTAATGATTTAGTGTCACAGCTGGAATTATAATCTGGTCCATTTATCCAGATATTCCTTTGGTGTTTATTTTTTTACCTGCAGAAAATGTGAGATGTGCTTTGAAGAAGTTCATTCTTTAGATTTAACATAATGATTCAAAATGGACAGTAAACCCAAAATTGGAACAACCCATCTATCCTAATGCTTCTTTAGTAGGTTTGAAACTGGAATAAAGCATCTACTTTTATTTTCAATAAACAGTGACCTATTTGAAATTGTAAAAACATAATCCTTAAAAGCACATACTTTTATTTTATTCCCATGTGTAAATTTGGCATTCCTTTTTAAAGTTTCCTCTAGGTTATTACACTCCCAACATACTGTTAAAAAGACTGCAAAGGATAGCTCCTGATCTGTCCAACTGATTGTTAATAACAATGGCTGCTTTTATATGATGTCAATGTGTGCTGGAACTTTGTGGGAGGAGGATGAAACTTCCACTATGTGGGAATAAAATGGTGAGACTCTGATACGCCTGCTCCTTTTTGTTTGTGAAGAAAACATGTACACTTAACCATACTACTTTGAATGCATACATATAAGAAAAGTGATATGGGACAGTAAGAATGTCAGTACTGCTGCAGCAGTGTTGCATATGCTTTTGGTTGAGAATTACAAGAAGGGCAGCAGCAGAACTTGAAAGCATAACCGTGCAGGGATATTTAGACTGTATCTTGAGTGTCATGCAAGTATTTCCACTTAATGTGGAAATGAGGAAGCTGAGGAAGAGGATGTTCCATCATTTTCATCTCCAGCCACCTACCAACCATCTGGAGGCATAACCCCCACCCCCACTCCATATTATTTTTAAGACATGCTGCTGTGGGCCTTTGCAGTGCGCTAAGGCTATTGTTTTTTTGTGTAGGTTCGTTTTATTTATTATTTAGTCTGGTAAAGCTGGTTTTGCTCCATCCTTGTTTATTTATTTCTATTACTGAATTTACCCCATGTTTGCTTGAAATGTTTTAGTGTTACTTGAATTTTGCTTTGCACCCCCCCCCCATCCAAGGTTTCATTGTAGAAAAGCAGCACACAGAGAGCTCCAAGCTCAAGCCTTTCTGAAAAAAGGAACTCCAACAGATTTTTAAAAAATGCTTCTTTGTACTTTTCCTACTACATGAGAGCAATTGAAACTGCAGTTAATTAGGAGCCTGATCCAGTTGGTTGCAGATACAGTAGTTACATACATCCAGATACAGATCTCCATGTGTAACAGAAACTTGGATGAGTTCTGTTGTTGTTATTGGTATCACGGCAACACACACAATCATCCCATTTTATTCTCATAGCAAGCCTACAAGATAGGCTTTATACAAAAGCTCAGCAACACCTATTGTAATGCACTGGTCCTCTTGTACTGGTATTTGAGTGGTGAGAAAACATGGTATCACTAAATTTTCTGTTGCTTGCCGCAACAGGGGAAAAAAACCCTTCACTGTTTAGGAATTATTAGAAAAAGCACTGAAAGCACAGTAAATTGGTACCATTTTTTAATCCAACCCAGCAAAGGAGGTATGCGTGAAAACTCAAGACCTCTAGGGCCCATCTTCACCTGCATCACAATGAAAATGTGGTAGGACTTGAAGCAAGACCAATATTTAAATCCCTGTTGAACAACAGACGCCCCAAGCAGTGGACCAGCTCCTTCCAGGGGACTGTAACCTCAATAACTCAGAACATAATAACCCTGTTTTTTCAGGATTCAACTTCAGTTTATTGTCCTGCAACCAGCCTACCACCACCTCTAAGACCTGGGTCAAGCATCTGCCTCTTCTGAATCAGATGGAAGAGAGATAGAGCTGGGTGTTACCCACATATTGGTGACTCCAAAACTCTTGATGACTTGTCAACAATGTCATGTTAGGTTCTGGCGGTAGATGGAAATGGATCCAGATACAGTGGTACCTCAGGATATGAACAGGATCCATTCTGGAGCCCCGTTTGCATCCTGAAGTGAACGCAACCTGCGACTGCGTGTCTGTGCGTGTCGCCACTTCCACACATGCGTGTGACGTCATTTTGACCATCTGCGCATGTGCGAGCGGCAAAACCCGGAAGTAACGCATTTCGTTACTTCCAGGTTGCCGCGGAGCACAACCCGAAAGCACTCAACCTGAAGCAACTTCAACCCAAGGTATGACTGTAATCTGTTCTCACAAAACATACCTGAATATAGACTGCCGCCACCCATTCAAGCAGCTTGCTCTAAAAAGGGATATTTGCCACTAGACAACAATTATTAAAACCCAGACCCTACCGAAGGAATGCAATACTGTTTCCCTCAAGGTAGCTGGAACTCCCCAGTTAAACCCAATGCAGCTCATCTTCACCTTACTAGAAAGAAAAATGAGACAAGGAGTCAAACTGTCAGTGTTGTCTACAAACTTCAGACAATTTACCAAACAGTACAGTAATACATTTCACTGGATTACCAGCAAACTATCTACTTAAAAATATCTACTGGTAAGGGCCATGTCAGAGGGAAAAAATCAGTCAAAGAAACTATTCAACAAAAGCTGCCTTTTATTTGTATATTGAAGTCAATAGGAACTCCATACTACTCGGTAATCCAATCATACTAAAGTGCAAAGATCAACAATTTACAGAATGAGTAACGGTCTCCTGTTGGCAGAAGCTCCATTTATGGCAAGAGATTGAGACCTTGAAAGAGTTGTTCAGAATACATATCTGCCATCTCCTAATTCTATTTTTTCCGCATTTCCAGTTTTAGTTTTACCTGAAAAACTAAAACATTTCTTATAGAAAGGAATTTCTTCTTGTTTAACTTCAGAAGTAGCCTTCAAAGATTCCAACATAGTAAAAAGTGATATCCATCAAGTTCAGAGATGCCCTACCCACATAGTGCACCATATTATGGAGACAACAGCTGCAAGAATAAGGATTAGATTACTCAATTTTAGATACATAATTTAAAGTCTCTTGTTTACCCTTGAACAACCAGTGACACTCAGGCTTCCATAAGCACTGCAGCATCCACTGTACATAAGTGGCACAACATATGTCATGAACTTCCAAATTCACACAAAATTAAAGTAATCTCTTCTGAGCACTAAGGTTCCAGTGTTCTACTCGGAATCCAGCTCCTGCAACCCATCGTACTCGAATTCCAACAAGACATCAGACTGATATTTTTCCCATGTTCTCCTGATATATCCATTATCTTCATCACTGATGCTTCCATGCTCTGATTCTAGGAGGAAAAAATAATTTGGAAACGTGGAAAAGATTTTACAGGATACAATGATGATTTTACAGGATACAATGGTTTGCAGTTCTGCCAATGCCCCAAGCACTGTATTTTCCTCTATTTGCTTACTGTCTCAGATTGCTCATCATCTTGCCATTCACTTCCCAGTTCAAAGTAATTAGAGAAGTGATGGGTCACATTAGACCCAACAAGGTTTTTCTATGTGGGCTACTCATTCTCAGGGTAAAACCATAGTTGGTTTCACTTGGGTCTTCTGACACCTACCGTATTTTTCGCCCTATAGGATGCACCGTCCCATAAGGCGCACCTAGTTTTTTTGGGGGGAAATAAAGGGGAAAAAAATATTCCCCCCCCCCCCAGGCGTAGGGCTGGGGTGGGGGAAGCCCGAGCTTCCCCTGACCCCAGCCCCCAGAACAGGCAACTCTCCTCAAGCAGCGGGAGCCCAGTGCTGGGCTCCTGCGCCTTGCGGAGAGCTGCACAAAGCCTGGGGCATGCTGAGCTCAGCGCGCCCAGCTTTCGGCATGCAGGTAACTCTCCGCAAGCCGCGGGAGCCCAGCACTGGGCTCCCGCGCCTTGCGGAGATCTGCGCGAAGCCTGGAGAGCGAGAGAGGTCGGTGCGCACCAACCCCTCTCGCTCTCCAGGCTTCAGTGAAAGCCTGCATTCACCCCATAGGACGCACACACATTTCCCCTTCATTTTTGGAGGGGAAAAAGTGCGTCCTATGGGGCGAAAAATACGGTAGTTTGGGAGTAATGGGAGTAAAATTAATGGTTAACGCTAACAATTAAAGTGAAACTGCTGACTGGCTTGCCCATCATATCAAATACCTTCATCTTCCCCAGGGAGGAACTCATCTTCATCTGGGTAGTCATTTCGCCAATTGTTCTCATTGTTCTCATCATCCTCATCATCATATATTTCTTCGGCAATGTGATTTTCATCCACCTGCATGTTAAAATTGAAAAGCATTTTCAGAGATGAAAGTCTCCACTGCAACTCGCTTGCTAAGCATCAACTAATGCAAAAGTTAGCCATCAGAAATGAAAAGCGATGGATTCCATAAACACCACCACCCCACTCCAGGTGTTGTTAGACCTGTATGGCCTCTGGTCAGATATGTTCCCCTATCCCTGCCGACATCTGTTTTGTTTATGCCTATTAAGTGTGTGTGTGTGTGTGTGTGTGTGTGTGTGTGTGTAAAAAAACCTTTATGCCTTTGAGCAGTTAGCAAATACAGCTTGTGTTTTGCAAGCACGGACAACCTTCCTGAATCTAAGGATTATTCAAGAATGTGAATGAGCAAATCTCACACTGCTCCCTTCTGCCTTATTTGTGACTTGCCAAAAAGTAAAAGTATTTCTGTCCTCCACTTCAAATGGACCCTTTCCCAGTGAAATTTATAAAACATTCTGATTTATCCAATTTATTTCAGTTTTATCTAATAAACAGTGTTTGGGAGTTTATTTCAGTTATCAGTCATAATAATAAATAATAAAATTTTATTTATATCCCGCCTAACCCATTTGGATATTCTTGTAAGTCAGTCAAACTAAACCTTGTCTTTAAATGTAATTAGCAATTAAAAATGCTCCCATATATTTGCTTTTATACTCTAATGTTGACCTAAATTCACGGTAGGTTCTCATTCTCTTCTTTAGTCCCCTTTGTCACTTATTTGACATTCTGTTCCATTTGCTTACCAGTTCACAATCCTGGGTGTAGGGCTGAACAGACAGTATGTTCTCAATCCAGCATGGAGATGCTGTTTCCATGCAGTAGATGTCATAAACATATTCCTCCTTTAAATTATGCTCTGCTTCTTTACTGTCCGTTATGGTTAAACTCTCACGAATCATTTCAACAGCATTACAGAGAATGGCATCTGAACCCGGTTTCTGTTAGATAGAACACAAGTGTTATAAGCATCTCACTATGAACAGCTAAAAGATAATCTAATATGGGACTTTCAAATTGCTGGTTGAAACCCTTTCAATAATAATGGTTACCTCCTGTTAAATGCAAAAGCAAAATGCAAATTTAACTGACTATATTGTGCTGGGGGAAAGAGGAGGATACAAACCGCTTGTTTAAAAATGCATGTTCAAAACTATCTGTCTCCCACCATTCTGCCTTTAACTCATTTAAAAGCATCAATAAGTAGACTCATTTAAAAGCATCAATAAGTAGACACAGTCTTGGTGTAACTAGAACACACTGGGCAGTGGATACTTTGCTAAAATCTCAAACAGTAATAGAAGGTAAATGTGACAAATTATAATAATCTATCTAGAATTTTGTTCATTGGATGTTCTCAGCTAGAACTGTAAAAGGGCACTAAGGAACAGGCTACTTTGTTTTCTGTTTAGAATACTTGTATCCTGGAGACTCTCAACACACTTAAGAAAATACAGTAACATCACGTTATAAGTGTAATATCAGGAAGAAAAATAACATGGTATCCATATTGTGCCAAGATTATTCTGGCAGAATTCCCTGTCCTGATGTTGCTCTTGTCTACTTAGCAAAGCCCACTGAGGTCTTCTGCTGCAAGGGAATACGGTTAAGCAGATGGAAATGTGCTCAGCCTATGATGGAAGCAAGTGTAAGGTTTACTAATCCACACTGCCTAATGGTTTCCTATAAGTCAGACTTTGTTAACATAAATAACATTTGTCGTTTAGTGTCTATTGAAAAGATTTTAAAAGACACACGGTGCCTGTCCCCTTCTTTTTTTCTACTCACCTAGCAATTAGGCTTTCTTCACACCACCACCACTACCCCTCCACCAAAATGTTTTGCATTACTTCTCTGTATCCATGCAAACTGAGGATTAAATTTCACACAATACACTAATACAGTGGTACCTTGGGTTAAGAACTTAATTCGTTCTGGAGGTCTGTTCTTAACCCGAGGTAATATTTCTGGGTTAGCAGAGTCTGTAACCTGAAGCATATGTAACCTGAGGTACCACTGTACCTGTTTCTGAAAGGTGCTAGAAGTTATGCTATTCTGCACTGCATCCAACTGCTGACATCTAGTGGTCAACAAGGATATAGACTTTACACATTAAGAAACAACTATGACTTCAGGTTACTCAACTTCAAAAGAATGAATCATGAGTGCACTCTTAAGCGTGCTCTTGATTCTTCTTCTCAGCACAGCTTAAATTGAAGCTGTAGCTGTAAAGGAAGAATATGTGTACTTAGAATGTATGTTGAGAATATACCTAGAAGTGTTACTTAGAATAAGAAGTGTACGTAGAATGAGCTCTAAGGTTCCTCCCCCGTTTTAGTTGAACTTTCCTGTGCCTGACACCACAGATCAGATGTCAAGCCTGTCACAACTGGGTCAGCTGAAAGTTCCCCGTCACAACAGGCTATGTACCCAAACAACCCTCACATGTTTAATTGGAAACTGTTTTTGAAACGTGAATTAGCAGGTGATTTTAGCTTCAAAAATTGAGCACCCTGAGACTTATGCAAACAGTCTAATACACAGTTACATTCCCAACAAATACACCTGCAAGTAGCATCCTTTTTGTCACTGTCTTGAAATTCTTTACCTCTCCCAACTAGATTGCCAATTGTGCTAATCAAAACCACTGGAAAGCGTATTAAAAATGCTTGCTTATAAACTTCTCAAATTACTAGACATAAAGATTCAATTCAGATTTCAGGCTAGACAATGATTTTAAAAACCCTAAACTATGGTTTGGTGTATTGACTGAACAGAAAACCTTTATTTGAGATTGGCTGGTAAAATCAATCAAGTGTCATGTTTTAGAATTAGGTTTGCTAACCAGAGTTCATGTATGGTTTATCATGATGTTTGCTTCCCCTCCAGGGACCAATTTACCTAGAAAGTGAAATGCTAAGCAGAGAAATTGAAAGCAGAGAAGAAACTCAAAACTCTGGTTTACTTATTAAATTTGGAATAAATCAAGCTATGGTTTGAATTCTAAACTATCACTAGCAGTGAACTACGGTCAATTGAACTAGATGATTTTCAAGGTCCTTTCCTATTATGATTCAATTCAAGGTTTGGTGTGATGTCTGCATTTGGTGTGAGTTTGCATTTTTGTATAAACTGCTGGCTTACTATATTTTAATCCAGAAACTTGACCACTCAGGACTCAATACCAACCTGTAAGTGTGCAGCCAACATACCAGTATCCTTTACTACATCCTCTTGTTCAATATCAAACAACTGAAATTCTCCACAGGAGTCTGCAATACCATGGCTTTCTTCATGTGTAGTGTCCTTTTTTGCTCCAGAGACCAAATGGTTGCTTTTATTCAACTCCTCCCCATTCACAGGAAGTACTTCACTTTCTCCATCAGAGAAATTTGGTCGGTGGCTGGCAATTAGACGGTAGCGGCTTTCCTGTCTGCTGGCATACTTGGAAGAACGAAGGTCCTGAATTACTCTCTGGGCACTTCCTAGCGAAGGTCGCAAGAGTTGAGCTGATTTGTTTTTGGTAATGGCTTCTTTTACATATTTCTCAACAGGCTCATCCTGAAGAAAGCAAAAATGCAACTTCAATTTATGCCTTAAACGCTTATTATTTTAAAGAACAAATCTACAGCCATAATAAGCAATACACAAACACAAAGAAGACTGTTTGCTTGCTCAGAGCCCAGTTGCTGTGTAGGGAAATGAATGTATACAAAACAAAGATAACAGGTAAACAATTCTGTATATTCTGCCAGCATAATCACTACAGAAACATACCTATCTAATTCCAATGCACAGTTTATCTTCTCTATGCAACCTGGGGACAATTTGTGCAAATAAAGCATGGCTACAAATGACTATCACAGACTTTGGGAGCCAAAACCCATGTTGTATACAAACCTGTATGTACAGTGTTGCTCCAATAGCTCAATTTTAAAAGGAAAAAAGAATACATTGGGCAAGTGCTTTTTAGAGGGGAAATTGAGAGCAGAGAAATAGTGCAATGTGTAGATTAACCCTTTCCCTGCCACTTTCTCAGAATCATGAGATTACATTTCTTCCAAGAACCGGATTAAAGAAGGATGTACAGTTGAATGGTAGAGATTTACCTCTTATTCCTTACTCATTTATAAAGCTAAAGTTTGGGACATAGCAGGAAGTCTAGCAATACTGATGTCTACCTGGGCAACCCTATGCATGTCATCTCCAAGCAAACTCCACCAAGCTCAATGGTACTTACATCCCCGAGTAAGTGTGAGCAGACACTACTGCTATTAGCCATGTGCCCTAATTTACACAGGACAGTTCTCTACCTGAAGCACTGTCAGCAGACAGACCTCTCCTTGAAGGGCTAAGTGGTCCAAGACCAGTTTAAAGATAAAGTAATAAGGCAGAGCAGAAGCAGGAGGTAGTGGTCCATCAATAGTTAACACCTGGACAGCGTATTAAGCAGATACACAGGGCACCTGGTTACCATTTTCCCCATTATGGGAAGATGCATTTCTATTCAAATTACAGTAATTATTTCCAAATTTGCAACTATACCTATAAATTAACACATGTATGCAGATCAATGCCCTCTGCCCCCACAGTCAGTATGGCCAGTGGGGTCAGATGATGGGAGTTGTAGACCAGCAGCACCCAGAGTGCCACACAAATTCCCCACCCCAATGCACAGGATTGTAAAGCACTTCAACATGTATTAAATATTAGTGTTGAAGAATTATAAGCAAATTAATACAGTGTGTCTTCTTTTCTTTTTCACACAAGAACAAACAACAAATTAAGCATACACTCAAAACAAATTTGGGTTGTTACATTCACAATCCCTGAAAAGTATTATTATTTGGAGGGGAGCAGTAACATTCTTTCCCTAAAATTTAATCCTTTTTGTATCACCTAACACCATAAATGTTTGAGAGATATAGATACAAACAAATAATGGCTTGCCTGTTTGGCATCAGATGGTCCTTAAAAGAAAGAAAAAAGTGATGCAGAGTGAAGAAATGGTTATTAGAGAGATGTAAACAATACTATGAATAATGAGTTCATGATTCCACAAAAGCACAATGGAATACTCAATAAGTAGTCCTGGAATACAATCACAGAGTTGGAAAGGACCAAGGGGATCATCATCTAGTCCAACCCCCCGCAATGCAGGAATCTTTTTGCCTAATGTGGTACTTAAACCCACAGCCCTGAGATTAAGACTCCCACATTCTACCAACTGAGCTATCCTAGGTGCTAAAATCATACTTTGAACCTGCCAGCTATAAGCGTGTCCTTTGACACGAGTCGTGAAAGACCACCATGTAGCTGCACAATCCATAGGTATGGCTTTGCCCCAGGAAACTCGTAGGAGTCTTGCTTTTGAGTAGAACTATACATGACCCTCCTGCCAACCTAGCAGTTCGAAAGCACGTCAAAGTGCAAGTAGATAAATAGGTACCACTCTGGCAGGAAGGTAAACAGTGTTTCCGTGCGCTGCTCTGGTTCGCCAGAAGCGGCTTAGTCATGCTAGTTCCATGACCCGGAAGCTGTGCACCGGCTTCCTTGGCCAGTAAAGTGAGATGAGTGCTGCAACCCCAGAGTCGTCCATGACTGGACCCTAATGGTCAGGGGTCCCTTTACCTTTTACCTGACACACCATAATTGCCAGCTGGAAGGCAAGGACTTGTGGAGAAGTGGCACCCTAATGGTCAGGGACCCCTTTACATGACCGCGTTGTTACCTTCACCCCACATGATCTTTAAGTAATTTTATTTTAGATACTTTTGACGCCTTTGCCTGAGGCCTAACTTATTGTTTCTGTGAGTAAAAAGAATTGGACAACTACGACGACCGACAGGCCCAAACAAGCCCAGGCCAGAACACCGAGTCCTGTTCAACCGTACCTCCGAGGCTACGGTGGCCACCAGCTTGAAAAGATTCTTCTCCACTTCATCCCCGCCCGGTATGGCAGCGCCTTCCTCCGTCCGGAGCCGCTTACAGGACAACACCAACGCTTCGGCCGGCACAGCCCCGCCGCGCTTCCTCTTGACGCGCAGCACCGCGGCGCGCTCCATGGCAACCGGGCCAGGCCGCGCCGCTCGCAGGGGATGACGGGAAGGAGAGTGAAAAAAGCTAGGCGCTGCTTCTCCCTTTCTCTACGCGTATCCGAACCTCCTTCGTTTACGTCACAGCCTCTTGGCTCGTGGCTCCGCCTCCTGGATGACACAAAGGCAGCGTTCATCCCGAGGGCCCAGTCTTCATGGTTGTCAAGTAAAACGCGTGGTTTCGTGCGCGGGACAAGAAGGGTGGAATCGTTTTATTTGGGTAGAATTAATTAACAAATAGCAAAAATAATAGTCAGAGAGGTTAGTGAGCTTCGTGGCCGTAATGTCGTAACATTACATTGTACCTGACATTATGTTAAGTAAATCTTACATTGATGCTTTTAGTTCTCTCCCGCTTTTCAGTGGAGTATAACCAACTATCACAGTAACAAACGCCAGAAATAAAAGGGATATCTGCATAGCACGACGAATTTCCGAACCAAAACCAAGTATAACCTATCAATATTACAAGCTTCCAGCCAACGCAAGCGAGTTCACACTATCCTGAATCTTATTTCCCTACACAGATAGGTAGCCGTGTTGGTCTGCCATAGTCAAAACAAAAAAATTCCTTCCAGTAGCACCTTAAAGACCAACTAAGTTAGTTCTTGGTATGAGCTTTCGTGGTATGAGCATGCACACGAAAGCTCATACCAAGAACTAACTTAGTTGGTCTTTAAGGTGCTACTGGAAGGAATTTTTTTCTTATTTCCCTAGTGTATTATAAAGAGACTCCGTTTCTCCATAAAAAGGGTTCTTTTTTCATGCATTTCGATTGCTTATATTTCCACTGTACTTGTTATATTCTTTTTCGCTGCAGTTCTTGAGCTTTTTAGAAAATGAGGGCTATACATTTAAAATATTTATTCTGTATTCCATTTAGCTTTCTGCTGCCATCTTGCCCTGCACACGGAGGCATCTAATAGCAACCGGAAGTGTCTAAATTGCTTACTGTTTCTCTCTATGGTGTGCTGTGAAAGCAGCGGTAAATAGTAATGGTGGGGTCCTCCCTCCCCCCCGCTATGTTCCGTTTTGAGCGCGTTGCATCCTGGGAAGATGGCGGCGCCTAGCGCGTGAGACGAGCGTTGACTGACAGGCGGAGGCAAGGTGAGGTATTGGAGTGACCGTTAGAGGCGGGTGGGGAGGCTTGACTGGTTTTTGCGGGGGAACTTCGAGCTGACGACCCTCAAGTAGAGCGTAGGAGGCTCAGCAGCGCACTCTGTCCCGGTTAGGAAACTCTTGTGCACTCCTGCGCAGATGTCCTGGCCAAGGGGGCTCCTGAGCATGTCTAGAGTTCATTCTCATTTATTCATTTAAAAGCGTCGCCCCCCAAAAAACAAACAAACACTAAGGCGGGCTCCAGAGCCCCTTCCAGAGATCAGCCCTTGCTCTCGGACTAGCAATCTGAGATACGTGAACGATTGGAAGAAGAATTGAAGGAAGGAAGGTGGGAGAGAAAGCAAACTTGGGCTAGTACCTGTAGTTCATAGCTAGTAGTTCTTCAGACAAAAGGATCCAGGAGCATGTGCAGAGTTCCCCACAGGGAAAGAAGCCACCCTCTTTATCTCTCCCCCCTCCCCCGAAAAAAAGAACCTAAGACTGAAATGGTCATGAGGATATGCAGAGTTTCACCTCAGGGAATGAAGCCAGCCTCCCACCCTCCAAAAAGAGACCATAAGGGCAAGGATTTAATGTGCACATGCAGAGTCTTTCCGTTTAACATCCTTTGGACATCCAATGAAACTGGATATTGGAACATTCGAGACGGATAAAAGGAGCACATAGCGAAACAATGGCGTTTCTCCCGCAGAAAGCGGTGAAGTTCACTAACCTGGATACCTTTCAAAGAGGACTGGACACATTCATGGAGGAGAGGGCTATCAATGGCTACTAGCCATGATGGCTCAGCTCTGCCTTCACAGTTGGAGGCAGCAATGCTTCTGAATACCAGTGGCTGGCAACCATGTGAAGCGGGAGTGCTCTTGTGCTCGGGTCCTGCATCTGGTTGGGCACTGGGAAACCAGATGGGCCATTGGTCTGATCCTTGCAGGCTCTTCTTACATTCTTATGTTTTGTGCTGGAAACATGTTGCCACTTTAGTAACAGTTTGAGAGTGTTGTGGGCCTCGAGGTCTAGAGTTCTGAAGAGATTACATTTTTATCCCACTCTTCCAAGAAGCTTGGGATCCACATACATGTTCTCTTCACCTTCACTAGTTGTATCCCCACAAGAACCCTGTGAGGTAGGTTAGACTAAGAGAGGACAATTGCACCAGGGTCATACAGTGAGCCTGGGTTTTCCTAATTTCAAGTCTAAGACTGTTGTATTTGGTATCGCATATTAGATTGTTTACAGTATGTGACTATAGTGTACGTACCTTAATTTTACAACAAAAGAGTTTTTTAGAACCTTAAACTCTTTTGCTGCAACCGATTCCCCCTGGAATGTATTTTTAGAATAATGGTAAATATTTGTAACATTGTGTGTTAATATATTTCAACAGTGGTAGAAGTACTGTAAAGGTAAAGGTAAAGGTACCCTTGCCCATACGGGCCAGTCTTGACAGACTCTAGGGTAGTGCGCTCATCTCACTCTAGAGGCCGGGGGCCAGCGCTGTCCGCAGACACTTCCAGGTCATGTGGCCAGCATGACGAAGCTGCTCCGGCGAACCGGCACCAGAGCAGCACACAGAAACGCCGTTTACCTTCCCGCTATACAGCGGTACCTATTTATCTACTTGCACTTAAGGGTGCTTTCGAACTGCTAGGTGGGCAGGAGCTGGGACCGAACGACGGGAGCTCACCCCACCGCGGGGATTCGAACCGCCGACCATGCGATTGGCAAGTCCTAGACGCTGAGGTTTTACCCACAGTGCCACCCGCGTCCCTTTAGTGGTAGAAGTAAGAACTAGTAAATAAAATGTGTGGAAGCGAAATGGATAAATCAGATTAAGTCCTATGTCCTTTCCTTCTCCACCCTACAAAGAATTCTCACTTCGTCCTCCCCTCTGGCACAAGACTAAGAAACTGTCCGAAAGATCAATGTTTATGTGTCTAAACTTGGAAAAGGTACAACATACCAGATTCTAGTCCTGACTAGGAGTTACCGTATTTTTTGCAGCATCACACTCACTTTTTTCCTTCCAGAAAGTAAGGGGAAATGTCTGTGCGTGTTGTGGAGGAAATGCCTGTGGGTGGCATGCCTATGGATTTTCATCCTCTAAAAACTACGTGCGTGTTATGGTCGGGTGCGTGTTATAGAGCGAAAAATACGGTACAACTAGGAGCAGGCTGACTAAGATAGCAGGGATTGATTGATTGAAGTAAGATGCTTGGTTCAGGTCTCACCTGTTTGCCTTATCTACACAGGAATAGCTTGGTCACCATTACATACTTCTGCATTAAAACAGCATCATTTTTACATGGCTGTCTGGAGTGGCATTCACTTCCAACATACACATGCATACTGCTTTACAAATGCAGCCACTAAACCTCATGTAATGCATTATGATGGCACATGGCAAATTCCTATGGCAGAAGCATTCAAGGCTTAGTTTTGTTAACAACAGCATTTATTTTATGTGTTCAAGATTCTTATATCTTGCTATTTTTTTAATCTGGAGCTCAGGATGGCTAACAATTAATAGATAAGCAATTATACAAGCAATACTCTAATTTGCAACACAAAGCCATAGCAGCAGCAACTCAACAGCAAATAATAATATCAATAAAACATCTAAAATAATTTATCTCCTTCTAAATGGTAACTTCTTTCCTTTTGCCATAGTTTTCTGATAATGAATCAAAAGCTAGAGATCATCTGAATAAAAGCTTTCCTCAAAACAACAAACCAGGGCAAGAATGAAGGTTTTTTGTGGAAGAGCCAATCCAACCACTGGAGCGGTGGAGTGGTTAGAGGAAGATGAGAACTACGATTATCATCAGGAAATTGCAAGGTATAGTGGGAGTTGGCTTTTATTTTATGCATTATTGTGACAGGCCAGTGTGTACTCCAACATGTTGGATTTAGACCTGATGAGTCCTGGATTCAAATCAATGTGCAGCCACATAAGCATACTGGTTGGCGTTGGGTTCAGCCTAGCATGTTTACCAGATCGTTGTGAGACTGGCAGTGGGGATATGTGTGCTACCTGAGCTCTTGGGTGGGTGGGTGGGTGGATAAAAAACTGATAAAAAACTGTGATGAAAATGAAACTTGAATGAAAGAGTGAAAAAAGATATCTAATAACATCATAAAGTTTTTGTTTGTTTAACAAGGAACTCTTGAGTTCAACACTTGTTTGTTTGTTTAACAAGGAACTCTTGAGTTCAACAAAGATGGATTCAAATAACTTTTTTTATATTTCCAAGGAGGAAGTGCTGATTGGTTCTTTGTGCCAGCATCCCTTCGTGCAACCTGTGACCTTTGGCACTCGTCACATTCTAATCTACTTACTCTTTGAAAAGCTTCTTAAATTACTATTTTAAGACTCTGACATGTGACAAGGAACATCCGCCCCTACCTTTCTTTCTCATGCATGCATACCTTTTTGTTTTAAATCATGGGAGGATGAGACTGTTAATGGCTACTAGTCATGATAGTTGTGTCAGAGTATCATCATGAATATCTGAGGCAGTATGTCTCTGAATACAGTTGGTTGGGGATTATGAGCAGGAGAGTGCAATAGCACTTGTGTCTTTCGTGTAGTGCCCTATAAGCATCTGGTCATCCCATCTGAGAACTGAATGCAGGACTAGATAAGACTTTAGTCCAAGTCAGTAGGGCATTTCTTAAGTTCTGATAAAAGTTCTTCAAAACTCAGAAAATAGCTCACTACTCTGTGATTTATTTTTTCGGTTGGTTCTAAAATAAAGGTATTGATTCCTCATTCCTTTTAAAATAGGATTGATAGTCTAGAACTGAAGAAAACAAAAAGTGCACATTTAATCTGAGTTTGTTGCAGGATCCCATGTGTTATACTCTATGGCTATCTCCTGACTCTCCTTCAGAAGCTACAGCCTTGTTGTCCTGGACTTTAACTGTATGCAGTTCAAGTGGGGAAAACAAAATCCTAGTAGTATAGCAACAACCCTAACATAGCATGGATCTTACACCTATGCCTTTGTACTCCGCAGTACATCCCACGCAGCACAAGGGAACTTACTCCAAAGTAAGTTTCCATAGGATTTCATCCTTTAGTTTCCTGTGGTTGAGGTTCATCTTCTTGTGAATAGCTGGTAATAACTATTAAAGGGATGACTCACCATTTGTCAAGCCTACAGAAGGAGAAAGCATCCTCAGTTGTACAGCAATTTGTTGGTTGCATATTTTAATAGTAACACTGGTCCTGTTTGTCTGAACTGTTTTTGATCTGTAATCTGAACTCTCTTACAGGTCATGTTATGCAGACATGTTGAATGACAAAGACAGAGTAAGTAATTGTTGTTTTCTTTTTTAAAAAGTTGATTTTTTGCTTTCTGAAAGTTGCCTCATTAGCTTCCATTACCTTGACTTTGTTCCACTGGCTTATAGTATCATAGAATGATAGAATTGTAGAGTTGGAAGGGACACTGAGGGTCATCCCGTCCAACCCATTGCAATGCAGGATTCTCAACTAAAGCATCCATGACAGATGGGCCATCCAACCTCTGCTTAAAAACCTCCAATGAAGGAGAGTCCAACACTTTCCGAGGCATTCCATTCCACTGTTGAACAGCTCTTACTATCAGAACATTCTTCTTTTTAAAAATAATGTTTTTATTTATTTTCAAGGTACAGAAGATAATTTTTGAGGAAACAATTGTTAAAACAGTAAACAAATAACTTTTCCTGACAAAAATTACAGACTTTTATCATGCCACATGTTAAAATTTCATTTGATTAAGAGATAACGCCACATTTTCCCATGAATGTAGTTGGAATTTTCTTTCTTGTAACTTGAAGCTGTTGTCTTGCTTGTTTCCCATACTCTGTGCATTAGTATAGACACAACTGAAACCATGAGTCATTCCTTCCAACTGCTTCCTTCTTGCAGTTTCTTGCCCCTTTAGCAGGTTTTTGTAGCGCCGCCTCAGTTTCCTGTGAAGCTATTATTCCTGGTACCGGGTGTTCCCCTGTTTTCTGTAGTATTGTCCCTCTCTCCCTCAGGATTTAGTTTAAAGCTCTCCTGATCAGGTTTGTGAGATTATTAGCGAACACATTCTTGTCAACTGCTGTGCAGTGCAACCCATCTCTTCCCAGAAGCCCGTTCTCAAGGAAGTGACTTCAGTGTCACAGCCACAGGGTCTTTCTCCCTTTTCCAGTGACACATTCCTGGTGGCTCCAAAACTATTTAAGGGAAAACTTACAACACTTTTATTTTTAATGAGTTTGTGGTCTTTCAGCTGCATTTTATATTATTTCTGTGATAGCCTCTTGAGATCAATCTTGCCAGCAGTTCTTATTTTCTTACCATCAGGAATATGAGATAAAGGCATTTCCTGTTTGTATAAGTTGCTGCTTTAAGACAGCACAGAATTTTAAAGAGAGAAATTCAGCTGTGTACTGCTGTTGCAAGTGTAAAAAATAAATGCTTTGAGGTTGGCTTTTCGAGGTTATTTGTTTGATGGATAATTGAGCAAGATGACTAGACTCTTGTAGAAAACAGTCAGTGGTTCAACACTATATTTTGACTAACACTTTTATTTTAATTTGATTTTAATAGAATGACGTGAAGTTTTAGTGCTAAATTTGGAGAAACAAAGCATAGATTACTTTAAAATGCATTAGTTAGTTGATTCAATTTCCTTTGGATCCTGTCTAGTCATGAGTGCATTTTTATAATGAACCCTCTGTGAACATTCCATCTGCTTATCAAGGGTTTCTGCGATATTTATGTACTCTGCTTTCTTCTTCAATAAAATTCCTTTTCAGATGGCAAGATTAAATATTCTTCAAAAGAAGCCCCCAGTGATTCTCAAAAGTGTTTTGTTTTTTTTAAATGAACTGTTTCAAAATTAAATTTTGACAAAGCTAAGGGATGTGTTTATTATCTCATTAGCTTTTTTTGGTAGCTGTTCCTTTAATTAATTCTTTAAGAAGGTGACATTTTTAAAAAAAAGATGTCAGGGATCAAAAAGGCCTGTCAGAAATCACTTCCTGAAGGGAATTTTGTCCATCTGTATCGGGCTTTAAACACTTGCAAATTCCCAGGTGTTTCTATTTGAAAAGAGTTGGCAGGAAAAGGATGAAAAATTGTAGGCAAACTAACCATTTCACTTAAAGCAGTGCAAAGCAAAGCACCCAAGCCTCTGCTGCTGTGTATTCCAATATTTAGAGGGTTTAAAAGTTTTATTTAGAATGAAATACTTAAAAGAGGATTGGGAAAGAGTGTAATGGGAATATCAGTAGTTCTTAAAGTGCTGGGGCTGCATTCTTGTGAATAGTATTTAGCTTTAGCTTTTCCTCCCTTTAATGTTTTCAGACATTTATCACGGAGATCATACTGAATTTATCAGGCTTCTAATAAGTGTACTGCAAACAAAATCTTATGGATCTGCATATTGATCATCCACTGAATAGATAATGCCTTTTAACCCACAACATTTAAATGCTTGCAGATTCAAATTTATTAACCTTGGAGGGCATGTGTCTCACATTTAAACAAACATTGGTCTTGTTGAAGTAACTGTCAGGTTTGTATTTTTCCACAGAATGCAAAGTATTTTCAGGGTATTCGTGCTGCAGTGGACCGAGTGAAGGAAAGAGGAGACAGAGCCATTGTCCTAGACATTGGGACTGGTACTGGACTCTTGTCTATGATGGCAGCTACAGCCGGGGCAGATTTCTGCTATGCTGTTGAGGTAGGTATTATTGCTCCCCTGTCCCTACGTACCAGATATAAATCAGTTATATAGGAGGCAGATCCTTAAAACAGATTTGTAAACAAAATTGTATGTGATAGGGACTAATATTGCTTTGGTCTGTGTGTTTATTCTACAGCCATCTGTACTTTCCTTATGGTTCTCTTTTGTTCCTGAAACGTTGCATGAATATTTAGTGTCTGTTGTCCTTATCGTTGCTAGTAAAGCACAGTGTTCAAGAAACTTCACTTTGGATGGTGCATTTCAGTCTACTTTGTATTCCCCACTCCTTGAAAATGGGGCAAAGCAAACAAGGGATCTCTGAGCTTAATCCAGACTAGCTATGCTTAATATAGATGCTTAAACTATCCATGATTAATTCATCCCATTGATTTTGATGGGGCTATTCTAAGCATGAGTAGGTCTGGATCACTGTATGGTGTCTTAGGAAAGTTTTAATGTTAGATATTTATTCAGAGTAATAGTGAAATGAATTTTAGTGCTTTAATTTTAATTTGGGTTTGTTTTTTGCTTTTGAAAAAGCATTAACTCATGAAAGCAGACTTTTTGGTCACTGGTGGTGTGTAGCCATCTGTTTCCCCCCTCAACTTTCATTTCATATTTACATTTTGGCAAGAAGCAGTTCATTTCTGGCAGCTTTGGCGGTGGAAGGCAGTCTTGTTTTGCCAGGGTTCATGCCTTAATTAGGTACACATTTTAACATTGCCAGGAGGTATGTGCTTCATTGGAGGTCTCATCTGTGCTTTTGAGAAGGCAAAGTTAGATTTCTCAGTCTTTGCCAAAGAGCAGACTCTTGGCTCTTATTAGAAACCCAGTTTCTTTCTGTTGCCTAGACCAGTTAAAAATTCCATCCAACTTTTGTATGTATTGGATCTGAAACTGGGCACTAATGGAGTAATCCTATGCATGGCTGCTCAGACATAAACATCATTGAGTTATGTGTAAAGGATTGAAGCCTAAGTGATTAGATCTTTCATGCAAGATGATAAAATATAGGCAGGGATTCTTAATATAAAACAGCAGTTGGTTGTTCTCATTTGTTGTGCTAGTTTGTATGCTTAATTTAACTTAGTAGTAGTTTTCAGTTGTATTTTTTTCCTTATCTGCCCAGGGCACATACATTTATGTTTAAGGTGTGTGATATAAACTATGTAAACAAACACATTTTAATCTCCCTGGGAAAAGCCACAGACAGGTACTACCCGGTACCTACTAAGTCTTCTATTTGGCAGGATTAAATGTGCTTAAATGTTTATCCTGTGGTAAGTATTTCCCATAACACAATACAGTAATTTTCTGGTGGTGTTTGTACCTTGAATGTAGGTGCCATTAGCTTGGTTGTGTTCTTGAGAGCTGGTGTAGTGTAATGGCTGTGTCTCTCTGCTGTGTCCTAGGAAGTACCTGATTCAAATGTTACTTCAGATCTATCTAAATATAAGGATTATTATACTGCAGGTCTTCAAACCTATGGCTGATACAGCTGTGAAGATAGTGGAGAAAAACGGCTTTAGCGACAAGATAAAGATCATCAACAAGCACTCCACTGAAGTCACAGTGGGGCCTGGTGAGATTAATGTGGACTGTATTCTCATGTTGCATGGGATGAAGGATATCTTTATTTAGTTCTTTGTTTCATTAAAACAAATTGTATGCCATCCTTCAGACATGTTTTTGGGGTGGTTTACATATAATAGAGGCTGGCTTCCTCTGATTTCAAGGAAGGGAGGGGATGAGAAGGAAGAACAGAAGGGTCGCAGCTGTATAGAAGAGAACAGAAGCAGTCCTGAGGCCATTCCCTATCTCCTATTTGAGGTGACTTAACATTAGCACAGCAGCCTGCTTTGAAAAAGAAAGAGAAAAGAAAGAAACCAGCATACTCCTATTTGTCTTGTGCTATGCTTCCTAGATGGAGACATGCAGTGTCGTGCAAACATCCTGATAACAGAGCTTTTTGATACCGAACTGATAGGGGAGGGAGCTTTACCGTCTTATGAGCATGCCCACAGATGTCTTGTACAGGTAAGGAAGTAAGCACTGTTCACAGATGGTGTCATGTAACAGAAATTTTATTCTTGCAAGCTCACAGATTGATTGTAGCCAATCATTTCTTTGTTTTTGATCGGTTTTGTTACTGTTAGTTTTCACTGAAGATATTCAAAATGACCTTCAAAATTCATAATAGACCTGTCATAATCTGTATCTGTGTTGGTTGTGCATGGCTTAAGAAACAACTAACTTTGAGAAAGCTTTCACACATTTTTGGCACAAAAATGCAAAGTATAGTAAATATATGATTCTCTGTCCACTTGAGGACAAGCATCATTGAACTCAACAGGAATACCTTCCAAGTAAACATTATGGTATCGGACTGTAAGATAAATAGGAACGCACGTAAAGAGAAGGTTCAAAGGCATTGAAGAGTGGACCTCATATTTACGCCCAGAATCTGAGTTTTATGTGCAGCCTATATATTTTCGAAGAAGTTCACATTTCAGAGCTTGCTTTTATTCAAAGGACATATAATGAACCTTGCTCAGTTTCCTTTCTCTTTGTTTTCAAATGATTAGGAAGGATGTGAGGCAGTGCCTCACAGGGCAACAGTATATGCCCAGTTAGTGGAGTCCCAAAGAATGTGGTCCTGGAACAAGCTATTTCCCATTCATATTCAAGCAGAAGATAGTGAGAAGATTATTGTCTCACCACCAGAAATGGAAAACTGTCCTGGTGCTCCTTCAGTCTATGATATCCAACTGAATCAGGTGTCCTTGCATGAATTCACGCCTCTCAGTGACGTTGTTACAATGTTCAGGTGAGTGCCGCTTTTATGTTATATGTTTAAGCCATTTTGATACTCTGCCTTTTAATCTTCGATTATCAAGGCAGCTTAAAACATCATTTTAAAACAATGCCTCATAAAATAATAACTAATATTAAAAAAAATAGTCTGTGGAAAATTCAAAGCAGTAGTAAAATCAAAGCCACACCAGGAACCCACAAAGGCCAAGGAAAACAAATGTTTCTGCTTGGTGGTCTAAAAGCCATCAGATTTGGTGCTAAATGAATGGGTGGTGGGCCCTGGTATCCACCTCATTTTAGCCAATGAGGCCCCTCAAAACCATGTCTCCTTCCTTGAAGAGCTTACTAATGGGATTAATATGGGAGAAGGAGGTCCTTCATATACCCATTTTGCAAGTGGGGTGGGTGGGAACCTATGACCCTCCAAGTGTTGCTAGACTGCAACTATCTTTCCTGGTCATGCTAATGGAGGTTGATGAGTTAGAGCTCCAACAACATCTTGAGAACTATATGTTCCCCACCCCTTATTTAGAGCTTTATAGGTTAAAACTTGCACTCTGAATTGTTCTTGAAGGAAACTGGTAGCTTGTTTGTTTGATGGTTTGTTTGTTTAAGTACTTGTCCTTACACAGACACACCTGTGTATCATATATATTATAAATACATTTAAGAGGGAAGTAGCAAACTCCTAAGATCAAATGGTTGATGGTATATGAAGTTGTTGGTGAGAAGTTGCTGAGCACTTTAATGCATTGTGATATTTCATTGATGACTGACTGTTGTTGCTCTTGGTCAAAACTGTCAGATGCAGTTTCAATTTCTACAATTTTTAGAAGAGCTCTGTTCAGTTCCATTGTTTATCAATTCTGCTCTGTGTGTATGTTTGTGGTTAGAATCACAATGTTTATTTCTGTCTAACAACCTGAATGAAAATAAGTAGCTACTTAAAAGGAACTGATTGCAATTCATTATTTTCCACAGTGTAGATTTCAGTAAGCCAGTAAGCCGAGCCTCTGCCTACTACACAGTACATCTGGAGGCCATAAAGTCGGGCAAAGCCCAAGTGGTCCTGTCCTGGTGGGATATTGACATGGACCCCGCTGGGTCAATAAAATGTACGATGGCCCCATATTGGGTGCAATCCACCTCTGAAGATATCCCGGTATGTACTGAACCTCTTGTAAATTCTATTGCCTTCCTAACATTTTAATGCTGGCACATTGAACTAAAACCATATATGTGGGCAGTTGTTAATTTGTCCAGCTCTGTAAAATGTGCCATTTTCACTTTTTGGCCTAATTCGAATTTGACTCTGGACATTCACCAAGGGAGGGGAACAACACCAAGTCCATGTGAAATTCCATACAGGCATCTCATTTGACTTGGGTCACCACCCCCTGTGCAGGCATTGTTAGTAGGATAGGCATGAGTGGATGTTGTGTTGTTGTGTGCTGACATAGCATGTTTAGAGGCCAGTGATCAAACTTACCCAAGGCACCAGCTGCATGAACGTCTGCATAGTTATGCTTTTGGAATTTTTTGTGCATGTTGTTTGTTGCATCTTAGTTTGATCTTAGTTCACTATTGCTCAGCCTTTAGAGAATGCTGATAAATATTCTAAAGATTTGTGCTAAACTTTCAGAAGTAAACTAGTTTTCCTAAAATTGTCCAATTCTTGATAATAACGTCTAAGTATATGGCCGCTTGCAGTTTTCTAGCTACTTACTGCCATGCATGGAGTTGTACAAAAATAAACAATGGTCTATGATTGCAGCAGGTTAGTGACTTTAAGTAAGATTAGGATTCCATTGGATTTGCCATCTCATCTTCTTTTGACTTTTCTAGCATAGAATGCATCAGGGTAGGCAATATGCTTTCTGCGATTCCTAATTTCACTAAAGAAAAGGTATGTTTTTGGACATTGTGGTTATAGAAATGAATGTGAAAGGTTACAGCAGAACATTAAATAAAGGCAGAAGGGTGATGTTAAATCTCCATGAATCCTTTAAACAATAAGAGATTATGTTGCTGTGAATGTTTCCTCATGATTACATTGTAAAACAGGCAGTTCCCAGCATTAAAGCTATATCAGGGGTAACCTTGAGTGGGGTTGTTTAGGTATGAACAAGCATTGGAGCTTTCCCAAATTGTGTTCTTTATTGCACTCCTTTACTTTCTCCTGTATATCTTTGTGTCACATCCTTGGCACTATATGTCACTTGGTTGTCAGACAGGGATCCTGCCATCATTTGATGTGTTTCTTTCTGTTGAATGCATAAACATCCACAGCTGTAGCTCAATTGCTTTGCATGCGGGAGGTTCCATGTTTAATCTCTAGCATTTTCAGGTAGGGCTGAGAAAATGGAGTATCTGCATTATCCCATTGCCATTTACTGTTTGTTTGTTTTTATCCCACACAATCCATTTTTATTTTGAATTACTAATTGACTTCCCCTTTTCCATTTTGTTTAAACCTTTCCAGTGGAGAGATCATTGGATGCAGTGCGTCTATTTCCTTCCAAATGAAGAACTTGTTCTCCAGGGCCAGAGTGTAGGCCTGACTGCCTTTCATGATGACTACTCTGTGTGGTATAAGCTTCAAAAAGGCAGGTAACTAAAGATAGGAGGCAGAAAGGGATACTCATGATTGAACAAAGACTGTCAGGCTGGGATAGTTTGTTTTCTCAGTGAATGTAAGTTGGGGAGGGTTACTCTCCCAGTCCATGAATGGCCATAGGTGTTGTACTAGGCATAGCTGGTAAAAACCATTTATAATGTAAACATTATTTGGGGCAAACAGAAATGAGTTGGTTTCATTCATCCAAATGTTTTTAGAAATGAAGATGCCACAACTACTATCCAAGTTGAAAGTCCTGTGTGTAGGTGTCAGGCCCACCTGTTGTGGAATAGGCCACGGTTTGGAGAACTCAACGATCAGAATCGAACAGCGCAGTATTTACAGGCTCTGCAGAAAGTGAGTAAGATTTCCCAAATCCAATATGGTATTTTCTTGCCTCAATCTCGGCACATTAGGCATCACTTCACTGAATTTGAGTGAAGAACTGTGTACATGCCTGCTTCTTTTTTTTAGCTTATTAGAAGAGATGGTGGGTCACAAAGCCAGCATACTGTTTTGCTTATTCACTGTTGATACTTGATGTACCTCCAGTTGCAGGGAATTCTGTATGGTTTTTAATGCAATGGACCAATACAGCTATCATTCTGGAAAGCAAGTGGAAGTAATTTCTTTTTGACTTTAGTGTGCAGTACACATGAGAACAAAGCAGAAGTCCACCAATTTGTTTTTAAATAGCTGGGGAAAACCATACAACCTGGTAAACGAACAAAAAACAAAATCACATTATATTTATTAAATAAAATACTGCCTCTTCCATTTGTTCTGTAACTATGTAGAAATGCCAGGATGAGCAACAACAAAATAAACAGGAAGGTAGGAACTCTGATGGGACAGAATAATGGGGTAATTGCAGAAGATGTTGGGGGCTGCAAGTTGCCTACCTGTGACTTAAGAATTTAAAACTCTTGTAGTGTCTGTTGTAGAGTCTAAAGATATGCCTGTTAAGACCTTGCCTATCTTGAGATGCTATGAGAGTTGCTAAATTCTCTCTAAGCAATACAGATAAAATAAAAATCTACAAGGAACCAAGGAGCAGGTTGTTTTTCTTTAAAAAAAAATCATTTATAATTATTTGATTTTTAAAGCGATGCTTGGGAAGATTTTTTTTGTTTAATGATACAGACTTGTAAAAAGATAGATTTAACTATACAAGCCTAAGTTAGAGGTTGAGTTTTCCAGTTAGAACAAGTATAGTGTTGAACAGCACATTTGATCAGCGAGCCTGTCAGCTAAGTTTGTCCTTTAGTTCCATCTGGTTGCCCTGTCCTCTGCACTTGAAGTAAATCTTCTTTCTAAGACTTTTGTGCTATCTTTTCATCAGCACCTAATGACTGAAATATGGTGATCCATTGATAAAATTCCACAGCTCCATTGCTTAGCCTTAGTTATAGCGAATTTATGTATGTATGTCTGGCAAAGTGGGTTTTATCTCACACTAGTGAATGCCATAATAAATCTCTGTGACAATTTAAAAGGCACCTTTCCTGAATTGTATAATGGACTAACATGGGTGGAGGGCGTGGAGAGGAAAATGTGACTGTGAAGCTGAGTCATAATTTGCCAGGCATGGATTACACAGAACCAGCATTTTGTCAGCACTGGATGTAAAAACCTTACAAACAATTTTTAATCCTAACTATTAGGGCAAGAGTAGCGAAAGTAGTGTCCTCAGTCAGCATGTCCAATGGTCAGGGACGATGGGAGTTGTAGTCCAAAACATGTGGAGGGAACCATGTTGGCTATCTTTGTGTTAGAATATGATGGTGGGATCGTTAAATAGCATAGAGAGGACTGTTACACCAGAACTTCAGGAAGCCTTCTGCCCAGTTTCTTTGAATGGAGATTAAAGGCGTGTGTTTCTGCTGGCTACTTTTAACAGTTATTGCAAACCACAGTTGCTCAAGTATCAGTTCCTGGAAACCACAGGAGGGGCCAATGCTGTGACATTCAGGTCTTGCATGAGGGTTTCCCACAGGCATCTTATTGGCCACTGTAAGAACAGGATGCTGGACTAGATGGGCCACTGGCCTAATCCAATAGGCTCTTCTTGGGTTCCTATGTACTCTTTCAAAAACTGCTTTGTTTTTCACTTTCCTTCATGACCTGACTTGGCTAACTGGATCATGTCTTGGTGTAAAATGAAAAAGAATGTGGATTTAAAAATTGAGTCCATAAATATGTATAGTGACAATGTTTTGTGGGATTCCTCTCACAAGTATTTACCTTTCTAATGTAAAACATGCATCCTTTGCCTTAAAATGTCATGAATCCTACTTGAAACATGGAGATTTTAGACAGCCTTTGGGATGCAACAATGCTTAGTAATTTCAAACAAGCGAATGTGTCAGTCCTTAATCAGTGACCTTTTGCATCTGGAAAGGAGGAAACTGCTGACAGCTTGTCTTTTCGCTCTGAAGGTTCTGAAGCCAAACAGTGTTTGCCTCAGCATCAGTGATGGCAGCCTCCTTCCTGTGCTGACTCACCATCTTGGAGCAAAAGAGGTACAACCCAACCCCCCAGTCATTGAAATTTTTTTTTAATATGTGCTGACTCTTCTATTCCTTTATACATTTTTTAAAAAAAAATTATGTTATGTTATATCTATTTATATTTAATGCTTTTACTTAAGAGCCGTCTGTGGCATTTATTTGGTCTTCCACAACTCTTCTGAGCACTGAAATTGCTCCACCCAGTCTCATTTGCGGCCTCTTACTCCCAGAACTAGTGGGAGTAACTAGTGTTCTTTATTTCAATACCTCTCTTCCAACCTCCAACCCCCCACCTTTTTTTAGATGCTTTGGCACCCTTTCGTCCTCATCTCCTCCTGAAACAAAGTAAAAATATTTGCATTTGCCCATGCCCATCCCTTGTTAGTCTTGTTTCTCTTGGAACAGCCTTCTCTGTGTTGCATCCATTACTGGCAAAATTTAGCTTGTAAGTTCCTTGGGTACAGACCTGTTACTGCTATCAATATACATTTAGTTTTGCAGAGTATGTTACTCATGATAACAGTTATCCAGCTGACTGACTGGCGTAGAATTCTTAATCCCCTAGGTTAAGTTATGTAGATAGATAGATAGATAAACTTTATTCACATTAGCCAACGGCCTTAGCAACATAAAACAAGCAATATATACAGTTAAAAAGACAACAATGGGTAAAAAGGGCAATTAAATGAACAAGATTATCATTCACATAGTGGCCCTTAATCTCATTGCACCCTTGATAAACCTAGCAACCTTTGCTGTTGTCTGATCATTTTGATCTGATAAAGGAAAGAACAATGTGGTTGCAGATGGGCGGCCTGGGATGGTAAGCAAGAGTGGGGTGATGATCTCATTCCTCAGATCTTTATAAAGGGGACAGGACAGGACAGGTGTAGCTCAGTGGCAGAGCATTTGACTGCTAAGTTATGTAATGGAATGGGCCATGCCATGCAGTATTTGTGCATGTTTATATATTTGTGTATTTAATGTATTTAATATTTATGTATTTAATTATTTTATCAAGATTACTTAAGTAGATCACTGTTAATTGGTATACAGGACATTCTTGGTGTTCTTTGTAAGTCTTGTTCTTGAGTCTTTATTGGCTGCTTGCAAAGTGGAGCAGGGCAACAGACCACACATACACCAATCAGAATGGAAGGGAGAGCGTCATTCAAGGATAGGAGTTTCCCCAGTGAATCACCAGTGTGGTCCTTTCATTGTTCATGGGACAGGTATTCCTTCCCAAATTTCCACCCAAAATTGCAGGTCTGATTAAGCCAGTGTGTTCTGTTCTTCTTCTAGGTGTTTACACTGGAGAGCTCTGCAGTTTCTCATTCACTCATGCAGAAAGTAAGTATTGAATATTGGAGTCACATCTGCATGCAACTGCTGTCTTATGTTTATTACTCTTCCTGTTTATTTTGTTTTCTTTTGTAATGGCAAAAGTGCCTGCCCACTATGAAAGTAGAGCATTTTAGTTACCCAAAATAAGTTATTTTACATTTCAGAATGTTTTTGCGTTACATAGTTAGGAAGAGGTTTTATTTTTGGACAACAGTAAAAAACAAAACACTAAGACCTTTCTTCTTTTCTTTTTCACAAAAAAAGATTTTTAAGGCCAATCATCTAGAAGATAAAATTAAAATAATAGAGAAACAACCTGAATTGTTGATCTCTTCAGATCTTGAAGATAAAAAGGTAAGATAACTAAATTTCTGTGTGACCAAAACATTTTACTCTTTGAGAGGATAAACTTTATTAATCAAAGCATGTCAAGAGGTATTTCCCTCATTATTTGGACACTGAAGTTGTATGCAATATATAAAAGTTAAATAGTAGCTCCAGTACTGGTCTTTAGACTGGTGAGGTAGTTCACACATAAACGGAAACCTTGGTTTGACACTTCTTGAACAAGTATTCAGGAACTTTGTGGCTCTACACCATGGTTTGATCTCTGAACCCACCCAGTATGTTGGGCAAGACTGAGAAGATACAATTACCTCTTCCAAATTGACTGGCAGTTTAGTTTTTGTGTTTGTTATGGCTTTTATAGCTATACAAATAAAAATACTACTACTGCTACAAAAATATGTTAAGGGCTTTCTATGTTCACTCAAGCTCCAAGGTGATGTGAAATTGCGGCTGTTACGGGCCATACCATTTACAGATGCATTACGTAGGCAATATGTCATGGTATTCTGCATTGAGTTTAGTTCAATCTTTACCATCACCATTGGCAAACCCAGGTCCCAAATTTGCCAGTTCACTGGAATTGACACACGGAGTCCATGCAACTGAAGCTACCATTCTACGTTGCATGTACCCAACTGGCAGCCAATCCCACCTATGCAGGATGACAGATTTGGAAGGCCTGCCAAATGGTACGAAGTGTGGCCTGTCACCCTGTTGCCCATCTGAGCCTTTATGTTTTTCCCCACCCCAAGGTATCACTTTTAATTGGTGAACCCTTCTTCTCTACGAGCTTGTTGCCATGGCACAATTTATATTTCTGGTACGCCCGGACAGCCCTGGCAAGCCAGCTGACAAGCGATGTGACTGTCCTGCCCCAGTCTGCTTCACTTCACATGATGATTGTGGAATTCAAGGTAACAAAACTATGTCTGGTTTCTGTTTTGCCCCCAGGGCAGTGTGGGTGGGTTTAGTTACAATACTATGCTTTGTTTATTTTAAAAAAATTGCACTTCATCATTTAGCCAAAAAGTCTTCCAGTTTGCAGCTACAAAATCAGTAGTAAGATAGTTCCTTGGACTTACACTCTAAAAAGACCTGACGCACACAAAAAATAGAGAGAGGAGGGGGAAATGTTCAGTTCCTAACGATACAGGTTCCTCAAAGTACAATTATCTGGTTTTTATTAGTTTGCAACATTTTTCTTTAGTCCTTGAGTGGTTTTTATCTTGATATACAGTGGTGCCCCGCAAGACGAACACCTCGCAAGACGAAAAACCCGCTAGACGAAAGGGTTTTTCGTTTTGGAGGCGCTTCGCAAAACGAATTTCCCTATGGGCTTGCTTCGCAAGAATAAAGCCCATAGGGAAATCTCCGGGGACCTCTTTTAAATGCTAGCGGTGGGGAGCAAAGCCTTCCCCCCCCCTCCGGCCTTCAGAAGAGGTCCAGGAAGGCCGGTGGGGGCCGAAAGGCTTTGCTCCCCACCGCCAGCATTTTAAAAGCAGTCCGGGATAGCAGGGAAGCGCTTCCCGCTATCCCGGATGTCTTTTGAAGGCAGGCGGGGGGGGGGGAGCAAAGACTTTTGCCCCCCGCCCGCCTTCAGAAGAAGTCCTGGACCTCTTCTGAAGGCCGGCGAGGGGCAAAAGTCTTTGCTCCCCCCTGCCTGCCTTCCCGGGAGAGCGGAGAAACGCAGCGCTGCGTTTCTCCGCTCTCCCGGGAAGGCAGGCGGGGGGGGGGAAGCAAAGACTTTCGCCCCCCGCCAGCCTTCAGAAGAGGTCGGGGGACAGACTGTCCCTGGACCTGGTCTGAAGGCGGTTTCCATAGGAACGCATTAATTGATTTTTAATGCATTCCTATGGGAAACCGTGCTTCGCAAGACGAAAAACTCGCAAGACGAAAAGACCTGCGGAACGAATTAATTTCGTCTTGCGAGGCACCACTGTATTAGAGTTTAATTTTGGAGTGGTTTTAATATATTGTGGATAAGTGTGTTTGACATTCTGGTCGTTTGACATTCTGTTTCTTTGAAATAATTTAATTCTCAAAATATTTGTCATATTCCTGGGAGTGATGAAATGTACAGTTTTGATCCAATTTCTCATGTTTTAATTTAATTTAATTTTAAAACACTGAACAATAACATTGTGTCCCCCCCCTTTTCTTTACCCCTAGGACTTGTGGCGAATCCGCAGCCCATGTGGTACCTGTGAAGGGTTTGATGTGCATATTATGGATGAGATGATAAAGGTTAGACTATCCTTCCTGTGTGTTGGATAAATGCCAACTAAATTAGAGATGTGGTTGTAGGTAAATTGCTTGTAATCATGGTTCTAGCCAACCTGTGCATTAAATGGGACATACAGTACAGGAATGGTCTTCAGGCTCATGATAGGATTTTTGGAGGCCAGACCCCATCAACCACAATGTCATTTCTGCCCACCCCAAGCTAAAGAATCTGGCAGGAATGAAACAAGCAGCGGCACTTTGTTAGCCTCTGGCATGTTTTCTCATTTAAGGGCTGAGAGGGGATCTGGCCAGCTGAGAAGCATGCTTTGTGCCATCTTTTTTATGGCAATCACATAAAATGTAGCTTAGTTTCTTTAAACATCATTTTCTGTTATGTCATTTTCAAAAACTAGGAAATGTAGTATTGGATCAAATCATGGCTGACGTACCATTTATTTGGCAGCCTGACTGCAGTGGCTTCCAGCTAGTGTTTGGGCCCAATTCAAAGTGTTGGTTTTGACCAATAAATCCTTCAAATGGATCAGGACCACTTCTTCCCATATGAACCACCCTGGACCCTGCAATCATCATCTGAGGCCCTTCTTCATATGCCTCCTCTGTGAGAGGTCCAGAGAGTAGCAACGTAAGAGCAGGCCTTTTCTGTAGTGGCTCCTCACTTCTGGAATGCGCTCCCAAAGGAGGTTTGCCTTTGCTAATTAAAAAATCTATGTTCGTTATTATGCTATATATGTATTTGTTTTTATATATTAGACTGCCCTGTGATCTTCAGATAAACAAACAAACAAACAAACAAATAATAAAGCGTGTCTCTTGTAAGCATGAGTAAGTCTGGATTCCAACCATAGCTGCTTATCCTAGTTCTGAGTAGGTGATTTTCCCCCCTTCAGGTTAGCTTGTTGTAACGCCCCCCCTTCCTCCTCCCACGATCTGGTAGCTTTCCAGGCATGACCTTTTCTTCATTTATTTACTTATTCTTAATGAGTCATCTATCTGCTCAAAGGAACCCGAGGTGATATTCAACATTTTAAAACCCAATACAAATCATTAAAATACAAACCTTACATCTAACAATGTAATTAAAAAGCATATATACACACCCCATTAAAATAGTACAAATGCCTAGTATTATAAATGCAGCAACAGAACTAATAGAGGGCCAATTAAATAAAATCAGCCACAAACAATAGAAAACAGTTCCAGTAGCAATCCCACAGGAGACAAAAGCTAGCAGACAAATAAAGGTCCAATGATGTTACTTAAAATACTGAATACTCCCACAAGAACTTTTATACCACATCCTTCTTATGATGAAAATGAATGTTTGCAAGTCTTCAGCCTTCATTGTTCGAAAGCACAGGACCAATTAACTTAATTGCAAAAAATGTGTAGTTATTTGAAAGCACTACTTAGAAATGTCTGGGATGACAAGCTTAATGAGTTGTGCTAGCAGCTGCAAAGCTATAGCAAAGATTGCTGTAAAAAGGAAAATAGACTTGAACATAGTTGCAGAGAATAGAATTTATCAATTTAATTAAAAACAAACTCGCCTTATTCCCATACACACAGTATGAGAATTTTGGGCAGGCTGTAGCATGTGCTGGACGGAGAGAGCAGTGGGTTTGATTCTGCACGCTCATTCATTTAGTGCCTAGTCCAGCACTTTGCAGTATCCATCTCTGTCATCCATAAAACATAATACTTTACCTAGCCCAGATGTCATCTTAGAGAACAAATGCTAAGGTTGTAGAATATTTGGCCACTATGGTAAATAAACACATACACTCCAAATGGCAGAATCTGCTGAGTTTTCACCTGGCATTTGGTTGTTTTGACTTTTGGTATGTTCTTAGCTGGGCTAATAGCTTACCAGTGTTGTAAATAAAAATATGCCCTTTTCCCTTATCCAAGAGCCCATATAGAGTCCTTACATAGGTTCCCTATTGGTAGGAGAAAATAACAGAGGCCAACCAGAGAATATTGAGAAGCAAAGCAGCTAGTAAGCTTGATCTTTATTTATCTGTTGCAACAGGGTGCTCCCCTCACACGCAGGAGAGGAAGAGGACCCCCCAAAAATGCCTTGCAAGGGCTTATAAAGACTTTTGAAATTCCCATTTTCTAGATCAAGACCACCCCCAGAAACATTATGCATTCATCACAGAAGGGGTGTAACCTAAGACCACCCCTCAGATAAGGCGGTCTAAAACAGAACATTTGCATGTTGTTTTCTCCTGTCGCTTTGTTTATTTCCTGTCTGGCAGGTTACTTGATTGGATTTATTGGGGAGCCTGGGCAGTCTTTTGTAATGATAAGGCTCACACCCTTATTCAAACACAGATTAAGACAGGATTTGTGAAGGAAGAGACAATGGGGAGGCTTTTCCATTTTGACCATGCAGAGAAACATTTGCTCAGTTTAGGAATCAAAATGGTTCCAGGTTGGCTTTCCTGTGCTGATCTATGTACATGTGGTTATGAACGTTGCCATATATCTAAAACCATAAATTTCCTATCACACCAGAGAATGCCTGGTTCTGTAAATGAGTGAAATGTCTCTTTTCTTCACTTTAGAAGTGAAATAAATGTTACTGTCTTAATCTTGCCTCAGCACGTCAATGCTCTCTGAATATTTTAAATGAATACCTTATCTGTGAATATTTTAGCACTTCAATGCTTCCCTTTTTGTTTTCTTCCATAGAACTCCTTGGACTTCAGGGAGTCAAGGGAAGCAGAACCTCACCCGCTGTGGGAATACCCTTGCAAATCAATATCCAATCCACTGAAAATTTTGCTATTTGACTTCCAACAAACTGTGCCAGAACACACTCTCAAGAACGAAGGCATCATAAATCTGACAAAGTGAGTATCACCAAGAGAAAATGTGGAAGCCCTGTTCAGGACTGTGGCCACTGTAGCTCAGTCTTCTTTCTTTTCCATGCAGAATGCCCCAGGTTCCATCCCCAGCACCTCCAGGTAGGACTGGGAAATATCCATGTGAGAAACTCTGGAGAACCACTGTCAGTGTAGAAAATGGACAAATGTCCTAACTCAGTATAAAACAACTTCCTAAGTTCCTAAAAGTGCAGCAGAATGGCTAAGAATCGTGGTCTCTGCCATTACTTCACTGGGTAGCCTTAGTTCTCTCTAGACCTCACATCTACAAATATAATATTGACCAACTTTGTGAAATTGTAAGGATTGCACTAAGGTGATATCTGAGGCACATTGAATACTCTAGAAGCACTAAGTGCATGCAAAGTCAAGTATCATTATTAACACGCTTGATATCACTAGAACTAGCATCTGTTCCAGTCTAGTTTTTGGATGGAAACTGCCCTGGTCACCCTGGTGGATCTTTGATGGAGACAGTCAGGGGAATATGTCCCTCTTAATTCTTCTGGATCTCTCATTGTGTTTTAATAACCATAAACAATGATATCATTCCTCACTGACTTGCCTGGTTGGAACCACATGCTTTTTAACATCCCCGTGAATTTAGTGCCTGAGCCAGTATTAGCAATATGCCAAGCACGCTCAGCTTTACCAAAAAATAATAAAAAATCCCAGGGAATTGGTGGCTGTTCTGAAAAACAACCATAAAATTGGGACAGCATCACTGGCTGGCAAAGAAGGAGGAGGGGAAATTTCAGGGCCTAGAAATCAAAAGCAATAAACAAACCTAATAAATAGACCCCATTATTTCAAGGGTGGTAACTTGGTATAAGATTGGGAGCTGAAATCAGATGGGTGTTTGAGATTTTAGAGCCACAGCATATTCATATCACTTTTGCATTTAATAATGCATTTTTCTGAAGAAAACTTTTGTAGTTCTATAGTTTGCTTAATAATAATTAACATATTTCATGTATGAGATAACATACTGCTCTTAATGAATAATGTATAAATTACATTTCAACATATGACTGAATCAATTTATAATGACGTTTATTTCTCGTCTCCAAATATAGCCATCTGTTCCCTGGCTGATCATTTCTTTCTCAACCAGCGCACAGTGTGTGGTGTTACCACTGAACCAAATTATGGTGTTATCATTGTACCAGCTGTAAAGTATTGGAACATCCTGTGCAGTAAAGATCAATATTTGTCTCTAGCATGATTCTTGTTTAAACATCAGATGTAGATTTTTCAGACTGTATCATATAGCTTGTGCTAGCAAACAAGTCAATCACATCAGTTACACATGAGATATTTAAGCTAAGACCAAAATAGTAGATATTTGCATTAAAGTTTGAATCTTAAAATGAAAGACAGAATGCAAAAGAAGCTGGGTCCCATTCACGAGTTATACTAAGCCAAACCATGGCTTAGCATGCATGTGGAAACATGCACACTCCTGGAGAAGAAATTGCAAGCTTGTGGTTTAGCTTTCAGACAAACTACCATCTTGTAACTAAGGTTTGCTCTATGATTTACAGCTTGTAGTTTGTCTGGAAGAGCTGAACCATGAGCCCAGCTTCAGGTGACACACTAAGCCAAACCACAAATTAACTCACTGCAGCAGCAAAATGACTGGGGAGGTGAAAAATGGCTGCAGTCTCCTCTCCAGGAGCCCGCATGTTGGCTCATTCATGCTATGTGATGGTTTGACTTAATATAGGCATGAAAGAGGGCAGAAAGATCCTGCTTCAGGTCTTTAATGTGTTACTGCAGTTACTGTCCTATACACATCGTTTTGGTTCCTGCAAGAAATTTCGCTTACTTACTACATCCATCTGCCAGCTGATGGAAGTTTCAGGCTCCCATAGGTGTAACATTCATGCTCTTTCATCTCTCTGGCCTATGCTGCTTCCGAGAAGGAAAGATACTATTCATATTTCAAAAAGAATTTGTGTGTATGTCAGTGTGTTGGTGTTCTTCAAAGTTAGCAGAAAATCAATACTTGAGGCTTTCTTTCTTTCTAGGACTGGGAAGAGCCACGGAGCTGTTCTGTGGATGGAATATCATCTGACACCCAGCATTTCTGTTACCACAGGGCTTGTGCAGGTTTCAAATGAAAAGGTATGCTTAATTCTCTTTCATCTTCACTCTGCTCCATATTGGGGGGGGGGGGGGGCGAGAAAGAAGAATGTTAATCTGAGTGATTCACTTCTATCTCATGGTTTGGGGCATTTTTGGACTTAATCAGTCTTCTCTCTTCTCTGAAATGCTAGGCAAATTTATTTATTTAGATGTTTTTCTACCGCCTTTCAGATTTCATCCCATGGTGCTGTACAGCACATTAAATAATTTAAAACTGTAAGAGTCAATAAAAACCCACAAAACAATAAAAAGACCAGAGCAATCCAGGTTAAATTAAGACATGGTACCATATGCTGGAGTCAAACAACAGCAAAAGCCTGGGAGCAGAAGTGGTCTCCAAAGCTCAGTAATTCTGGCACCTGACTTTGCTGATGGGGGAAATGGTTCTATAGGGAAGACGCCTCCACAGAGAAGGCTTCTTCTGATTGCCAACATTTATAAATGTTGTAAATCTGAATTCACATTTTTTCAGTGGAAACGGTGTGCTTGGATGCTACCATAGACTCACTTTTGCAGTTTAGAAGCCTCATTGGAAATATGTATAAACTATAATTCATTTGTATCTTTCAGTAGTATGACATCTGTCAGAGGTATTATAGGATGGCTATGTTCCATTTTTAGTTAACACACTAGGCTCAAGATTTTGCTGCCAAGCCAGAGCATAGGGGAAGTTCCTCCACTAGTCTTTTTTTAAAAGTGTAGCTTCTGTGTGTATGTTGTAATTCTTACAGTCTGATCCAAGCATATGTACTCAGAAGTGAAACCTTGTGTGTGCAATACAATGTAAATTTATATAGGACCGCAGACTTAGAAATCTTGGAGGTAATCAAGTAATTGGCATTCCAGTTCAGCCCAGTTTGCTGTTTCCTCCATTCCAAAGAGCAAAATAATTTGCATTACCAAGTTATGCACCAGATGTCAGAAGTCCTAGGGGCCTAGTCTGAAGGCATATGAGACCACCAACTTGTGGAGATTGGTGCAGCAGTTCCCTGAATGTATGGAATTCAGACCTCATTGATAATAACAACACATTCTGTTATGAATCAGCATGCTGATATCCTAAAGTAAAGTGATTACTGTTGGTCTTGACAATTTAGCATATTGTATTTTTTTATCAGAGCTGATTATTTTTCTTCTGCTTGTTTCTGCAGGGCTATTGTCAATGGACTCCCCACTGCAAACAGGCTGTGTTTTTCTTCAGTTCAGATACTGGGTCAGAACCTCCCATTGATAACCCCTCTGCAGTTGCATACACTCTAAGCTTCAACCCAAAGACAGGCAATGTTATCATGGATTTTAAGCTCTTGGATTAATGTGGCAGCTTTCCAATCAAAAACCTTCCTGTTCCCCCTCCCCTCCCCTCAATTTTTTTTTGGACCAGATCTTAATAAATATATCAAGAGATGGCTATGATGGGCTTCTCTTCTCTTCTTTTGGGTTACAGCAGCTATTACTGACCCCCCCCCCCCCCAGGCATTGTCTGAAGGTTATACACATGGAGCCATGTTGCTAAAGTGTAAGCTGGTATGGCTCTGGTTCATGCCTGGATGGGAGATTACTTGCGAAATCCTATATATGCCGGCTAAATGTAAAGCTTTAAAAATGCTGCCTGAATCAGGTTATGAATAGTAATAATGCTATATTCAGATATAATCATACTGATGAGACTGCTTCAGATTGTTTCCCCTTGTTAATGTGAGGACTGAATCATTGACAGCTGCAGCTTCAGAAGATTCCCTTGTTGCTTTCTAGGAACCAGGCTTGTTCTGCCACCCTATTGTTGCTGGTCTGGCTGGTTTCCTCACAGTTTCCTCCTTTGGCCAGACAGTGATGGCATCCCTTCTCAACTTCTGCATAGCATTCCTTTTCATCTTAAGTAATTTACATGAGCCAAGAGAAATTCCTTCAAGTGTTGGTATATAAATAAGACTACAATGAAGTTTTACAAACTTGCATGCACAAGGTTTCCAATTTCAAGCCCCAGCAACTTCAATTGAGAGAACTATAGGAAGTAAAAGGTGGGAATGATCATTGTCTGAAACCCTGGCTGGGTGCGGTATACCAATGCCCTGACTTGTGGCAAGGCTGATTCAATAAGTTCAGTTTCTGGGGATCCCTTCCCTTCATTTGCCAAAAATCTCTGCATGTCTGCTATGGAACCTCAGCACATTGTATGAAATCTAATAGCATGTCCTAGGGTGCAGACTAAATCCATTTAGGCCGCTGGCCCAGAACACACAAGTACACCCCACTGGCCACAAATTGCACAGGTGGATCAGCCAGGGATGACAAGCATGTGCCTCCATGCCCACCCCTAATTACTGATCTTCTCTTTAGAAACGTCTGATGGGTCACAGTTGAATACTACTACTATAATGATAGGCAGCAGTTGAGATTATTGTTGAAGACCTTGAGTGTCCATCCTTTATGAGATCCACTAGAGGGCGCTAAAGCCTTTGCCCACTTAATCAACAGCATCAGGGAGGTGTTTTTGTGTGCAATAGCAAAAGGATACACAGTGTTATTGAAAACGTATTTAGATGGTAACCAACACCTTTCCGGAACCATCGGTAGGAAATAGGAAATGTATCTTTATTTTATCCTGTGTACTAATAGTGAACTCATTCTCTGAGTGAATCCTTTTTGTAGCATAAGCCATCCACAAGGAGGAATGGGAATGCAGCATAGTTTGCAGAAATACAAAAATTATTTGGGGGAAGCCCAAAGGGTTGGGCTGGGCTCATTGACTGTTGTGGTGTGTGGGAATGGAGGGCAGTTGGAATGGAGTATCCTAGAAAAGGGTTACTGGCTTACTGGAACCCTGAACAGGAATACTCTGTATGGCCACATTTTGTTGCAAGTCCCACTTGTTTTTAAATAATTAAACTATTATGAACCTATAGGCATGCCTTAAGTGCTACTTCTGATGAAGCTCACTGGGTAACCCTGGGCCCAGTCACCATCTCACTCTAACCTACCTCACAGGATTTTTGTAAGGATACATTTAAAGGAGCAGAAAGAGAAAGGATTATAAAATGCCCTCCCCAGCTACTCTCCCTGCCCCCAATGAATGGGGAAAAGCACCTACATCACCCACAGCTATGCTCACACACAGAAGGAATCTGTTTGCACCCTTCCTTGGTTCACAACAGAAGTAAGGTTGGTGACCAGTCCTGGCATCCAGTGAAATGTGGGCATGCTTCAGGGGGCATATGCCATGTAGGAGCAGGCAGTCGTCCTTGCATTGTGGATTTTTGAGGGGATATTTACTGAGACTTTTCCTAGCACCATAAGAGGCACTACTAGCAGGCACATTGGTGCCTGTGAGTGCAACATGGGAGACCCATCCTCTTAAAAGCTTGGGAGAATCCTTTGTGGTGCCCCACAAAGCAGCTTCCAGTTCATATTCTGTGGAGTCATGAACACAAAGCAGAAACAAATAGGACTTTTTACAGTTGTGCTCCCCTCTTTCACTATTACCTCTGAACAGCAGTCTGTTTGTCACAATGCAGCAGTGAATGTATGAGCCGGTCCCTTTCTCGGTGATATGTACAAGGTTTTGTTCTGATGCTGCAGAACAAGTGCTGGTTAATGTTCAACGTGTATATCTGTAAGGCAAATTCCATTTTAGTTCAGTGAATAAGGGTGCTCGGACATCAATACTGGCTATGCTAATGACCCCAACCATTAGTGCCTGAGCTCATCTGGATTCTGGTTCTTCATCCTGAGCTGTGTAAGTGCTTTGGGGGAAGCTATATGCTTTCTCAACATCTATGAGTTTAGGGCTTAGAAGACCTTTGCCTGTAAATGAGGCACATCATCTTAGATGTATGTGTTAATTAAGGATAGGCGAATGCCTCTTTTTGATTAATGGTGTTCTGTCTTACCAAGACACTCAAAAACACAATAACTGAGGAACTTATCTCAAGGCCTGGCTCCCTCTCCTCAGTTGCAACCTGAGATCTTGTCCCTGATTGGTTTGGATTGTACACCTCTGTCCCTTTTGACCCTCTTTTACTGCCTTTGAACCTGACCCTTGAACCACAAACCTGGCTCTGCCTGATTTGGATCAACAGCAAGCTACCTACCCCTTCTGTCCCCCAAACTCAACCACCTGGGACAGATCCTTGCTGAGCCATGACAGATTAGCAGTACATCCTAAAAAATATGAATCATTTATTTCAACATGAATGGTTCAAAAGCAATAATAATTGCAATACCCTCAACTTTCACATTCATCAAAATCCTCTGAAAGACCTGCATTTTAGGGCCAGTCCTACCAGTAAACAAAGTGATGCAGCTGCCTTAGGTAAGTGGAATACAAAAAAAGGATGGGGCATGCTTGATTAATGCTGTTAGCAACAATTACTTGCAAGTAAACATTCATGAGTGCACTTGAAGCTCCTGATTCTTCTTTTGCAGGATGCCTGACACCACATACAACATCATTTGTGAGTCAGGTGGGTTTGGTGTTAAGGGAAATTGCCTCATGGACCAAATTAGGACCCTGGACCAGAGGTATCCTACCACTGCCCAGTATATAAAGCTAGCACTGTTTTTTGAACATCCCCATATAAGACCACTTAGGAGGCTGGTTTAATGCCCAAGAATGAACATTTGTGGTCTTGGGGGGGCTCCTTTATTGAAAGCTGAAGTGCTCAAGTCAGGCGTTTTGACTGTAAATGGGATTCTAGCAATACTGAAAGCAGCAGCTAGGGAGATGTTGTCTTGTCTCACAAGATGTGTGTGTTTGTGTGTGTAAGAGAGAGCTCATTAAAAACAACATCGTCCTGTGCATGGTCTTATTAGCCTGAGTTCTATTGATTTCCTTTTTCTCTGATGAGAGAAGAAACACAGATTTCAGCTCAGCTTGCCTGTATGGCTTCTGATTAGCAACCCTTGAGAAAAATTCAAGGGAAAGGGGGCAGAAAAGCAAACCGGATGCTTTGGCTTTGGTGCTTGTGTTGCAATCAATAGAAGTCAAACTCCTTCGAGCTTCTGTGTATTTGATGAATTTCAGCTGATTTGGGAGCCTGGACCGACCTCAGATCAATACTAACTTGCTCAAGGGCCGGACTCTAAATAACAAAGGCAGCAGAGTTTTGATCCACACAGAAGGACGTGTCAGCTTAATGAAGTTTTGTGAGTGCAATTAGCTTTGAAGTTAGGGGTGAAATTCGGGTCTGGCAGATTCAGACGAGGCTCAAATTGGTGTTTCTGCTATTGATTCCTATTGATAGGACACTGGGAGAGTCAGATCCCCGTGACTGGGACTCAAAGACTGGGACAAAAATTACATCCCTATCCGAAACCTCCCATTCCTATTTTCAAGACCACCTTGTATAAACAGTATTGTATAAATGCCACCTGTATTATTAATTGAATTTATATACTGCCCTATCCCCGGAGGTCTGAGTGCAGTTCACAGAAAAGATCAACATAAAAACCACAGTATATATAATCAAAATAAAAACAACAATCCAATAACCCCCCCCCCCAAAGAGCCACATTTTAAAAGGGTGTAGGATGTCAATCAGATCAACCAAAGGCCTGGTTAAAAAGGAACGTTTTTGCCTGGCGCCTAAAGGTATATAATGAAGGCGCCAGGCAAACTTCCCTGGGGAGAGCATTCTGCAGATGGGGAGCCACTGTAGAGAAGGCCCATTGCGTGGACAGGTGGAGTCCCCCCAACCCCCAGGCGACCCCCGAGCAGAATAATGACTCAAGACAACGTGCTATGGGATTAAAATTGGCCACAACTTTATTAAATTTCAGATGTAGGGAGACCTTGGCTCAGGCATTGGGTGTTTATCCTTCCCAGTCCCCAGCCAGGGATCTGGGAGACATCAGGGTTATCCAGAATGTGTGGGGATTGGGCTGGCTCTGGAGAACATATGTTCAAGCAGAGAGTCTGCCCTCCGTTTCGCCGCCGTTGGAGGGGAGAGCAATGACAACCTCTTGGCGTATGGCCAATGCCTCCCCTCAAGACCCCTTTAAAGGGGAACCCTGGAATCACCACCACAAGGGGGCGTGGGTCACCACTTCACAGCCCCCCCCTTTAAGAAGATAGACTAAAGGATTCTGCCCAAGGCCTGAAACCGCCATTCTGTGGTTCCCAGCACCTGGTATTTAGAGGCAGATTGCCTCTAAATTACAGATGCATAAAAGCAGGTGGTCCATTCTGGAAATATTTAGTGGACGTTTTTTCTAATTACTACAGCAGAACATAAAAACCTTAACCTTTACAGTGGTACCTCGGGTTAAGAACTTAATTCGTTCTGGAAGTCCGTTCTTAACCTGAAACTGTTCTTAAACTGAGGTACCACTTTAGCTAATGGGGCCTCCCGCAGCTGCTGCGCCGCCAGCACGCAATATCTGTTCTCATCCTGAAGTAAGTTCTTAACCTGAGGTACTACAGGTATTTCTGGGTTAGCGGAGTCTGTAACCTGAAGCGTCTGTAACCCGAGGTACCACTGTATTTGCAGGGCTTGGGGGGGGGGGCAGAAAATGGTTCTTCCTTTCCCTTACAAATTGTAATGTTTTGACGGCTATGTTGCCATTGTGCTGTTTCCTGGTTTTAATATAGTTAATTTCATTTAAAGGTTGGATTTTAATATTTTAAGAACATGCCGCCTAACAATCATGGGTGTTGCTTCTGTACATACCGCCCCAATGGTCCCTTCTGCACCTGGAAAGAGCCCTGACTGCAAACAAGCCCAGTGCACACTTAAGCTGGCCCCAAGCCTCAGAGGCTAATGGTTCAAGCCACAAAATTCCTGAGTCTGGCAGGCCTTTTTCCACTTGAATGTCTGCCATTTTAGAATCTGTTTCAAACATGGGAAACCCTGATTCTAGCTCAGAATCCCCCCAAACCTGTTGGATTCTGGCAATTGGGTTGTGTGTGTTCTCCTATATTGCAATTTTTATAGAATTATTAAATCCCTTTTTATTTGCTGAGTACTTTCCCTATCCTTGGGGAATTCTGTGTCCCAGGCTTTAATGGTGGATTCCAGCCCTGCAATCATGGAAATGTACAGCCACGCTCCTTGCTGTCATCATCAGAGTCAGGTGACAACTTTTAAACGAAAGAGTTCTGAGTCAAAATGGTTGGCATTTCTATCTATTTCTCATGGAAATGTCTATTGTCTCCCCCCTTTTTTTTCTTCTTTTGTTGTGGCTGTACTGATAACCCCACACTGTGTCTGATGTTTATGCTCTGTAGACCAAGTAAATTGAAGTAAACACATTGTAGATTTTTCTTACACTGATGCGGCCAGATTCAACCAAATGTGACAAACCACATACACCATATATGTAGTGCATATATGGTGCCACAACCATGTCCTTGATGCCTTTAGAAGTTCTGTTTAGAAATATGAGGGTGAGATATGTGTTTTACACCAGATGTTCTGCCCCTTCTTTCACACTAATATCTTGCCCATAGAATCCATAATAGACAGAAGGTGTATTTTTTAGCCTTAAAATTTTATTATATCATTTGCATCAACCATATTCCTTTCAGCACCATAGAAGTGAAGAAGAAAGACTTCTCTTCATTTGCCAAAATATCTTTTAAAAAAGAGAGAGAGGTGTAAGCTGATTTCATTTCATTACACACAAAGAAATGGATGGAACATTTTAATTTGGCTTTCTTTAATATATATTTATATATTATATATAATCATAACAAAAATGCCAGAAGGTTTGTATGTGCTTACCATATAAAAACATTAGTTTTTAGAAGGATACGATACAGAAAAAATCATTGAAATTAAAAAAGTTGTGTTTTTTTTTTAGGCTTTCTAAATCTATTAATACAATATTTAAAAAGACAAAGATTCATAGTTAAACTGTGTGCAGGTTATGGACAAAGGAGAATGACCGCTTTAGTAATACCAGATTTATTTATTTTTTAAAAAAGATTAATCTGTCTTGTCAGTGAAAACAGTTAAATTGGGAATTTTTCTATTACACAGTTTGAAGTCTACACAAACTCCCTTTCCCCAGCTGAACAGAGACAGGCAACATTTCACTCTGTGAGCTGGGCCGATATGTGTTGACTAGCAGATTTGCATTCCAGGCTAAGCATATGTTGAAATGGACTGGGCTGATTCTATGAGACTGCAGCCACTCATAAGGGACTCAGGGAAGTGGCTTCCAGCTGCAGTAGCATGGTCATCGATTGAGTATTCCATAATGGTAAGAAGAGAGGACTTTTTGTCTGGAAAAAATGTGGCAATGGAAGAGAAGAAAGAGAAGGAGGGGGAGAAAGAGAAAAAGAAAAAGGAGGAGGGGGGCAGAAGGAAGATGAGAAGGAGAGGGACAATAAAAAATTGGAGCAGGAGAAACAGAAAGAGAAGATGAATGAGACTGAGGAGACATTGGAAGAGGAGGAGAGCATATTTTAGGGCTCACGTTTCTGGAATCATGGCAATCTAGAACATGAGAACTGCCTGTCTGATCAGATCAAAGGTCCATCTAGTCTGGCATTTTCTCACCAAAGGTGGTCAACCAGCTACTTCTGGGAAACTTAAGAGCGAGACATGAAGACTTCTCTCCTGCTGTTTGTCCACAGTGCCCAGTACTCAAACTGCATCTGAACACGGAGGGTCTATCGAGCTACTGTGGCTGCTTGCTGTTACGTATACTAGGTGATGTCTGAGATAGTGGCCTAGTTCAGATACAGAATGATCTCAGTCTGACAAACCATAGTTTACCAGAAGAAGAGGTTTGGGCATGCATTACCTGTTTTGTTCCCTCCTTTGTCTCTTACAACTTTATACAATGCTTCTCAGGCTTGTTTCACTATTTTATATCTGATCTGGGAAACTGCGGTTTAAGCTCTAATTAGAAGCCAGGATTGTGAAACACAGTGTGAATGTAGTTGGAAGTGAAACCACAGTTTCCCACTACTGTGGTTTAACAAACCCCAGCAGTATTGAAACAAGGCAAAAGAAAGGAGGGCGCTTTCAGGAAATGCTGCTGATTCTCTGTCTGGTTTTTCAGACTGAGATCACTACAGCTGAATAAGGCTGGACACGCTGTGAATCCTGTAACTTGGGCAGACCTCAGTTTTTCAAGAAGCACAGAGCCCCTGCTGCTTATTGTCTCTCAGTGATTCTTGGTGACGTGTATCCTATGACACAACCATTAATGTGGTTCATTATGCTGTATGTTTCCCTGCCCCCATGCTGCACAATCAACTATTGTGTGCCAAGGAATGTGCAGTGTGGTGTTGTCATGCTACATGTTGTGTTATATGAAGAAGCAGGAAACAGATATGCAATAAACCCAACTCTGTGTCTCTCATAAAGTCTACTTCTGCCATGAAAGAACAAGCTGATACTAAGTATACACATGTCCTTCCCTCCCTATTTCATCACACTTGATCAACATAGTAGCACCTGTCTCCATCCTGATGCCCTCCAGATGCTGCTGAACTACAACTCCCATCATCCCTGACCATTGGCCATGCTGGTTGGGACTGACGGGAGTTGGAGAAGAACTGCTTGCACACAGAAGGTCCCAGGCTTAATCCTTGGCATCTTTAGGTAGGGCTACAGAGGACCCCTGCTAGAAGCACTAGATGGACAGACTCAATATAAGGGAGCACCTTTTGCACATAACCTCTGGCAAGCACTAGGTTGTAGCTAACGTGCAGCATCAATTGCTAAATATTATCTAAAAAAGCCATCAGACCCAACAAATTTTAAAAATTCCATCTAGCAACAGCAGGCATGGCAAGGGGGAGCCATTAGGTTATGTACTTTGCACTAATAATAAGCACAGTATTAATAGGGAAGGAAGGAGAGCACTTACAGAATATCAGACAGCAGTAGCTACAGACAGGAAGTTTAGTCCAATATTTCTCAAGAGAGGAAGTTGTGAAGGTGGGTGTGTTCTTATGGACTGTATGTAAAGAGCGTGGATAGTCAGCGCAATGCCCTCAAGATGTTGAGGACCACAATTCCCACAATCCCTGGGCATGCTGGCTGGGGCAGATGGAATTTGGAGTCTAAAACAGTGGAAGCATATCACATTGGTGACCCTTGACATTGAGTATATCCAGTTGGAAACCATATTCTATGATGGACAGTGTAATCACAGTCACTCACTAACTGATAGTGCAGTCCTATTCCTGTTTGCTCAAACACAAGTCCCACTGAGTTAAATAGGACTTACTTCTAGGTAAGAGGGCTGTGAATTTATAGACTGAGGGGCCCTGAGCATATTCTTGAATGTAATTCAGCTTGAGCAGGAGTTTTCCCTTAAGGAGCCAAGTGGCCTGATGTCCTGTAATTGCCTAAGAAGAACCAGGAAACATAGTTGGTCTTGTTTAATTTCTCTCATTAAAAACCCCTCCCTCCCTTCCTTCCTTCCTTCCTTCCTTCCTTCCTTCCTTCCTTCCTTCCTTCCTTCCTTCCTTGACATTCCTAATACTTTTCTCTGGAGCAGGAATCAACCCAAAATGACCTTGGAGGATCACTTTAAACAAAATCTGTTGATCCCTCTGACACCTGGATTTTTCTCACTGCAGGGAGTTTTCTCACCAGTCCTGTACTCCCTGTACTTGTATTCCTAATGCTGACTGGTGAATAGCAGGTCACAGCACACCATGGCCTAGCAACCTGGTTATTGTGAGCCCAAACAAGCATGTTTGTAAAACTCTTTGCTCAATGTTTTTCAAAACTTTCTTTTCTTCCCTTAAAATCCCCTAAATGTTTCTCCTAACAAGGGACCAACAAATTCACTTTCAAAATGTCCTTGGTGAAATTCCATGGCAACTCTAAAAAGGACAATGAAGTATCCTGTATATAAGGGGATTCATGGTAGTGTTATATAATACTTTAAGAATAGCATAGTGCTTTCTCAGGCTATACTTCCTAGATACCTATCATGTACCATGATGCTAGATCCCACAGGACTCAGATGAGTGCAAGATTCAGGTCACTTTCCTCAGGAGAGAATATTCAGTAGCTGGTCCCGTGATCTCCTGCCTAGAGGATGTTGACCTACAACCAACCTTAGACTTAGAGGATGAGACTACTGTTCTTCAACCTTAAGTCCCCAGATGGTGTTGGACTCCAACTCCCATCATTTCCAACCAGCATATCCAACAGCACCTGGGTACCCAAGGTTGAAGAGAAATGTTCTAGACCTCACAGAAGCCAAAGGACATAGAATTGGGTGAGGGCCTCTTAAGGAATGTAGGTGTCTCCTTCAAGGAGGTGGGGCTTAATGCAGAATAGGTCTTGCCTGCTTTAGAAGGCCTCAGTTGGCTTCAGCTCCCTATTGTGGCAACTCAGCCAGTAAGACCTACTGGGAACTGTCCAGAGTTCTTATTCCTGGATAGAGAGACCTGCCATGACCACCTGTCTGGATTTAACTATACTTGACCCTGCCCAGAACCATATGTCCCCATTTTCCTGGAGTTCAAAAATTCCACCCATTTTCAAAGCTTTATGGCTCGCAGGATACTTGTAGAGTTCTATAAATTATGCAGGCAGCACTAACCTTGGTCTCATCCTCCCTTAGGGAGCAAGTATCTCATTGAGTCATAAGTGGCTTTGAGGAGATGCAGATGGTTTCTGCTCCTTTGAATTTGATTCTCCCATTTAAACACACCTTTGGGGAGCTCGTTGAGTCAACCAGTTAACCATTTTGAGCAGTCGGCATGAGCCAAATCTGAGGTAGCTTTCATAAGAAATCCTCTATCTCTAGTATCACCTTGCTGCCATTGTGCATGTGCACATGATGCCTGTTCAAATGTCAACATTTCCTAGTCTTAGAAAAACACTTGGGGGAGTCCGTTTGGTAGGGAACTGGCTGGTTGTGGAAGTGTGGGAAATCAAGTTCTTGGGAACCAATGTCTAAATGCAAAATGCAGACACATATTAACACAGTTATGATTGGTGTGCATGTGAATAAATCAGGGTATTTTTTCCTTGCAACATACAGGGAAGCCAATGGGAAAGGATTGTGTTATATCCATGGTTAGTTAGAGTAAACCCACTGAAATTGGTGGATATGGCTAACTTAGGTCCTTTAATTTCATTTGGCCTATTCTGACTAGAGCTTGGTTGGTGATAACCCTTTGTGCATGAATTGGAGACTTATAAATTCAACATACATCAGAGCCTGTGCTCAGCTTCCTCTGGCTCAGCCTGGTGCTTTCCAGATGTTCGGACTACAACCCCTGTGGCCACTGGGTGAGGCTGACGGGAGCTGTAGTTCAAAACACCTGGAGGGCAGCAGGTTGGGGAAGGCTGGTCTGGGACAAGGCATGGCAACCAGACCAGTCATGCAGCTCAGGGCCTTTATCTGCAGGACTGGGATGGCATGCACAGGATTCAATAGCCACATTTCAACTCGGGATTAAGGACAAGGTGACAAAGGGCACACCATGTTCACCTCCTTCCCATAAGTTCAAGATTTCTCCCCTCCCCAACAAATAGGAAGGAGAAGGTGGTATTCAGTGACAACTGAAACCGCTCCTGTGACCTCCTCCCACCAATGGGTTATGTGGAATACTGGAATATGCTCTAAGATCTGGGTGTTTTATCCTTCCATCTGGTGTCTACATCATTGAAAATAAAATTGGATCCTAAGGGACTTTAGGCCATGTACATAATACAGCTGTTGTCTGGACAAAATGTAAATTTGCAATAACAGGAAAGAATGTGATCACAGATGTACGGAATTTACTTTTCTTTTTCAAAACACCATTCTCTGGAATGAGAAGTATATTTCTTCCATTTGCCCTCAAACAGGATTCCAGCTCTCCCATAGCATATCAAGGCAGCAGAAGGCACAAGGTCAATGCACTAATAAGGCAAAGGAATATGATTCCCAGCCTAAAAGTTTCCCCAAAGTTTGACCCACAATACTATTCAATGGTTACGAATGACATTGTTCTTGATTAATCCAAAAGTATCTACCTCTTTTTACAACTATCAAATTTTCTACAGTTTTAAAAATGGAGCATATCCAAGAATGATAAACTCTGAGAAAGTTTACTTCAAAACTGACCCTGACCCCCCCCCCCGAAAAGAAACCCCACAACTCACACAAAAAAGAAATCTCAACGCATCTAAATTTGAAAGGGGAAGAAGGAAAAACCTGGTTTGGTTTTCTTTCTTTCTTTCTTTTTTTATAGAAAAGCAAGAATTCCCAGAAAGTAACCTGTAATTTAGACAGTTAGCTTTTGTGGGTTTTTAAAACTGTAAATAGTGTAGCACAGTTTGGCAGTAATTGGTACAATTGCTTATAGACCACACAGCATGTCTACTTCAGCTACTCACAGAATGTGGATATCTGGTGGTAATTTACACAGCTTAAAGGGAGCTATTTAAATACTGCGCCTTGGCTTAGTTTTACTGCTAGTGGTAAACATTCTAGACAGAGATGGTGGACAGCATATGAGCTGTAATTCATACTGTTTTGGACAGAAAAAAGTTAATAAAATACAAGCAAAACAGAAAAGTAGAATGAGAAGCAATGTTGCAGATAAAACAATCAGTCAGGTTAAGCTTGGGCCATGAACTAGAAAATCCATTGGTTCATGCCCCTGTAGAGAAAGTTTGATGCAATGAAGACAGATGAATATGTGGGGAGGGAGCATTTTTCTTTTCTCTCTCATAGAATCAGAAATTTGGAAGGGACCCCATGGGTCATCTAGTCCAGCCCCCTGTAATGCGGGAATCTCAACATGCAGTCCCCCATCCAATTTGAAACCATTCTGGACCCTGCTTAGCTTTACAAATGTGCTAGCAGTTTTTAGTGCAGTTTGATTTTTGTTCTGGGCGATGAAATCCTATTTGCTCCTGGTCATCACCGCCACAGGGGTTGGTACAGTCCATAAAGGTGCTTTGATTTGGACATGATCCAAACTAGCCCTGATTAATACACTTTCTGTCTCTGCTTCCCTGGAACATGCAAAGCAGCCCCGTGGGTGCTAGTCATCTAGGGCAAATGGACTCTGCCCCACCAACCTCACAGCCTGCCTGCCTTTTTTCTTACAATGGCTGGTGGCACTGACCGTCAGCTTCCTCCTTTGTAGAACACAGCAGGGAGGAGGAAGGGAACACATGTAGAGCCAGTTGGCACCGCCTGTCATTGTCTCGGGCTCTGCCTCCAGTTGGCCTCCCTGCCTTCCACCCTGTCTCAGTTTGCACCATTGGTGGTGCCTTAGCAGGTCTGCTGCAATCTCTGCTCACAGCTATTTGCTGTCTGGAGTTCCCTGCTTTTGAATGGCCTGATCAGGCATCTGTGGAAGTTTTACTATTGCTTAGGCTTTCAAAGCACGGGAGGAGAAAGGTGATTCCCCTTAAAGCTGAGGCAGTCAAGTCTCCTTCTCTACGAGGGTTGTGGAAAGGCAAATTTCTTCCCACTCTGATATCTCCAGAATTTTGCAGGTGCAATGATGTGCTATAGGCTATGGCCCACCTGTAGCAAACCTTTGCAGTCATTATGGACTTCATTTCGGAACCTGGTACAGATCCCATTGTCCAAGTCAGTTTTCAAATCCCTTTTAGAACCATTTCAAGTGCACCTACCCTGACTTTTACAGAGAAAATCCCATGACTGATTCTTTTTAATTATGTTTGCACTGTATTCCATTTCTCCAGAAATGTTTGCATCATTTCCAATCAGTTCTCTCTGATCCACCAGTCTTTTATTTCATCTTCCTTGATTTCTTGTTCTTTGTTTTTCAGGAGAGGCAAAGAAAAACCCTGCTTCTGGAGCCATCTGGTTCTACGGTACATCTTGTTCAATCTCACAGCCATAGCACTGAGATCTGTTGCCAGATTCTGAGACATGCTCTCCACTGAGGATGGCCCCCAATTAATGCATCTGTACAAAGATACACTAACTGGGGGCTTACCCTTCCCTCCCGAGATGATCCAAAATGTTGCACTGGTTGCACTGGCAACAACCTCTGTCGCCCTTAGCTGCAGAACCGCAGAATTATGAAGCATTACGAAATCAGAGATTTCGCTAAAGACTGGTGGGGAGGCTTGGCTCAATCTATGCTACACCCGAATGTATTTTAGCAACCATGGAGCTGAACAGGCAACAATACTGCCTCCCAGTGTATCTAATACATGACAGGAACATGTTTCAGTGTGCATAATGCTGAATGGCAAGCCCACAACTGCTTAAGCATATTTGAAAACTCTGCCTCCGAGTTCAAGAGGGATATGAAAAGCAGATTGGGTTGATCTATGACATTTGAACTTCCATCATTTATAAGTGGCAATACTATTTTGGAGAGGTACAGATTCTTCCTGCTCTGGAAGGTGTGCTTGTCACTTCTAAAAAAGGAAAGTGTCACATCAGAAGTGCAGACTAGGAGAGAAACAGATTGTTGCAGGTGAGGGTCTATTCAGAGTTCATAAAATAAATTTGTGTTCAGGTAGGAAATAGATAATAGTGTCTGGGTACTGATTCATGAACTTTATAGATGCCTGTGGGAAACCAGCAAGCAGGATTCAAACACAAGATCATGGCTAGTAGCCATCAATAGACTTCTCCTTCATTCTAACTCTCCAGTCTAATTCTCTTTTAAAGCCATCCAAATTGGTGGTCGTCTCTGCCTCCTGTGAGTGTTGCAAGTGAATGAGCTTATAAACGAATGAGGTGCTGTGACTGGACAGTGGAAGTCATGTTTAGGCCACGCTGCCCCAGAAGCCACTCCCTCTATCAATGGGTGGGCAGGGAACACTTGATGGTTCTTAGTGGGGGAAACTCGGGCACTCTGCATGTGTTTAAAGACACTCTTTCCTTCATACATGCTGTACAAACCCTGCTGTGGGAAGAGGGATGGGGTTCAGGAATTTCAGTCCACCACCTCAAATCAAGCTGAACCACCAAGCTGGGGGAGCGGGGCAGGAATGGCACAAGAGAAGAGCGAGCAAACAAATCTTCTGCAACAAAAGTTAAGAGGTACAAATGGTAATGTGTAAGATCTTCCTCTCCTTGAAGTGACAGGCACATCTTCCGCATGTGGCACTTTTAATCTGTCTCATTCAGAATTTACAGAACTTTCCTACTGTGTCTTGCTATGCGCTTCTGGTGAAGTTACTTGTGTTTTAGCTAAGGCCCTCCACCACCTATTTCCTTGCATTGCTCTCTCTGTTCTCACAATGAATGAGGACTAATATACACATCACTAGAGTAGCCACTGTTTCCCTGTGACTGGTTCCCATGTTGCTCTGATCGTGCTCAAATGAAGAAATCCCACTGGGATGGGCAGGCAGAACAGGAAGCAACTGCATTGGTGCTATACCTCCTTGAGGGTTGATAGCACTGGTGTGGTTACATTGCACATGACCCATCTGTTCCATGCGATTCCTTCATCCAGACAGCACTGGAACTGCGTTGGATTCAGCCGTGCCACTTTGTTGACATATTCAGTAGGTCTATGGGCCAATTCAGGCATTCAGCAGACTCCATTGGTCATGTTTCCCTTGTGGTTGTGATGGCTGGGTTTACATAGTTCAATTCTCCCGCTCACCACCTATAGAAAACTACACACTAGAGAGAAGGTTTAGGCTAGCCTTTCCCCTGACATACTACCTTTCCATGTGCTGAGAACCATCTTTTGGTGGAGGAATGTTCCAATATTCACATAACTGAGGTGGGTTCCATAGTCTACGCCAACATTACATGTGTTTATTCATAAATCCAATCTGTTCCTGTTCCATATTAATCTGTTGTTTTTTTAAAAAAAAAACTGCACAAGAATTTGTATTTCAGTATTTTGATATGGATTTCAATATGCATTTCATCACAAAATATTTAAGTATGTATTTTGTCTCAATGTATGCATTTTATTCTAAAATATGCATTATTAAATGCATTTTGGTATCACAAAAGTTCAGAACCTGAAGGGTAATTATGGCCCCATCCACACAGAAGTTGCCTCAGATCAGGTCAGAGCCACCAGAGAGTCAGAGCAGACAAGGTTGAGCTAGATTATTAGACTGACAGGGTTGTATCCAAGAAAGCACAGAAGCACAGCAGAACCTCCTTCCCTTCCTTCCTTCCTTCCTGGGCATCCCAAAATCTGCTCTGGAGGGTTGGGGAGGAACCCCAAACAGGTTTTGGGGAAGGGAAGGAGAACGAGGGGCAACTCCATTCCACTTTGTTAGATACAACTTATTGTCTGGTGGTGACATAAGACAGCTTTGAAAGTTTGTGTGCCAAACCTCTCATACTGCAAGCTGCAATGGACCAGTCCAGGAAAGATGCCGCCACTTGTATCTGCCACATCTGCCATAGTATCTTCTGAAATCTTATCTCCAGGATTGCATTGGTAGAGAATACTTTAGGATTTGGCCCTACTGTTTTGACAGTTGCCTGCTTATAGGCAATATGACACTGTTTTCCAAACCTGGGTTTTGAAGGTCCTAAGAATGCTGTCGCCAGGATGCTTTGGGTTCTGAATTACCATTGCCACCCTTCTCGTTTCCCCTACCTGCCCACCCACCTCCACCCCAATGGTACCTCACTGACCATTCCATTCCTAAGTGAGTGGCATGCAATGTGGAGGCATGCTTCTGACGCAGGCATGCTACTACAACATTAACAGGCTAAAAAGAAAAAGGGAAAGGAAAGGGGGTGGGGAAGAAAAGGAATTTTTTTAAAAAAGAAGAAGAGAGAAATTAAGCATTAGCTCATTAAGGATATATAAAGAAATGATTCGAAAACTCCCTTTTGGAGCAGCACTAACACAGAGACTGATTACAAACTAAATTGTGCTATATATCAGTATATATATAAAAAAACATTGTTTTGTAAGAATGGCACTGGTTCAAAAGAATTGGGACTTCTACCTTGGTTCCTTTTAAGTCCACAGTGAAAGTATAGAAATACAGGCTTGCCCGGTTGCCTGGCAACTCGTGACGCTTGTGGGTGGGCTGACACCCCCCTCCCTTCCCCATTTCCCCATGCACACATTCACATACGTTCTCTGCTTCCCTTTTTAACATCTTCCTAACGGGATGCAAATGGAGAGGAATCTGAAAAGCAGGTAGAATCACAGCCAGAGGATAGTCTGAGTCAAGTCTGGTCTCGAGGGGGTGGGGGCATCCGAAAAATCCCACACTCTGTCTTGCATCTTGGTCACAAGTTTGGAAGTTCCCTCCTCTACACACTTGGGGGACAAAAAAACCGTCCTTTTTTAAGGATCCTCTTCTCCCGTTGAAACCATCAGGCGCATGGCAACAGGCAGGTGATCAGTTAAGCCTGCCAGCTGAGTAATGAAACTGAACTCTTCCACTTCCTGTGGAGGAACAGCAAAAGAAAAGATTTTTAAAAAGAGCTCTATGGTTTGTGTGTGTGCCACTTTTAATATTTCAGATGAAAATAAACATATCAAAAGAGCCTGGATCAGGCCAAAGACCCAAATAGTCCAGTGCTCTGTTCTCATAGTGACCTACAGAACTCTGCCCACCTGTGGGTCCCAGGAACTGCTCTTCAGAGGAATCCTGCCTCTAACAGTGGGATGAGAACATTGCCATCGTGGCAAGTATCTGCTGAAAGCCTTGTATTCCATGAATTTATCTAATCCTCTTTTAAAGCCACCCATATGGGTGACCACCGTGACTTCTTGTAGGAGCGAATTGCACAGTTTAACTATTTGCTGTGTGGAAAAAGTCCTGTCTTTTGCCTGACCTGAATCTTCTGACATTCAGCGTCATTGGCTGATTCGGAGTACTAGAATGATGATGCCCTGCCTACAGTATGGCTGAAGCAAAAAAAAAAACCAAACTGGGCATCCTCCCAGGGGCATCTTAACATAATGGGATCCCATCAGAGGGTGACTGTTCATAGTGAGCCTTGGGGAATGCTGCTTGAATCAAGAAGCATTGTGCATCACAGCTGATGCCAAATTCTGACATGCAGAACTGTTATCAGTATGCTTGTTGATATGTGACTGGGCTTACCACTTTCCACTCTAGATAGAGTCCTTCTTCAGTGTAAAGCATGTAGTCAATTCGCCTCCCGTTCCCCTTCAAAGCTCTCTTCCTCCCCTTCTGACTTGAAGGATGGGTCTTGCTGGTAGGAAAGACAATATAGGCTTTTCGCCCTTCTTCACTTTCCATCGTCCTGGTTAAAAACACACACACACAATGGTTTATTATGTGTCAGATCTACATCTGTGTCATCCACTGCTCTAACAAATATCAAATGGGTTCCCAGTTTTTGGTGGCGGATGCTTTACTGGAGATAGCAAAGGTATAAGATCTTCTATTTCTGAAGTTTCATTTTATATTGGTAATTTCCAGTTAACTACGCAAAACTACACATTACAATTCTCACACACCCATTATCAACAAATTATCTCATGTGCATTGTTGTTGTTGTTGTTATTGTTATTCTAAAGTGCCTAATGTTTCCTGAGAACTGTACAATTCTTTAAAAATAAGATATAAGTTCGTCCATCTAGCTAGATTGTATACACTGACTGGCAGTCAGAAACCTGTTTTCAGGCATAAATCTTTCCCCATCCTACCATAGCTGTCAACCGTTCCCTTATTTGGCAGGAAACTCCCTTATCCCAGCGCCGTTTCCCGCTGCTGTCCTGGATTGATGATGTCCCTTATATTTCCCGGGTTTCAAAGGAAGCAGCTGCTCTCCCTCCCTCCCTCCCTGTTGGCCAGGAAGGAGGGAGGCTCCAACTGTGTTGCTTGGCTGCATTGCTCACCCAATAAGGAGTCTAAGAAGGACTGGGGGGTGGAGCTTGCATGCCTTGTGCCGATCAAATTGGCTGCATTGCCTGGGGACTCGCCTTTGCTCAGCGCTTCCCAGTGGAGAGGTGACGGTGTTTTTCCTTGATGCATCCCCTTTGCCGGGTTGCTGCACTGTGGGAACCACTGCTTGAGGCTTTGTTTGGCTGCTGGTTGACTAAAATCCCTTATTTTGGCTGCTGATCCCTTATTTTCGAGGCTGCAGGTCCCTTATTTTCAAATCTGTAAGTTGACAGCTATGCATCCTACCTAGAGATAATAGGGATTGAACCTTGGACATTCTGCATGCAAAGCAGATGTTCTGCCACTGAGCTCTGATTCTTGTATCCTTGGACAATAAAGCATGCCTCTCTTTGGCTGTCTAGTTCTGGAGGAATGGGCAGTCAAAGCAGTGTACTTCCCTAGATGTTTACTCACAAGTATTTCACTGAACGCAATGTGGTTTACTTCCAAGTAAGTGTACATAGGATTATTGACAATTTGTGGTGAATTATGGGCTTATTCTTCAAATAGTAGTCTTGGATTGAAGATCCACAGTTGGCCTTTGTGAATAAGGCACACACCAAAATTACCAGACTATACCATCAATTATTTTGGAAATGAGAGAGATGAAATCTTGATTTTTCCACAGAGGAAAAGGAGACACCAGTTGTCAAGGCCTGTGGCTCCTTTTCAGGAAACTTAAAAGCAAATGAAAATAATTGGTACAATTGATTCTTATTACCCAGCCTTTATCAACCTTTAAAATGTAAAATCCAGTTTTAACATGTTCTGAAGTATTATCTCTGGAGACCTAAGTCAATTGACACTAGCTTGCTTCTGATTAAATTCAGTATCAAGGAATCAATACTTATCAATGATCCCTGGATGCATTTTTTTAAAAAACTGCAAAGAGGGAGGTTCATTTCTATGAAGATGGTGGTTCAAATATGGACTGCTGTATAATTAATTGTCTTCAAAAGTGCCACAGACAAGACATTCTTCAGACTGGTTTGGGGGGGGGACGACTCATGGAATTTTCATTTTTTTTTTATGAAAGAGCTGTGGCTCTGACAGAATTGACCTCTGTTGAAACACCAGCAGATTATCTCCGCCTCATAATAGCAAATTAAGCAAGAAGCTGAGAAAAGTGGCTGGGGTATGTGCAACACATTTCGCCATATTTCCTGCAATATATTAATTTGAAAAATGGCTGTGTTCTATGGTGCGGTTACTTTATATAAATGGTAGATTTAAGAATGCCTGGAATCCCTTTGCGCATTGTAATTTCTGCCTCCCACCACTCTTCTGCATCCAGCCAGTCCATGAAAGACTTTTACCTTTGTGCAATGAGTTACATGTGCTACCACAGTCCTATGCATTTAACTGAGAAGGGAGCATCAGACTGAAACGTTCTAGGGGGCCACCCAGGCTGGCTGCTTCAGTTCACATGTTGTTTTTGAACTGCAAATTAGGTTAAGTTCACCTTTAAATGCAAACTGAATTGAATTTCTCCCCCATCCATACTCAAATTACCACCCCCAGCTGCTTTTCTCCCCAGGACATAAAATATATGTGTCTACATATTTCCACTGAGATTTAAAATCTACCGATCTATTGATTGCCTTGCCTGTATTCCCCCCTTCTCTCCTCTAGAGGAAACAATCTTTGTTGGTCAGTCAACAGAAAGAAGCTTGGGTTCTGGATGCCACAGAGCTGAAAATTATGCCTATGGCACCCTGGAAGTGACACTTTCCACATGTCAGTTTCTTGACTGTCCATGATGTCAGGGTTCCACATGTCAGTTTCTTGACTGTCCATGATGTCAGGTGAAGAGTTTCCCTTTCCTCATGAAGTTTGAAATCCAGCCACACAATAAGAGGCACAGGGGTTTGTGGGTTCAGACAGTTAGCTGACTGGCAGCACTCCACACTCCACTGTTGGAGGAGAGCTGCATCTTCACATGCCCCACATAATGTATGACTTTAGGTGTCGGGTAGGTGAGCATGGTTTTGGGGAAATGGCCTCATGGGCCAAATTAGGACCCCTGCCAGCCCCCATTAAGCCCATGGACCAGAGATTCTCCACTACTGGTTTATACTAACTGGCAGTGGCTCTCCAGGGTTTGGGGTGGGAGATCCCAGGGCAGAATTTGAGACCACCTGCACACAAGGCAGATGATTTACCACTATGTTAAGGCTGTTCTTCCCCACTGTATCCACTATAGTATGTATTAAAAGGAGCTGTAAAGTCCTCCAAAACCACCCTGTAACAAAAGTAACTCCATCTCTCTGATACCACTGAAAAATTATGTAGTTCAGAAAAGTGTGCCACTTCAATCTCAGTGACATCCACCATGATAATCAATATAAGGAACTGAAAAATTGCCCTTTTGGTGCCAAAGATTGTCTGGGCTGATAGACTATAACCTGACTGTATACAACATTGTGACAACTTTAGACCCGCAATAAAACCTGACTGATAGGCAGGTGACCGCCCCTTTGAATAGTGGATTGGTATTAAGTGAAAGAGACCAACACCCAATCCACCCTAGGTCTGTGAATATCTTAATTAAACGGCCATTTCTTCACTAGTTGCCCTAACGGTATCCTATTAATCAAGTCAGAGGTGGAGGCACATTGTGACTAAGTAGCAACGGTGTTTATTGATCTTTTAAATAAGGAAATAGGTCCACGTAGTCACTCTTATTGATGTATTTAATAGTGCGGGCTTCTTAACTTTATTAATAGATTTCCAGACGTTGGTGCTGGAAGTCTAATGGAAGCCTAATTTACTGGGCTCTTTCCAGAACTATTGATGTCAGTATAAATAGGGTGATAAATTAGTTTCTATAGCTTGGGCAAATTTTATTATTGAAGGATTTCCACAAGAGTCCATTCTAAACCTCATCTAGTTTGTCAATGACAATAGCAATTTCAGATGGGTATCATTTGCAAGCTCTTCAGCATGTTTTCTTTTTAAAGATGACATTACAATTTGAGAGCTGCTTGACCTTCTTTGGAGGTCTTTAAGCAGAGGCTTGACAACCATATGTCAGGAGTGCTCTGATGGTGTTTCCTGCTTGGCAGGGGGTTGGACTCGATGGCCCTTGCGGTCTATTCCAACTCTATGATTCTATGATTCTACGCATGGGAATTAAATGCCAATCAAAAAAGGTGTCTTGAAAGACCAAGAGGAACTAGACTTAAAATAAATGAGAAGTTTGCTTTCAAAAGTGCTACAGACCACAAACTTTGTGAGTGCTTACTTTTTTTGCCTTAGGGCCTGTGGAATTTTACTACATTTGATTTGGGGGGGGGGGGTCAGTTTGCACTGTGGCAAATCCTACATGCCAGAGTAGAACGGAAATGAGGTCCAGGCCCTCCAGTCTGGACCAACACAGGGACTGTTCACCCTGCCCTGGATTCAGCCCCAAATCAATCTGGAGGTGAGGGTAAAGGTAAAGGTAAAGGGACCCCTGACCATTAGGTCTAATCGCAGACGACTTTGGGGTTGCGGCACTCATCTTGCTTTATTGGCCGAGGAAGCCGGTACAGCTTCCGGGTCAAGTGGCCAGCATGACTAAGCTGCTTCTGGCAAACCAGAGCAGTGCACAGAAATGCTGTTTACCTTCCTGCTGGAGTGGTACCTATTTATCTACTTGCATTTTGGCATGCTTTTGAACAGCTAGGTTGGCAGGACCGAGCAACGGGAGCTCACCCCATTGCGGGGATTCGAACTGCCGACCTTCTGATCAGCAAGCCTTTTATTTCAGGGGGTACTCAAGGGTACACAGTACCAGACCTCCTTTTTTGTTGTTAAAAAGTGTGGCACTTACTGTAACAACTTCATGGTGAGTACTGGCACCTACTGGGTGAGAGCGAAGAAAGAGACCCTCTCTCCTCCCCACCAGACCACTGAAAACACTATCCAAAATATAAAAGCAATACTTATTGGTGGTGCAGATTTAAAAAGCAGCCACTATATTGTATAAGCAGAGAAACAAGGCGGTACTTACTTCTGCAGGTTATCTGCTGTGCACACTTCTTCATCGTATAGTCCTTCTGGATCTAACAAGGTTCCTAGGAAGAGAAAGGAATTCATGGGTCTCCTATCAACCTTGGCTTTCTCCCTAATGGATGTAGACCAGAGTCTCTATGCAGTACTGAGTTGCGTTGCTGCTTCCATATATGATGCCAGTTTTGAGGCAGGTAAAGGTGCAGCTGGGCCAGGAGGGGGTTTGTACATGCCAACCAGCTGGTTGGCAGCACCTGCCAAGCCCTGTGCACAGCTCTTTGCCACCCTCTTTAGTCCCCTCTCCATCTGAAATGTCATGCCGCTCTTTAAACTTAAATACAATGATGGTTGAGGAAGATAAATAAAACCATTGTTCTTGTTACACCATGAGCGTGTGTTTTGATGTTTTCTTAATCTTCTTAAGCATATTTTATACAACAGCAGAGCAGCTTGTCAAATTCCGAAGGCTGAAACAAAAATCACTGAGAACTATGTGAACGGGTTTTGAATTGAACTGAAATGGAAATTCTTTCCTTTCCAGAGGAAATGAACTAATTCCTTTTTGGAGGGGGTGAACTGGAACGGATTAATGAGCTTTCCCCCCCCCAAGCACTGCTTTCAACCCAAGCCAAAGGCCATGGCAGCATCCCTTACCAATTGCCCACGATTTGTCCTCCCCTGGACCAAGCCGGCATGGGTCCTTGTAGCGCGTAAACAAGGAATGCTGCTGCTCCAGCTTGTCATCTGCAGCGAGAACACAAAGGACCAAGAACAAGGACATCAGTGGCATGCGAAGAAAGGCAAGGGCAGGGGGAGGCAGGGTTGAGCAACCTGCAGCCCTCCTGATGTTGCTGGATTGCAACTCCCAGCAGCCCCAGCCAGCTCAGGCAATGGTTAGGGAATAAAATCTAGAGGCCACAGCTTGAGAAACCAGAGGCCACACAGTGGGCATTCCCCACTTATCCTGGATTTATATTGCATTGCATTTACTTGGGGCTGCCCTAGGTCTGGATTTTCCTGTACATCATTGGGATTTCAAAGGCAGAAAGGCAATTTCCAAAATGCATCATTTTGTCCTATCTAAAATTTGTGGGGTTTTTTTGGTGTTTTTGTTTAAAAGCAAGTTCAACAACTTTCAGGTCTTCCTAAAAAAATCTCACCAATTTTGGGGGTTTCCTTTTAAAAAAAAGCTCAACAATTTCAGTGGTTTCCTTTAAAAAAGCTTGGGTGTCCTGGTTTTTACTTTTTGAAATATGGCAACCCTAATTTACTTCCATGCCACTTAATACCAAGGCAGTCTCAAAGCAATTCATTAAAACATGGAAGAATTATATCTAACTAAGTTTTATGCAGAGTAAGCCCATTGAAATTAATGGACCTGCACTAGATCTACTCCAAGTATGACTAACAGTGGATAAAGCCCACACTATACACTTTTCTTTTCCTCTTCCTTACCCCCATGTAGATCTCTCTAGACCTGTCAATTATTCCTTGGGGTTGGACTGATCTTTAGATTGGCTAAGGCAGGCAGCTAATTCAAGCAGTCAAAAATGGTGAATTTTCTATTTTATTGCTGCAGTTTGCTGGGGAGGAGGAATTATTTGGAAATGTCATTTGAAGGCATAAAATGGTCTTGTTAAGTTTTGGGCAACTGTTTATTATTTATTCATTATTAAATTTCTATACCACCTTTCATCTAAAGATCACAGGGCAGTTTACAATATAAAAACACAAAAATACATACCATGAAAGGAATACACACACACACACACACACACACACACACGCCCCTGATTAAAAGGCCATAGATTGTTTAACTAGCTAGAAGCCTGGGGGAAAAGGAATGTTTTTGCCTGGCACCTAAAGATATGTGATGAAGGCGCCAGAGCATTCCACAGACGATAAGCCACTGCAAAAAAGGCCCGTTCTCATGTTGCCGCCCTCTAGACCTCTCACAGAGGAGGCACATGAAGAAGGGCCTCAGATGATGATCGTAGGGTCCAGGTCAGTTCATATGGGGAGAGGCCCATATGAGGTTTATGCAGTTAAACCTTTTCATTCCATTCTGTTTTAGATCTAGCCCTGTGCAAACACCTGAAACCTATGATGCCTCTTAATCATTTTTCTGCATCTCTCCTGGAAGAAAAGAAAAAAGAATTTCTTTTTGCTTCTCCTGGGGGAATCCCACAAGTGGCTGCCACCGGCACTAATGATGTCATTTGTCACTGTCTATTGTCAAGGCAACACAATCCATAAATGCAAGGCTTTTAAAAAGCGGTAAGGAAAAGAAGAAAGAAGCCTAACTGCTAAAAATAAAACAGTGCTTTGAAGGTTATGCCGATCAGATCATCTGGCCAGGGTTCACACTTCTGCATCTTACTTTCTAGAGCAGTGACCTGATTTGCATCCAGGTATCTAAGGGTGGGGGCAAAAAAAAAGTTGCCAAAAAGTAGCTCTTTCAGTCTCATGCCAATTTATTATTGCCCATTTCATGGGTCCATCCCAGGCACTGACTCCTAAGGGCTGAGGCAGTCTTGGTCCCCTGAATGTTTTTTTTTAGGGGGCCTGGCCCCCTCAATGCTCAGAGGACATTTGGCTCTGCCCTCTGGCTCCTCGCAACATTGTGTTGGGCCACCTAAAAAATATGGATAAGCTGGAGCCTCTGTTGTCCATCAGTGCTGCTAGCAATGATAAAGGTAAAGGTAAAGGTACCCCTGCCCATACGGGCCAGCCGTGTCCGACTCTAGGGTTGCGTGCTCATCTCGCTCTAGAGGCCGTGAGCCGGCGCCGTCTGAAGACACTTCCAGGTCACGTGGCCAGCGTGACGAAGCTGCAGCTGGCGAGCCAGCACCAACGCAGCACACGGAAACGCTGTTTACCTTCCCGCTATAAAGCGGTCCCTATTTATCTACTTGCACTTAAGAGTGCTTTCGAACTGCTAGGTGGGCAGGAGCTGGGACCGAACGACAGGGGGGATTCGAACCGCCGACCATACGATCGGCAAGTCCTAGGCACTGAGGTTTTACCCACAGCGCCACCCTCGTCCCAGCAATGATACTAGAGGCTATAAATGGCTTCTAGGGATGGGGGAGTTTTTTTTTTCAGTTCACATTTAAAGGAAATTTGCACTTTCCAAAACAATATGTGAGCTGAAACACAGCACTCCTTCAAAATTTTCACATCATCCAATTTTGTTCTCATCTTGCCTTGGAAACAGCAAATGTGGCAAGTTGGCCATGAAAGGAGAACGGAATCAAATTTCTCTCCATCTCTATTACCAGCTACACCAATGTGAATCTTTGTAAATCTCAGTAAGCTAAAAAATTCTCCGAAAAGAGCTTTCTAGGAAAACTTTTGGAGAATTTCACCCTTTGGATATTCAGTGAAATCCACACACTCCCCATTTTGCTGCCTGCAAAGAGCATGGTGAATTTTAAAAGGCCTGCCCAGTCCTTGCAGTAGCCTAGCTTCTGTTTATTGATTTGGCCATTTATGCCTGTCTTTCTATGATAAAGTCAAGTGTAAGGTGGTTCACAAAGAAAAAACGCAGCACAACTAAATTAAAAGCAAACTGAAGAACAGAATGAGCAGCAATAAATCAGCATCATTTCACATTATCTCTCTGTTTATTTTAATAAATTAACCCCATTTATTAAAAAGCATCGCTTTCTCCAGTGATTCATTATAACTCTACTTCACCCTTGTTTATCCCAGTACATTATCATGAACTTCACACTAGGAAGGAGAGCAGGGAATTATTAGGAAAAAAGGATGGTGATGAAGAAGAGGAGGGTAAGGACCAGTGGGGTTCCAGGCACAACACAGTGTTGGCCAATGAAGGCTGGTCCATTAGGATGAATGGGGCACTGCCCCACCAACCTTGGTCTATCACCAGCCAGCCTACCCCTGCCTGCCTTCTTACAGTCCAGGGGGTGACACTAGCTGCCAGCTTTGCTCTCCTTAATCTCAGTGTTGTCTTTAGCAGGGAGGAGGATAGGGGTAAAAGTAAAATTCCTCTGCCTGCCACTGGCTCTGGATTTATCTTTACTGGATTTCTCTGTCCTTTACCCCACCAGTCCCAATGGGCACCAACCACCATGGGCAGAGGTGGATTTAGGGCAGTGTAACCAGCACTGTTGTGCTGTGCACCGAGCCTAGGACTTAGCAGCTTAAAATACATCAAGCAAATAAGTGGCCGTCTCACCTGATGAACAATTGTCAAAGTTGAGATCTCCACAAAGTACATCAAATGCCACCAGCTCCTCTGGATTGGCTGTGCTGGAGGAGGAGGTAGATTTTCTGAAATCAGCCAGCCAATCCTGAAGCAGATCCAGTTGTTCGCATCGAACAGTACTGTCCCCTGCAGAAAGCACAAAACAAGGGTTCTGGAGCAAATTCAAATTTCATTGTATTTATTGTGGTGGTATCTTAAGCTACTAGACCATAAGATGCAATTCTAAAATAAACATGTTGGAGTTCCTTCAAATGCAAAGAGTTGGTTTTTTTTAAGGAGTAGAAGAATGTGAGTATTGTGTAGAACAGGAATGGGAACCGATGACAGGAATGGGAACCTAGCCTGGAGAAGAGGAGGTTAAGGGGTGATATGATAGCCATGTTCAAATATATAAAAGGATGTCACATAGAGGAGGGAGAAAGGTTGTTTTCTGCTGCTCCAGAGAAGCGGACACGGAGCAATGGATCCAAACTACAAGAAAGAAGATTCCACCTAAACATTAGGAAGAACTTCCTGACAGTAAGAGCTATTCGACAGTGGAATTTGCTGCCAAGGAGTGTGGTGGAGTCTCCTTCTTTGGAGGTCTTTAAGCAGAGGCTTGACAACCATATGTCAGGAGTGCTCTGATGGTGTTTCCTGCTTGGCAGGGGGTTGGACTCGATGGCCCTTGTGGTCTCTTCCAACTCTATGATTCTATGATTCTATGACCCTCAAGAGGTTGTTGACCATTGTTCATTCTTCCTGAGGCTGAGGGAAGCTGGTCCAACATCTCCTGAACAGCCACAGATTTCCCATCCCTGGAGTAGAATGTGGATTTAAAAGCATTTTCAATGAAAGACAATCGGCAAACTTTCTTTGTTTCTTTATTTTAAATACTTCTTACCCATTCTAGATGAGCCAGATGGACCAATGGTTTAACTCAGTATAAGACAGCTTCCAACATCTGATCATGGGATTAAGGTGGCAACTTTGTTGGGTAAGGACAAAAGAGCTCACTGGTGGAGCATCTGCACATGGTCCCAGGTTCAGTCCCTGGCACCTCCAAGTAGGGATGAGAGAGTCTCCTGCCTGAAAATCCTGGAGAGCTGCTGCCAGTCAGTGTAGACAGTACTGAGATATTTGGACCATTGATCTGACTCAGTATAAAGCAGCTTCCCATGTTCCCGAGGGCTCAGTCAACTGCTCCTTTTGTTTGTACAAAAGAATGAAAGTACTCCACACAACATAAGGAACACAGGAACCTGCTTATATGGGACCAGGCAATTGGTCCTATGCTGACTGGCAAGATTTCTCCACTTCTATCAGGAGAAGTTGGGGATTAAACCTGGGACCTTCTGTTTGCAAATCAGGTGCACTCCCAAAAGGGTTGGGGAGAAAGTCCTTTTGGTTACGCAGCTATAAATGGAAACTGAGCGCCTACACTTGGCGGCGGCAGCATTCCATGCAGTGGAAAGGGGCAGGGGGAGATTTCACATATGCCTTTGTTTATCTAGTGAGGTCCAACTGATACTCTCCAAGGGCTCTGCCAGGTTTGCATCATCAGGTTGCTGCCCCTCACTTTTGCAATTTGATTTATGGCACAGTGTGTCTGTGTGATGCACAAGCCATAAACGTCCTTGCTTGACTTCCTTACCTCATCCATCATTCACACCATTCTGTTCAAAGATAATTTGGAGCTGGCTTGGAAATTTCCCTTTTGAATCACCAATAACAGCACGCATGTATGCGACATGCTATATATGTTTTCATTAGCTCAGGCTGAACCGCTTCCCATCTAGTGTTTTCAGTTATTCAATATCTGTCGGCTGGTTTTAGGCAAGGAAAAAAATATAGATCTACAAAATTTGTGACTGAAGGCACAAGGGGGTATTGAATGAGTAACTTTTAGCTACCCAGTGTGTCATGTGCCTTATTCGCTGAGCCACCAGGACAACTCTCCACAAGAGGAAGCCACCAATTACTATTTCCTGCTCTTGGGTTCTCCCAACTGCGGACAGTCAGAAGGAGGTACTGCTGCTCAATGATTTAGAGCAGGCTTCCTTAACCTTGGCCCTCCAGATGTTTTTGGCCTACAACTCCCATGATCCCTAGCTAGCAGGACCAGTGGTCAGGGATGATGGGAATTGTAGTCTCAAAACATCTGGAGGGCCGAGGTTGAGGAAGCCTGATTTAGAGATTGTGAAGTGACACAAGGGGCAATGGGATATGCCCTGACTTAAAAAATCCAACTCCAGCCTGGATTTACAACTTGAGAAACAACATGTCTCTTGAGTAAAGGCCAAATTGCTAGCAGACAAAGTTGGTTACTCAAACGTTAAGGCCTCCAAGTTAAATGGGACTTGCTTCCTCAAAAGTGTGGATTGGATTCTGAGAGCCCTGACACTCTCAGTGGACAATGGTCTTTTTAATTTTTGAGTTGCTGTGTTCTTGTCTAGTTTTATTTTATTTTTTAATCTGAACACGCAGTGTTGGTGCTAAACATTGTAGGAGTGATTTTTAAAATTCATATCTACAACTCAAGCAGCAAATCAAAAGAAGTCTCTGTGAAGAATGCAACAGATCACTTTTGAATCAAGTATAATTGAATGAGGCAGAGGGTTGGGGTGGATTTCCCAGTTCTGATTTGTAAGTTTCCACCAGACTGGCTGTAACCAACATCCTCCTCTGCTTTTCTTTCTGATTCCCAGTGGATAATTCCTATAGATTATTTTGTGGTATTTTTGCTTATTTATTCAAAAGAAAGAAACATCTATTCTATTTACTTGATCTTTCTTATTGAAATGAAATGTTTTTATGCCGCTTGGTTAGTTAATTGCATATCATGTTCTTATTGTTGCAGGATTTCATTTGACAGGGTTTCTTGCCCTACAAGGCTGTATAAAAATACTGGGTGGTGTTAAACTAAGTTTTACTCAGAGCAGACCAACTAAAACAAATGGGCCTAACTTAATGTTCATTAACGTCAATCGGTCTACTCTGAGTAAAACTTACTTGACCCGTATCCAGTTAAATAAAATAAAATATTAAATGCGTATGAGTGGAGTTTGCTCTTTTGCTCTATGCTGGGAGCTTTTTGTCACCCCCTTTATTTAAAGCATGTGGTTTGTGTGGTAGAGATTTATACTTGTGGTTTGCACTTAAAGGGGAATCAACCAGATTCACACTTTCTAAAACAATCCGCAAACACAGCCATCCTTCAAAATTCATATTTATCTGAATTTTGCAATACAGTTCTCCAACCGAGTGCACAAAAAATGCATATGCTGGTAAGAAATGAGCATAAAAATACATGCTAATGACAATAACATACAAAATTGCATTTTATTAGGGGAAATTACTTTGCAGAAATGTGTATATCAAGGGAAAATTGTTCTAAGAAGAGTTTGGATTTGATATCCCGCTTTATCACTACCCGAAGGAGTCTCAAAGCGGCCAACATTCTCCTTTCCCTTCCTCCCCCACAACAAACACTCTGTGAGGTGAGTGGGGCTGAGAGACTTCAGAGAAGTGTGACTAGCCCAAGGTCACCCAGCAGCTGCATGTGGAGGAGCGGGGAAGCGAACCCGATTCACCAGATTACGAATCTACCACCCTTAACCATTATACCACACTGGCTCTCTAAGGATTTTAGGGGGGGAGCAAATTGATGTGGAAATGTGGACAATAGAATTTCATTTTGGGAAAATGAGAAACTGTAATGGACAGATTTTCTCATTGTTGGTGGTGGGTCTTCCCCCTGCTCATGATTTTCAATTCAAAATCACCTCCGACGCATTTTCTCAGTTAAGAGCAGCTCTAAGGAGATTATGCATAAGGGCCCGGTGTCTTTGGGCTGACAAAGGGTCTCCACTTCTGCTTTAAGTGCTGACTCCACTGTCCCCAACACTATTCTTCCGCTACTTCTTTTTCAGGAAGTACAGCTCCTGTTTCCCAAATTGCAGCACTGGTGCATCTGCCAACTTGAGCTGTTGCACGTACACCTCTGAATTCTAAACTGGAGCCAGGCTTACTTTCAGCAACCATCAATTTGTATGTTTCAAAACATTTCCAAATAGGCTTTCTTTGACAAAAACACATCCCAGACCAGCACCTTTTATGTGGCTCAAGCTTTCCTTTTCTGCCATCATGTTCCATCCCTCATTTTTTAAAAACACAAGAAATGTTTTGGATGAGATAACCGGCACAGCCAAGGAAACTCCACTGTTATGAACTCAGGTCATTCTGTTTTGTTCCATAAATGAACAGAGATTTATTGAAGGACATCTAAGCTTTTAAAACCTAAGCTCTCTTGTATTTGAATACAGTGTGATAGATAAGCTGGGAAATATGAAGCAAACATACGAAAGACAAACAGGAAAGGAACTTGGAAGCCTTAAAGGGAGACATTCTGATGGGGCAAAGGGGGATTATTCAGTCCTCTCTCGCCATGCTCCTGCTTTGCCTTAAATCTCAGTGAGACGGTCCAAGAGTAAATCCACTAGAATTTGGCAGGGGGTTCAGGGGGTGGGGAATAGTATGAAGGAAATAGCCATAATATCACAAATAGCCATAATATCACATCTGGGTATTATTATTACTACATTTGTTTCAATTCTTTCATACTTTAAGGTTGAATACCACTGTTTCAGTGTGTCTCCAATGGCTACCAGCCATGATGGCAAGGTTCTCCCTCCATCGATGGTGGCAGTATGCCTCTGAAAGTCAATTGCTGGGAATCACAAGTGATCAGAGTACTGTTGCATTCAGGTCCTGCTTTTGGACTTCCCATTAGGGCACTTGATTGGCCACAGTGAGAGCAGGGTGATGGATCGAATGGGGCATTGGCCCAATATAGAGAAGGTACCAAATTGATACATCCCTGCTACAAAAGAAGTGCATTGAGAAGACAACAAAACCAGAGTCTGTTTCACATCATGAATAAGATCAGCAAAACGAAGAGTAGAATTGGATCAAAAATATATTGGGAGGCCTATTACTTATTGGGCACTGTGGTCTAAACCACTGAGCCCATTGGGCTTGCCGATCAGAAGGTCAACCTAGCAGTTCGAAAGCATACCAGTGCAAATAGATAAATAGGTACTGCTGTGGCGGGAATGTAAATGGCATTTCTTTGTGCTCTGGTTTCCGTCACGGTGACCTGTTGTGCCAGAAGTGGTTTAGTCATGCTGGCCACATTACCCAGAAAGCTGTCTGTGGACAAATGCCAGCTCCCTCGGCCTGAAAGTGAGATGAGTGCCGCAACCCCATAGTCGCCTTTGACTGAACTTAACTGTCCAGGGGTCCTTTATCTCCTCTTTTGACCCAAGAACCACATTCAACCTTTGTACCCCAAAGCTGATATTGTTAACATGTCCATTCCAACACATCACTCTTTTGTATCAGCTCTTTACAAAACAAAGTCTAGAATGTTCCATCTCCAATGTTGTATATACAGGAGAAATATTTTTACAAAGAGTCCTAGACTTCTGCTAACAGTTTATACTGGGAGAGGAAAGGTTGACAAGTTGAATTTATTTGATTGCTATAAAGAGACTTGGTCTATAAGGTGTTTCCCACCAATGCCACCATTCCTTGTAGAAGTTAGGTGGCAGCAGGGAGGGCAAAGCTTTTAAATTTATAGGCTAACCCCAAAGCTTTACCAGATGACATAATGTTTATCTTGAGATAAGATTTAAATAATATTTGGATTATCAACCATTACGCAGATTGGCTGAGGATGGCAAGTTTATTTGCTGACATGAGGTTGGTAGAGAAACAAAGTTGCCCTGGTCTCTTTCTGGATACTCTCAGGTGGCCATGAAATGACTCAACATGGTGGTTTTCACCGTCCACATCATAAACTGATTTTTTTTACAGTTGTATTGTGCTGGAGATTTACGTGAAACAAGGTAATGGGAAAGATCCAGTAAACAGTGGAAGGAGAGGCCAAGGAGAGTTCAGTAAACCATGTTTCACATGGAGTGAATCACACCACAATCCAAGCTCCTTTGTGCTGGCCTGGGGGTAGTTGGATTGGATAGAGGTGTCCCTTCACTGAGCTCCCCCAGCTTCTGCCAGCCTCTGTCCAATGTCACTCCGCCAGCATGGAGCTCACTATTCTGCCTGCCAAATGTATGGGACATCAGGATCTGGGGACAGAGGGGCACAGCAGGCCTGGGATCTGCTGGGAACTCAAGGCAGACCGACTACCACCCCATGACAGCAACTAGACCCAATTTGGGCCCAACTCCTGTGCCAACTCTAGGTTGGTGCAGATATTTGCAAGCTTCCCAGCTTCTGCTCCAACCAGCACATAGGAGCCAATTCCTAGGGGCAGAGGTCCTTCTGGTCCCCCAGATAAATTATTTGAGGGGGCTGGGCCTCCCCAAAGTTGATGGGCATTGCCCTTCAAATGGTGTGTGTGCACCATGTCTTGTGATCAAATATGTGGGGTGGGGCTTACCTCCCCCCAAATCTTATTCATGTTGGTACCCTTGAGCTACCAGCATGAGCAACAGATGTGGTAGCCTCTGTCTATTTCTAGTTTATGACACTTTTGCATCTACTCACTCGTATGTCTCTCCAACCCTTCATCTATCGATATGTTTTTAAACCCTCACAGAAATTAGTATTTAAACATGTATTTTCAATCTATTTTCTTTTAAAATTCATTTCTGAATGTGTTTCCTCTCCAATTCCCACCCCGCTTGAAGCCAGCATTTCAGCACCCGGCCCTCTCTCGATGGATCTTAGGCTTCCAATAGACCTTGCAGACCTGATGTCTGTCTGCTTGCTCTGGCTCTGCAGAATACTTAGGTTAATGTACAACCCTTCCCTGTCTGCAACATTTTCAGCTGAGATGGTTAAAGTACTGACAAGAGACCATTGAGAAGAGAATAGCCAAACCCACTCTTTCTATCTCTATTCTACAATAAGTAGCAAAAGAAGCAAAACAAAGGGATAGCAATCTGTACGGTACCTGCCAGAGCTTGCAAGTGAGTGCAGGAAATGTATCCCACAATTCTTTGGTCCTGAGGTGTACTTCCCACTTGCACCTGGAAGGAAAATAAGAGAGGAACAGAAGGGTTAATGGACAACCATCAGGCCTTTCAGGATTAAAACCCATTAACTGCAGATAAAACATGAGAACTATTTTTTTTTTGTAGCAAAGGTCTCAGGTAAGCATAACTGTTCTCAGAGTAGAAGAGGCACTGGTTGTTCTTCTGGGGGGGGTAGGTGCATTTTGCAACATGCCCTTGATGCAATAATAGTGCATTGGTGATAGCTTTATACGGGACCATCCACGTATCATACTGCTTTATTACTTGTATTGTGATGCTTCCCCAATGTTACAACACAAATACCATCTGGAGGGGCACCCTTGCACTATAGTGCAAGGAAAAGTGGAGAAGATCCAGAACACAGACACACACACAGCTCTCCTCTTTGCCAGAGGGGAGCCTGAGAGCCCATTTTCAGTGGGCATGAGAAGAGGACAATAGGTGAACCTTAAATGAACTTCATGAAGGACTCCTAGCCATGGTCTTGCTTTTGGACCAGAGGAGGCACCTGAGACCAGGATGCTGGACTAGATGGGCTTTTGGCCTGATCCAGCAGCAGGGCTCTGTTCAGGTATTGTTTTATTGCTATGGCCGATGGCTGACGCAAATAAAGATTCATTCATTCATTCATTCATTCATTCATTCATTGTTTTCAGATAATTATCTTCTTAAGATTTGGCTTCACATTTCTTTCCTATGGTTCCGGGGTTGATCCTGCATTATGACTTCCTTACCACTGAGTATCTTCAGTGGCGTAGCGTGGGTTGTCAGCACCCGGGGCAAGGCAAGTAATTTGCGCCCCCTAACCCGTGGATTTGCCCCCCTGCACCCCCCAAGCTACACCACTGAGTATCTTTAACTACAGTGATACCTTGGTTTTCGTACTTAATCGGTTCTGGGAGTCCTTTTGACTCCTGAAACTGTTTGAAAGCCAAGGTGCGGCTTCTGATTGGCTGCAGGAGCTTCCTGCATGTAAGCAGAAGCCGTGTCAGACGTTTGGCTTCCAAAAAACGTTCACAAACCGGAACACTTACTTCCGGGTTTGTGGTGTTTGGGAGCCGATTTGTTCAGGAGCCAAGCCATTTGAGAACCAAGGTACCACTGTATATACTTTAAAGGATTTCTGTTGAGTGGCAAAGCATCTATAATCCACCTTTTCATGCAGGAACCAAACAGGCAACATGTCGCCCCAGATGTTTGATGAACTCTCCTGCAAAGGCACCTCACTTAATCATCCATTTCAAGGTTTGCTGCAGGCTTGAAAGTAGCTGCATTCTATCTCCACTCTTAATCAGTGCTGGAAATCACAAAGGGGGGGAGGGGTGTTGCTATTGCTTTCCTGCATGTGGGCATCCCATAATGGACATCTGGTTGGCCCCCTTGGGAACAGGATGCTGGAGTAAATGAGCCTGATCCAGCAGGGTTCTTCTTATGTTCTTATGGTTCTGTGATGGCAGGAAGACTACCATTTTCTCTCTCTACTCCCTGACAACCCTTTTCTGTTCCTCTAGCAGAGTGAAACTTGCACTAATCTTGCGCCTGCTCTGACTTCATTATCCAGGCTCCCCCTGTGCCCAACAAGTCAGGCATATTATACTACCCAAAGGGTCTGGGGGGGGGGGGAGCCTTTGGAAGTGATGTTGCCAGAAGGCACGTCTCACATCTGCTCTTGATTTCAAGTTGATCTTTCACTGGGGAACAATGGGATGGACAGAAATGTTGGTAGAGCCTACAATCAATCAGTAACCTCAACAAGGAGCGTAACTTTGCAGGATTAGTCACCACCCTCCCAATAAGACCATTAATTCTAGAGTCTAAAATTACCCAATTGCACTGCCTCCTCTTGCCCCAGGTGAGATTTGTAGGCCCTTACGCAGACAAGGACAAGGGGGAAGCAATTGTGGGCACTTGCGTTGATAAGGCGACCTCTGGAGCAACTGAAAGCGATGTGAAGATTTATTTCCCCTTTTACTTCTACATTTTTGCATTGTTCTCAGGCACAAATGGGTCCTATTGGGAAGTGTATTTTAGGAAGCATGGGCAGCCAGTGAAGCTATAAACAGCTGTCCAGAGAGCATGGTTCCCCCCCCCCCCCCGAAGTTAAAGGACAAATACTGTACACACCCAGCCCTCACCAGACTTGTAAAATTAAGGCAGGTTCTGTGCCAAAATCCCACACCCCAGAGGATTTCTTTTCTCTGCCCCTCACAAAAGAGGCAGAAAAACTACAGCTTTTTTCACAGGGCTGGGTCGCAGTTCTTGAAAAGTGTGGGCAGCCTTCTGCCCAGCACAACGTGATATGCTGCACCCAGCAATCACCAGTGAGAGTGTCTCTTTCAGGGCTGTCCATTGGGGAGGTTTTTCTCAGGGCCACAATGGATGAAGAAAGTGGCACCCCTTCTTTGGGTGCACTTGTAATGAAAATTGGGTCCCTCTGCACCTAACAATTTCCTTTTGTAAAAGGATGCAAATGTTTTCCTCCAAATTCTAGCCCTGAGAATCGCAAGGGAGGGTGGAGCTGTTGCACTCTGCTTCTGCTTGCAGACTTCCTGTTGAAGCATTTGTTTGGCCACCATAAGAGCTTGATGCTGGACTGGGATGGTCCAGACCTGACAGGACTTTGCTTTTTTATGTTTTATCCCTTAGAGCCTCATTTTCTTATGTATTTTAACCCTCTGGTAGGCATTTAATTAGTGACTACAGAATGCTAGTTAATCATATACAATACATTTTCAAAAACAGACTTTCCACCTTGCCTCTTGCTAAGTTGAGAACACAGGTGCTGCCTTTCAAGGACACTTGAGGGCAAGACAAAAAGGCACATTCTCCTCAAAGCTTTAGAAATGCATTTTCTTCTCTCCGATGTGCTGACTGCCTGCTGCATATTTGGCTTCAAACTGGGGTCAAACAAGATTTACAGAAATCCCTTTTTATGAGTTGGCATTCTTGCCCTCTTGCCTGCAGAGATTTATTGTACTTTACAAAGCAGCTATGCTATGTTAATATATTATTTAAGCACGCTAAAACAGAATTAAATGTAAGTATAAAATGTTAATGGAACTAGCTCTAATCATTCACTGGTTCCTTCCATCCACCCTCACTGCTTGGAGTGCCTGGTGTCATAACACAGCAACTTGTGGAACTAACTGCCACAAGATGTGGAGTAAGCTACTATCTTAAAGGTAAAGGGACCCCTGACCATTAGGTCCAGTCGTGGCCAACTCTGGGGTTGCGGCACTCATCTCGCTTTACTGGGCAAGGGAGCCGGCGTACAGCTTCAGGGTCATATGGCCAGCATGACTAAGCCGCTTCTGGCGTACCTGAGCAGCGCACCGAAATGCCATTTACCTTCCCGCTGGAGCGGTCCCTATTTATCTACTTGCACTTTGACATGCTTTCAAACTGCTAGGTTGACAGGAGCAGGGACCGAGCAATGGGAGCTCACCCTGTCGTGGGGATTTGAACCGCCGACCTTCTGATCGGCAAGCCCTAGGCTCTGTGGTTTAACCCACAGCGCCACCCGCGTCCCAGCTACTAACTTAGATGGCTTTAAAAAGAAAAATATTGACTTGCCAAAAGCTATATGCCATTGCACACAAATATTGTAGAGTTGTCCATTTTGGTGCTGACCTATAGCTGTCCCTTTAAAAGTACACCGTGGTCCAGCAATCAGCAGGTGATGATTTAAGCAAAGGAGGGAACCTTTTTCAGCCCAAGATTCCATTCAGGGCAACTGTTTCAAGGGCCACATATCAATGGGGGGTGAGACCAGAGGCAAAAGTGGGTGGAGCAACTAATGCAAATTCTACCCTTGTACAGTAAGCTAATTTCTACACACTCTCACAAGTGCCTCTTTTCCTGCAAGCAAGCAAACAAGCGGCACTATAAGAGTTCAAGGGCACATTCCAGTCAAACAAAAATACTCTGGGTGTGAAGCAAAGCCAGTGAGGGAGTGTGGCCTTGGCAAACTACAGAGGGCCAGATATGGAGGACTGGAGCATTCAGCCCCCAGGCCTGAGGTTCCCCACCTGATTTAAGCTTTGTGCAAAAGAATTTAACCTGCAGGTTTTAGCAGACAAGATACATCTGTTTAAAGGTAGAGGAGCAAGGCAGTTTGTTTTTTTTCCTGGTCATTTGGCACGGCTACAATCATTGAAATAATTGGGCATCAAATGCAGATGCTAAAGAAATACAAGGCAAAATGTTTGTGTTAATAGTGCTCCAGTTCAGGGTTCCAGCAGGCCTTGCTGGCTGTGCTCTTGTCCATGATACTCCATTCCATTCTGTTCTCCCCCAAGCTTCCTTCTCAACCTTCCAGCATTCAGTCAGCATTCAGTGTGGCCACGAAGCACCCTCTTGTTGAATGGTCTCTTTAAATTTTGAGGTTCATTACAGTATTGTTCCACAAGATGTGTGTTTCTTTAAAGGCCAGAGCAAATAACGAGACCTAGTTTTACAGCTGTGAAGCAGTATAGCAGGTGCTGTTAAGTTGTGGCAATTAAGCTGTTGGGTATGGTATATAAAGAGCAGCATGTATCTCTCTCAGTACCCTGGTGGATGGGTCATGCTTATTGATATATTGTAATTTAGTGTAAAAGGAGTTTTTGTTATTGTTATTAAAACCTAGCAAAAGTTATTTTGCGTTTCCTGAATGTGTGGTCTCCCCAGCATGCTTTCTGCAGCACAACTAATCTGCAAATAGCCAACACCTCTACCCCAACTTGGGTGTTCTGGGGCCCTTCTCCCCCATTTATGGTTTTATCCCTTAAATATATTTTGTATACTAATGCAAACCATGGGAGTTCCCTTGAATCTTCTGATACCTCCCTCTTGTTCATTTCTCCAGGCAGATTTTAAAGGATTTTCCATTACAAATTGGCCTGGAAACAGGATGAGGCAGACGTAGTCCCATCCTCTCTGAAAACTGGGATGGATCAGACTTTTATAGGTCCAATCATCCCCATGTGCAACAGTCCCATTGCCAGGTACCTCTGAAAGGTAAAGGAAATGAATGAATGTGGTGGCAACTAAATGCCCTGTTATCTCTACGATGGTGATTCCCAGTAATAAAGGAAAGCAGGAAACAATGAGATAGCTAATCACATTCTTATTTAAAGGAGGGCCTATTCTGCTTAATAGTCAAAGACAAGAGCTGCCCACTGTTGCTTTTCTCTTAAGATTCTAGTGTATCTAGAATGTGTAGATTCCAGCCAAGTCTTGCATTAGCAGAGGCTGTGTGTGTGTATATATATAAAATATTTAGATTACTACCTAGGAATAAATGGGAAGCTGCTTTTAAAAGCTGATGCAGAAATTCCCAGGACAGGTATGTAGGCAGAAATAAGCACGAGGTGCTTGCAAAGCCCTAGAATGGTTACTAGACCTCTGAGGGTTTGTCCATCTGTACTTGTAAATAGGCAACACAGTGGGACTTATCACAGTTCACACACGAGGCTTACACTAGCCCAGTTCAATTTTGGATTTCTTTCTTTCTTTCTTTCTTTCTTTCTTTCTTTCTTTCTTTCTTTCTTTCTTCCTTCCTTCCTTCCTTCCTTCCTTCCTTCCTTCCTTCCTTCCTTCCTTCAACAGCTCCTAGCTTCGTTTAAAAAATAAATAAAAATGCTACCCTATCTTTCTTCCTTAGTAGAACTCAAAGTAAGGATTTCTGGGGATTTCCCATCCAGGAACTGACCTGGTTAGCCAGCTCCCTCCAGATGTTTTGGACTACAATTTTCATTAGCCTCCACCCAGAATGGCCTGGTGGAAACTGTAGCCCAAAACACCCAGGCGGTGACAGGCTGGGGATGGGTGCTCTAATCACTACACCATACTGGCCATTTTTTGACGCTCCCTTCAGTTTGTGATCCGCCTTGGGGAGTGGCGAGGCTGCTGCTGAAGAAAAATAAGTCTAAAACTTCATTGAGCTGATGGAGCTAGTTTGCTGACTCTTTAGTTCTGGAACAAGGTAATTGCAAGAACAACAAGCAAACAAGACAGTTTGGAATTCATGACAGACCACACTACAGCATGGCTTGCAAAATCTTATGGTGATCGATGAGATTTAGGCACCCATAACTTTGCACCCAGCATGCTTAATAAAATGCTTTGCACAATTTTTTTTGAAATGGCACCGATGTTGCTCCAGTGCACTTTCTAGCTAGGCTGGAGGATCTGAGCAAGATTTACTGATTTGTTTTATTTGGAGTCCTGGCAGTAAACAAGTCCCTCCATCCCATCTTAGTTGAAGACTTGGGAGTTGATAATTAAGTCTATCAATCCTCATAGTAGCTGGAAAAGAGGCTTACTTTCCTGCAAGAGGGGTGGAAAAACAGCTGCCAGCTTGCCTGGATGGGTCATAAATCAATGACTCAGCTCTGGGCAGCTGGAAGCAGACTGGTTTTTTAATCCCTTAATCCTTAATATATGCACATGCTGAAGGGAGTCAGTGACATGAATGATGCCCAGATTTTGGAGAGGTTTGGCTTCTTCTTTTTTGTTTTCTTTTTAATTTTATGAAAGCCCCGTACAGTAAAAGAATCCAGCTTTACACACTGCTGCCCATCAGAGCAGATAAAAGCTGTGCTAGATGGACCAAGAATGCTTTGTCTTGGTACAAAGCACCTTTCTGTTTTGATGCTCAGTATATTCCTACCCCTGCACCAAGGGTGGAGGTTATCTGTCAGTGGAGGGCAGATTCAAGTGGTGGGCTGGTCCAAGGGCCAATGTGGGCAGAACCCCCCTTCTCACTGTGTCTTTCCAGAACCCCCTTTTCTCCTCCCATTTCTCCTTACCTAGCAGGCTGCTGGTTGTCCCTTGTGCCACAGAAGCCTGCCAGTCTCAGGCTCCAAAACCCTCTCCCAACATAGATCCAACAGGCACCCTCACTTTTGACTTTCAGCTGTCTCAGGGAGGTCTTTTTTATGTAGACAGGCCTCTGCACCTGCTTACATTTTTTTAATCAGCCAGTCCCTGTAATCATATTGCACTATTTTTGTGGTGTTTAATACATTGCCACATTATATTGTGTGTGTTTTGATGGTATACAATACTTGGTATACACACTTGCCAAAGCTCTGAACATGCAGAATAATTTTAAAATTAGACTAAAGGCTGCCCACCCCTGCCCTATTTGGAAAGCCAGAGAGGATCCCTATCCCTAAAGGACCACCTTTCCACATATCTTTCCCTACCTTTTGCCACCTGCCCATAAACTGAGGCTCTCCTCTGAGTGCCACCTCCAAGGCAGGTCCAGCAGGTGGCAACAAGAGAACAAACCTTTTCTTTAATAGCCCCTTATTACTGCAATGCTTTCTCCAGGGAGGCCTGCCTGATACCTGCTTTGTTATTATTTTGGTACTAGGCACAGATATTTTCTCTCTCCTCCATGCATTCTGGCTGCCCCAATCATTGGATGTTTGTTTTGTTTCGGTGTTCATCTCTAGTTGGGTATGGTGATTACAATAGGGATGAACCCATGTTAATATTCTGTGTATGTTTTTAACATGCTTTCAACATTTTCATGGTTGTTTTTATTTTTTACTTGTGTTGTAAATCGCTTTGGGACTATTTTTGTAGTGGGAAGCGACATACAAATGTAATAAACCTAAAACAAGTTCCCTTGGGAGCAATGCAAGTTGTGTCACCATTTTCAGTGGGTTTGTACAGGAAAAAACGTAGCTGCCCCCATAGAACCAACAGCAAACAAGAGAGGAAGCTCTCAGACCACCTTCTAAGTGTATGCATCATGTTCTCACTGTGGCCTACCAGATGCCCCTCATACAAGCAGGACCTGAGCACAACTCTCTCTATTTGTAATTCCAAGCAACTGGTATTTAGAAGCACACTGCCTCCAACCATGGAGAAAGAACATAGCCATTGTGGTCAGTAGCCACTGATAGCCTTAACTACACTATGAATTTGTCTATATCCCCTTTAAAGCCACCCAGATTTATTACCATCATTGAATCTTGTGGCAGTGAATTCCAAAGGTTAACTGTGTGTTGTGTGAATAAGTGCTTCTTTGCACCTGTACGGAAGCTTCCAAGCTTCAGCTTCACTGGATGGCCCCGGTGGGTTCTCGTATCATGAGAGAGGTTCTCCCTACCCATTTCCCTCACACCATTTTCAAGAAAGCATCCTTTAAGAATTGGAGGGCATGGCTTGTTTAATTGGCAAATGGGACCCAGGTCTTGGAATCCTCCGAGATTTATTGCATTCCGTTGTGAAAGAGTTCCCCGTCGGCCCCTACAAACTGTTTGCTGCGATGCTGATAAAGAACAAGGGACAGAAAGTACAGCCAAAAGTCCAAGTAAGAGCTTGGGCAAGAGGTGAGCCAGCAGCTCCCCAAGCTCATAAACTGACAGATGCGCCACACAGTAAAGTCAATGCAACTGGGTTTATGAGATGGGCAAAGTCCATGGCCACTGAGATCATAATGCCTGCCTTTTCCTCCCTGCCTTCACAACAGCTCTTTTTGCATCTCTCTCTGAGATGTGTTTTCACCAGGGATGGGCGACATTTTGGTTTCTCTCTGTTTCTCATTTCCCCCAATCTCAAATTCACGTATCCACACATATTTGCAGAACAATTTCCCTTAATATAATGTACCATATTTTTCGCTCTATAAGACGCACCAGTCCACAAGACGCACCTAGTTTTTGGAGGAGGAAAACAAGGGGGGGAAATTCTGAATCTCAGAAGCCAGAACAGCAAGAGGGATCGCTGTGCAGTGAAAGCAGCAATCCCTCTTACTGTTCTGGCTTCTGTGATAGCTGCGCAGCCTGCATTCGCTCCATAAGACGCACACACATTTCCCCTTACTTTTTAGGAGAGAAAAAGTGAGTCTTATAGAGCAAAAAATACGGTACTTTTGTATGCTGCTTTTCACTAACATATGCATTTTTATTCATACTGAGAGAAGACTGAGGTTGATGGGGAATGTCCCTGTTCATCTGAATGGACTAGGACCCACTGCCTGGCTCCTTGTCCCTCCCGTATCAACAGCAAAAGCAGAAGGCAGAATAAGAAAGATGACACACATTTTCTCAATTTGCCACAATCTATACAGGCCAGAGAAGTCCACTTTGCTTGGGGCCTGGCTTACAGCAAATGGAACACCAGACTCATTTGCCCAGAAGAAAGGAACAACTGAAATTTTACTAATTTTGTAAATGTAGGTGGGAAACAGGCAGGGGGTCACTGCAAGCAGATGGGAGGAGAGTTCAACAAATAGCTCTGCCCCTTTGATTTGCAAAAAGCAGAGCTCAGGTTGAATACAGAGATTCCAAACTCTTAGAATATTTTTCCAAAAATGTTCAGGAAGCCTCTGGAGGCTTTTAATGCTAGAACTCTTAGTCTATTCTCACACTGCTCCGGGGGGGGGGGGGGATTCCCTTCTAAAAAGATGGTCACCACTCAGAATTTTGTTCAGTCTGCACTTTGAAGCAAGTTGCCCTAATTCACACATTCTGGACTATTTATTTATTTATTTAATCAATTTACTATTTTTAAAAAATCTCAACACCATTTGCATTAAAAAAGTCAAAACTCTAAATAATACATTGATGCAAATAACTATGAATAATATCAACTAAAAATATCCCATATAGCAGAAAGTCAAAATGCTCAAGAAACTTTTAAAAAAGGCAACTACTAAGCAGTTCAACTGGGCAATTAGAGCTGGGAAAGGCCTAAATGAAAGGATATGTGTGTGGAATTTTGCCAACATAAACCTGAATGGGGAGGGAGTGTAGCTCAGTGATAAAGGATTTTGCATGCAGGAGGGCCCAGGTTCAATCCTTGGGTAGGCTGGAAGTGATCATTGTCTGAGTTCCTACCTGTCAATGTAGACAATACAGAGCTAGATGGGCCAATGGTCCAATGTAATGGTTCCCTATGTTCCTAAAACATCCATCTCCTGGGCAGGGCTGTGTTTCGTTCCATAGCAAGAACAAAGGGACCCCTGACCGTTAAGTCCAGTTGTGGACAACTCTGGGGTTGCGGCGCTCATCTCACTTTAATGGCCGAGGGAGCCGACGTTTGTCTGCAGACAGCTTCCAGGTCATGTGGCCAGCATGACTAAGCCGCTTCTGGCGAACCAGAGCAGTGCACGGAAACGCCATTTACCTTCCCGCCAGAGTGGTACCTATTTATCTACTTACACTTTGTGCTTTTGAACTGCTAGGTTGACAGGAGCAGGGACCAAGCAACGGGAGCTCACCCCGTCGCAGGGATTCGAACTGCTGACCTTCTGATCGGCAAGCCCTAGGCTCTGTGGTTTGACCACAGCACCACCCTATTACAAGGAATTAAATATTACAAGCACAATACTCTATGCTAATTAACCAAGATATAGAAAGGAAAATTAAAGCGATGAAACAAAAAAGATTTGAATTTGCAAAATAAACCAGGGAAGTTATTGGCCTGGCAACTGAAGAAGAAAAAGAAAAAAAAGGATAATCCATAGTCCGCTAAAAAATGGAACCTCCATAATCAATCAAAAAGAGATAAGAAACAAATTTGTTAATTTCTACATTGACTTTTGTAAGAAGGAGCAAGAAAATGCAGAATTGATATTGGAGTATTTGGAAGGATGTAAATTGGACAAATATCAGAAGAAAATGCAAAGATATTAAATACTCCAATATCAATGATGGAAATGCAAAGGGAACTAAGTCAAATTAAGACAGGAAAATCCCCAGGGCCAGATGGTCAGTCAGCAGGATATTATAAGAAATTTAAAGAATTTATGGACAGTAAATATCATTTTTATGGTGTGTTATACGTTAAAGGAAAATATGATGAAAATGACCCACAGATGTTATTTAACACCTACCAAACTAGTGAAAATGTTTTTAAAAAGAAAAAGGTAAATGCTGAAAATGCAATGAAGTTAGAGGGACCCTTTTTCCACATGTGGTGGTCCTGTAAAGTAATCAGGGAATTCTGAGAATTAATTTACAATGAATTAAAAAAGATATTTTTTTAAAAAAAAAAACTTCCCAAAAAGTCCAAGACATTCCTTTTGGGAATGGTAACAACAGAAGTCCCTAAAAAACAAAAAACAAATTTTTTTTATGTGCCACCACTGAGGCTAGAATCTTATTGGCACAAAGGTGGAGAATGAATACGGTACCCACCAAGGAAGAGTGGCAGTTTAAAATGCTTGAATATGCTGAATTGGCAGGCATAACGAATAGGGTAAGAGAAAAGGAAGATAAAGAATACAAGGATTGGGAAATGTTTATTGGATATTTTAAGAACCAGTATAAACAAGGAAATAACCTAGCAGGTCTTGAGTTAATCCAGCAGAATAGGAGTTAATAGAATTTAACAAAGGAAGAAATTCAAAGATTAAAAATTTGGAATACGTGATTTAATAGATAAATAAAGAAACCAGAAAAAGGGTGGAAGGGGTGAGTCACCAGGTATTTAGTTATATGTCGAGATTTGTATGAAAGTTGTACAACTGGGGGGTGGAGGGAAGGGGTGGGTGGGATGTGTGTGTGTTTTGTCTCTGTATTAAAAATCCAGATAAAAAAGAAAAAAGATCACAATGGAAGTTTCCACTTCATGAGATGCATGGCGTGTCATCCTCAGTTAGCAAGCATCTATCTGTCTGTGTGGTTGCTGGGGATGTAAGGGAGTGAGCTTAGTGGCCAATGAAATGCAAAAAGATTAGATAATAAAAGCAAAATGATTACTGTTGCCAATTAGCAAGGCAATTCTGGCAAGCATCTTGGCAAGGGTTGCCTAAAGAACACTCAGCTCTCCATGTGGGAGCCACCACGACCCACCTCCCCAGGGCTGCAAAATTCACTGAGCTAAGGATTGTAAAGTTCTTTGCACACAAAATGGTGAAGAAATTATATCAAAGAGCTAGAGAAGAGAAGATCCAAAATCATGGCCCATAAGGATGTTCTCATTTGCAGGCCATATCAAAATGGATAAGGGCCACTCCCAGGACTTGGGACAGGTCCCATTCATTTTGATGCTGTGTTAGATGGACCAATGGTCTGACTCGGTATAAGGCAGCTTTCTATGTTCCAACGAAGCAGGGGGTTCTTTATTGCACACCACAAATTTTGTATTTGCATAGTGGCCCAGACATGCAAAGTACACACACATATATGCACTTTTCCTGCTTGCAGACCAGAAGGTCCCTGAATCAGTTTATATAGAAAGAGACCTACCTTGAGAAACAGGGCCCCCTTAGAAGACAAGGCGTCTGTTCCTTTTCCATTGGGATAACAGTGATAAGCAGCATCCATAACTGGATAGCGGCTGGCAAAAAGCAGGCCACTGTTCACAAACTTAAAGGTACAGCAGCCATGGCAGCTGTAGACCCCAACATCGTACAGAATGTATTCAAAGTAATGGTGGAGCTCCTCTTTCAATTTCTCAGCCGCCCTTTTGTCAAACACTTCCTGCAAGCACAGGAAGTCCAAATTGGCAGGGAAGAAAGCGGAGATCTCGTGGTCAAAGAGCTCGTCTGTGTTTCTCTTTTTTCTCAAGGAGGTCTTCTTCATCAGTGAGGCCTTGTAAAGGAGCTTGCTGTTGACAGTGCTCTGGTCCACAGGGCCGTCTGCGGCACGCACCTTCACTAGGGACTCTCGCGAGGCAGTGTAGCTATCTAGGCTCCCAGAATCCCCCTCTTTCTGCTTATGGTTCGGCGTCTGGCCTTTTAGGCTCTCGGCTTCAGATTCTGGTGATCGGTCTGCTGGGCCCTTGCTGTTGTTGACTTGGCCACCAGTGCCATCCGCTTCCAGGTCTGAAATGTGCCCATTGTCCTCTCCACCTATGCGCACAATGCACGTGTTGCCGTCTTCGCCCTCATTGGTATCTCCTCCAGCTTTGCCATCTCTACCATCTTCGCTGTTGTTCGAGCCGGAGTTGTCCCCTTTGTACTCCATCGAGGTTGTCCTCTTGATGCCCACATTGACTGCACGGTTATTACTATCTCCACCCTGAGGAGAGACCAGGCTGCTGAAGCTTGCTGCGCTGATGGATGTGTTTGTGGGGGAATCAATGTAGATTTTGATCTGTGGCCTGCTAGCCCCATTCCGTATCCGTCGCCCGACCTCCTTAGCACGGGCCTGTGTGTTGAAAACATTGTTCAATCTTGCCAAGGAGTCTGGGAGCAGGCAGACATTGGCACTGCCAAAGCAGAAGCTTTTCCCATTGCTGGCGGCCTTCCACTCCGTGAGCAAGGTGCTTCCATGGATCTGGCTCTTGTCTTGCAGCCTAGAGTAGACGTACGGTCGCCTGGCAGACTGGAGAGGGGACCAGAGCAGGAAGCCAATCAGGGCAAAAGGCAGAGAGACCACCAGCAGCGCCAGGTAAATTGGAGTGGTGATGATGATGCACAGAGCATGGAAGTAGCATGGATCATCTCCCCTTTGGCGCTTCTCATAGGTGGTAGGCACAAAGGAGGCTATAAGCCTGTCTCCAAGCCAATAACATGGGAAGATCAAGCCCCAGGAGAAAGAGTGCAGTGCTGACAGAAAGCCGTTTGGAAATGGGGAAGTGTATAAAACCATTGCAACTCAGTTAGGACACCCCTTCAGGACCTTCTACATGGTGTCATCACCGCCCGCCAGCCATCAGAATGTGCGTTTGCAGACAAAACAAATAAAAACAAAATGTCCTAGCGAAGTTGTGTCTTCTAGACTGCAAGAAGCAGTTATCACCTTAGGAACACCATTTCATTTCGCGACAGTGAGAAGGAAGCGAAGCAACCATTCCTTTGGATGTTTGGTCTCTGTAGACTTCAGAGTGTATCATTGCTCATCACAAGAAGCCATGGCAGAAGTTCACCTGCGAAGACAAAAAGAACAAGAATGCTCATGTTCAGAGGTGTCCACTGAAGGGAAGAGCTATCAGAATTATAAAGCTGTAATATTCCCCACAAACAGTCAACCAAGGGTTCCAGGGTGATACCTCCACACACCAGTCTGGCCACCGGCATCTCCTATGGCACCTGCAAAAGGTCTCAGTAAGTATCTCTTCAAAAATCCACAATGCATGAGTAACTCTTTGTTCTTCCTGCCAAGTACCTGTTTACACTGGTTCAGCCTCTCCTCCATTGCACATGCACCCTCAGGCATCCCCACACTTCACTGGACACCCACCCTCCCACCAGTTTTGGACAGAGGAGCAATGCAAAGCACTTTTCTCAGAGAGTGAGTGTGATGGTGGTTGAAAGAGATGCCTTTTCCCCAAGGATTGGGTGGGGAGGCATGCTCACAACTTTTTGTGGCCCTGTCTCTTTTTCTGCGGGACGCAGGTGGCGCTGTGGGTTAAAGCCTCAGGACCTAGGACTTGCCGATCGAAAGGTCGGCGATTCGAATCCCTGCGGCGGGGAGCGCTCCTGCTGCTCGGTCCCAGCGCCTGCCAACCTAGCAGTTCGAAAGCACCTCCGGGTGCAAGTAGATAAATAGGGACCGCTTACCAGCGGGAAGGTAAACAGCGTTTCCGTGTGCGGCTCTGGCTCGCCAGAGCAGCGATGTCACGCTGGCCACATGACCCGGAAGTGTCTCCGGACAGCGCTGGCCCCTGGCCTCTTGAGATGGGCGCACAACCCCAGAGTCTGTCAAGACTGGCCCGTATGGGCAGGGGTACCTTTACCTTTACCTTTACCTCTTTTTCTGCATTTTTAGAAATGTATCTTGCCACACACCCTATGGCAGCCATATTCTGACGGGCGACAAGGGCACTTTCTCAAACAGCCTCCTGGCCCAACTAAACCTGCACTAAACCATACAAAGTGAGGGCTGCAGGCATAAAGGTCCTGTGCGGTCCTGACCTCCTCAATAATATTTCATACCTCTCCCTGAACATTCAGCTTTCACGAAAAAATGTAAGCTTTTATAGAGGTATAAAGGAAAACATGTAGGCAGTATTCTACCCAAGTCCATGCAAAGTAGCACACCTCATTCTGCCTTCTTGTGTTTTGGCCAATGAGTGCAAAGATAACCCATGCTGTTATTCCCATGATTAAGAAGAGAAGACACTGCAAAAGCAACAGAGCCCCTCCTGCCCTTCTCTCCACAATAGTGAAGCATACTCAGTAACCTACTCTTCCAGAAGTCAGTTTGGAAAAGGAGGCAGAGGGGCTGCTCCACAGGAGATCCAAGAGACCTGGATCTTTGCTTTAAGCTTGTGGTCAAGAGTTACAGATTTGTCTGGGTTCCTGATCTACCACCAGATATAGTTGTGGGATGAAGCAGAGAATTCCTGAAAGGAACTGTGAGCTGTATCCTGATCAGAGCATGTCCTTGGAACTTTGAAATCTCTGAAACGGTTACATCTTTACATGGTTTCTCTCTCCTTTCCTTCTGTCCAGTGCAGCTTCTTAGGTGGGATGGAAATGTGATAACAAATAAATCAGCAAGTCCCAGGCCAGCACAGGGTTGGGCATCATCAGGCACTTGCTGAGGCCCATGGCCCTAAGAACGTGCCCCCTGCCTACCTCCACAGCCCCCTGGGACCGAGTCTGCCATGCCTTGCTATTGCTGACTGTCACCTTGGGTATGCAAGCAATGGCAAGCAGGAGGAGATGAAACTGCACCCCACTCTGAGGTTTTCTCCTTCCTATTTATCCTCACAGCAACACTTTGAGGTAGGTTTAGGCTGAGATACTCAAGGTGAAAAACTGGTCACCCAGTGAGCTTCGTGTGGGCTTAGTGGGGACTTGATCTCAGGTTTTCCAGGTTCTACTCTGGCCACAGAGTTCTTATTGTGCATAACCTTTGCCTCAAATTTTTAAAAGTGTGGTGGTCAGACTGCATTGGCAGCTTGGAGGGAATTTTATAATCTCTTTCTCTCACCATCTCCGCTTGAGCCACCACTGCTTCTTATCTCAGGTCTGCCTACCTCTTAGCAAAGGCAACTTGCCAGTTATCTGCAGGTTCTTCCTAGACAGCATTATGTGTGTCTTGCATTTTATCACTTAAGCTAATCAGGCTTGAAACAGCAGAGAAATCTAGGGACTGGACAAGAAAAGGATGGAAAGAGGCATAATTCCAGGAAGCAGCATATACTGAGGTCCTGAGACATTGTGAAGTGCTGGTGAAAATGCCCCCCCCCCCTGGAACTGTAAAATGTACGATCGTGATAATTCTCTTTGTGCAGAACAAGGTAAATCAAGCAGTACTTGAGGGTCTTCCGGCCATTGACATGGATGCAAGTTGCATTGCAGAGCACACAACACATTCCCCAAATGGGGGCTGTGTGCCAGTGGAGGGTGGGGCCAGAGAGAAAAGTGGGTGGAGTTACCTTTGTACAGAAACACAAAAGCCAGGTGTTGATTTCTACACACACAGACTGCAGCATCCTCCATCCAGGCGAGAGCAAGAGGAACGACCACAGTTCAAGCAAAAGATGGAGGCTGCAAAGCAAGGCCCGGGGGCGGGGGATGTGGCCTGGGGAGAATCACAAGGGATGGATAGAGAGGCATTGAGGGCCGAATCTGGCCCCTGGAAGCCTCAGGTGTCAGGGTGAGGAACCTGTGGCCCTCTAGATGTTTTTGGAGTACAATCCCCGTCACCCTTGGCCATTGGCTATCCTGTCTGTGGCTGATGTAAGTTCTATGTACACTTAACGGGGAGGAGATCCCACTGAACTGAATGGGACTTACTTCTGAGTAAGACATGTCTAGGATTGCACTGGAAACATTTAGTTGTTTGGGGGAGGGAAATGTCTGCGGCTGCAACCCTATGCAGACACTTACCTAGAAGTAAGTCTCACGAAATTCAGGAATGCTTCTTTCTGAGCAGAAATGCATAGGATTATGTTTTTTTATATGGTGTGTGGGTTGTTTAATTGCGTAACAAATTGGCCAAATCTGCTGTGACGTGGTTTATACATTTGTATATTTCTAAATTTGCTACGGCCAATGGCTAAGGAATGTAATGCCACTAATTGAGCTTCTGCCTGTGGTTCATCGCTCAGAAGCTATTATGTGCCTGACTTTGGAAATTAATGTGTTTGCAAACAGCTTTAAATGCTATTGAATGAGAATGTGTGTTAAGACAAGTTTCTCTAAGAAGTTAAACCAAAACTCAGTGGAGCAAAACAGCAGTTTGCTGTGGAGGATGAAAAAGCCAATCTGGCAAGCAACACAAAACACTCCCCACAAGTAGAAAATGAACGTAGGTTGGGAAGATAGCTTCATTTATATTTTACAAGGGGGGGCTGTTCTGATGTGGCACAGCACAGTCCAGCACATCTTGCTCCACAAACCACATGTTGTGACCAGGGCCAGATTTAGGTTTGATGAGGCCCTAAGCTACTGAAGGTAATGGGGCCCTTTATATGTCCAGCTGTCCTTTGCCAACAACAAATTGTCGCTGTTTTTTGTATGTTGAATATATGCTATATGGTAATATATGGACCTAATAGGTATCTAAAGCCCTTTGCACATAACAAAATATGTATTTTATCAAAGTGATTTGTTTTTTATCTTATATTTTGGAAATGTACACCCAGGTTTTTTTCATTTAATTTTTTTTGGCCCCCCCCCCCCAAGAGAGTGGGGCCCTAAGCTATAGCTTGTTTAGCTTATACGTAAACCCGGCACTGGTTGTGACAGATGGAGTGTTCCACTTGGACTAAATTTCAATCCCTACCCAACCTCAAAGCTTATTGATTAATCTTAGCTACACTCAGCTGAACCCTACCTCACTGGGTTGTTGTGCAGGCGTGTACCTTAGGGAAGAGCAGAAGGTAGGTTGGGATCTTCCTACAGTCTATCAGCATCAGTTTATTTCTGATCCCCAGCAGTTTAATGATGGCAACAAAAATGTCCCCCCTCCCCTTTTAAATTTGGCTGTGGAAATGAAGACCCCCTTGGAATAACCAGGAGGGGACACTGGCGTTAAAGGACTGCGGAACAAACTCACAAGGCTAAGAATATGCCTCTGTTTTTAATTCTAACTGTGGGCACCAGTAAATACCAGATATAATCTAAACTCTGTGCAAGTAATTCAGGATGAATCTACTAGGGGTTGTATTCAACCAAGACTTTACTTGGAACTTAATGACTACAACTAATTTAGGTCCATTTATTTTGTTGGGTCTACTCCAACTAGAAGTTAGTTGACTGTAACCCTGCAATAGTTTGGAAAGTTGTTTGTTTGTCCGTTCACTCTGCATCTGAAGATAGCCTAGCCAAATGCAGCATGATGGTTCCTGAGATCAAGGAGCAGGTTTTCATTTAGGTTTGGTTACAGTTTGGAGCCATTTTGAACCAAGGTGCCAGACTGAACCTTTCAAACCTGCACGGATTTTAACTAATGATTTCAAAATTGTGTTGTTTTTGGTTTCTTAGAATGCCTAAGTAATGCTGGGCACGAGACTGCAAATGCTCAATGAATAAGAACCAGGCAGAGGGCCTTCTCAGTAATGGTGCCTGCCTTGTGGAATGTCCTCCCATCAGATGTCAAGGAAATAAACAACCATCTGACTTTTAGAAGACATCTGAAGGCAACCCTGTTTAGGGAAGTTTTTGTATGTTTTATCGTGTTTTTAATATTCTGTTGGGAGCCACCCAGAGTGGCTGGGGAAACCCAGCTGGATGGGCAGGGTATAAATAATAAATTATTCTTATATTCCTATTATAGGTCACCTGGAAGGGTCCTGCATGGGATTTACACCTGGCTCTGCTTGGTAGACTGTTGAGACCTATGGGTGCTTTAAAAAAACAAAAAACAATTAAAATATAGATTCATCTTAAGAAATAATGCCAAAGGGTCTGGGAATGGTAGATTTGAATTTTAGAGATGACAGAGGGATGCAGTAATGAAATTGAACTAAATGTAGCCTTCTTGGTCCAGTGTACCAAGGTAACATGAGCTCTGTGCCCAATCCCATAATTATCCAAGAGAATGGAACAACCATGAAGAACTCTCAGCAGTCCACTGGGTACTTAGCATGCTTTGAAGAAACCCCAGCCTGATTGTGTAATTACCCAGCAGACCAGGGGTAATTGGTCTCTGGGGTAAACAACATACGGTCCTTCAGGGTGTGGAGATACCAAATGGAGAAGAGACTCATCATGCACCCCTTGCAAAACGACGGCATGTGCTTCCAGTGGGAATAGTTGAATGCAATATAAGAGCTTTGATTTGCATGTAATAGCTAGGTTCCCTTTCCCACTCTTTATTTTTATTTTAAACTACCCACATAAGATAAGCCACAGCAGCCAAAGACAGTTCCCAGGGTTATTCCCTCCACATTAAAAAGATCCATAACTATCCCTTTGAGAAAAGCTTTTAGGGTAGAATAGAGATCAAAGCATTCCCAAAAGAGTCTGACTTTTGGTTACAATCTTAGTTTCTGTACTGGATGGCTTGGCTCAGTATTGGGTGATGTGGCAAAAAAATGAGATTTCTTGGGGCTGTTTTAAACCCCCACCCCCAATCTAGGGCACAATTTCAGATCTCAGGAGGACTGAGACAAGGAGATTTCTGTGGGAGGAGAACATGATTCCTAGCCAACCATGAAGTCGGGAACCTGTGTGGCCCTCCAGATGTTTCAGGGTATCTACTTGCTCATTGGCCACCCAAAACAGCAGAAAATATTGCATAGGCTAGTGTATATGCATAGGTGCAAATTTTCAAATTACTATAATTTAAATAGAAATAGATTACATTGTTTATTAAATTTATATCTCAGCTTAATGATTGTTTCTTCTATGTTTTTACCTGTTTCTGTTTTATCTTTAAGCTTTTGGATGCTGCATGTTGCTTAAGTAATCTGAAGTAACCTTTTATATTTACAGTACTGAAATGTGTTTTTTGTGTTCTTGTATTTGCTATTTTATTGTTACGCTATTATGTTTTTGTGCTGCTTGAAATGTGTTCCTGTTTCCTTTGTTGTAAGCCGCTATGAGCATTGTTGGATATTGTTCTTGTTTGGTTATATTGATGGATTTAATATTTTTTTTACTGTTTTAACTTTGTGTTTTGTTTTTATTTCTTTTTTTTTGTACACCACCACAATATTTTCAAATGGCAGGCAGTTGACCCATTCTTTAAACAAATAGATATTACTTAGAGCACTGAAAGAACGTTCAACACACTTTTAAAGCACGAAACCTTCTCCAAAGAGTCCTGGGAACTGTAATTTCCCCTCACAGAGCTACAATTCCCAGCACCCTTAACAAACTACAGTGTCCCGAGTTCTTCGGGGGAAGTGATGTGCTTTATATGTGTATCAGGTGTTCCTTAAATGCTTGACGTGAACAAATCCCCCCATTTTGGTTCTTGGGCGATGGTGGGGGCCTAGTTTCACTTCCTGTGTGCCTTTGATGAAGGAACGAAGTCTTGGAAATCTCTCTCACCTCTTCCCACCTTCCCCAGAGGAAAAAAAATGTGGGCTGACAGCCTTAGCTCAGTTGAAGGGCATCTGTATTACATGCAGAAAGTCCTATGTTCAACCCTTGGCATCTTCAGGTAAGGCTGAGAACAGTGCCTGCCTTAGAGGCACAGCCGATCAGTGTAGACACTACTTAGTGAGATGGACCAAGGGTCTGACTCAGTATAAGGCAGCTTCCTATGTTGAGCTATATTTACCAAATGACCCAATATACTGCCTGATCCAGGTTAAACTTAGTTGGGGCCATCATAGCCAAGACTGCCTGGTTGCCTACCTTGCCGCTCACTTACTGTCACGCCAGGGAAGAAGGGTGGAAGCTATCAAACACTACTTTGCTCTCAGAGTTTACTCCTTTCCTTTCAGCCCTTAAGAGCTAAATCAAACAATTTCCAACCCTCTCCAAATATGCCACTCGGGCAGCCCATAAGCTACCAGAGTCGACGGTAAACAAGCTGTCAATTTAATTGAGTGCTGCTATAAAAATGTATTTCAAATATGTGTTCATAAAGTTGCAGGAGATGCTCTCCCATGGATTGCTGCTGCCAGGCTCATCTCTAAACGAAAATCCCCAAATAGTCGAATCATTCTTTGCTGAATGGAATGAAGCCAGGAAGGCTGAGCCACATGTCCAGTATTAAATGAAACTCAGAGCTTCATGCTCTGGACCTATTTATACACGCACTGGGGACATTTCAAACGCAAGCGTTTTTTGGCCAAGCAATGCGACTATGAACACAAACCTCTTCGGGCCAGTGGTTCATTAGATTTTTACTTTGTCAAGCTGGATTCAGTTCCTCTTTTGGCTGTCAGCACGCCTGGGCTGTTTTCAGCGAATGTCTCTTTCTCTCAAGACCACTTCAAGCCCAGCATGTTTCTTACAGCATAGATGGAACAGCAGGGACCCTGAAGACATTTTTGTCCTTAGCTTACGCCAGCATGGCTAATGGTCAGGGATGATGGGAATTGTAGTCTGACAACATTGCTGGGGTGAGCACAGATTCCCTATCCCTCTTTTACAGTGGTGTTAGGAATCAGATCAGCAGTGGGCCTTGAACCTGAGAAATGTCTGGCAGATTCAGTTTGAAGAAACTTGACCCCAGTTATATAGTGGAAGAGGAATGAGAATGGGAGTAGGGAGGACAGCTCCAGGCCATTTTTCAGAGTAGAACTGATGACATTATCTCTCAGAGAACCAGGGTTAATTGACAGACTCTCCTTACGATGGCGGGTGAATCTGATGATAATGAAGCTTTCAAGTTTTACATTTTTTTAAAAAAACAGTATAGCATAGTGGAAGGCAGGGGAAGAAGAAAACCATCTAGTAGAGGCTGAGCATTTCTTTCTTTTGATGGGGTTCCTACTTCATACTAGAGCTTTGGATTATTCCATTTAAAAGCTAAACATTGCATCTTGTTGTTTTAACCAGAGAAAGTGGGATATACATTGCAAAGCAAATAACCATTCACTATTTCCTTCGGCTGCTTGCACAGAGAGGCCAAACAGTTCCTCATGACGCCTTGTGACCACAAGATATTCTTTGCCATCACAGCCAGGAGGGCCAGATCATGAATCTCTGCAGTATTTTTATTTATTTTTTTGCTAGGGGCAGCACAGAAGGTTTATTTAGCGTAAAATAGAGATGTTTACATTCCTTTTTTCTTCTGTGCTAAACTGTCCCAGTGGAAAGAAAGCAATCTCTTTTTAAGTAAAACACGGAGCTGTGCATGTGATCTGCAGAAGCCACAATGGGAGAGTGAAATCTGTGGTGAGGCCTTTTGAGGAACTGCTTTTCTCTGGACTCCACATGTCCTGATAAAAACAACAACAACCACAAAAGCCCAATCAAAGATGTTTTCCTTTCGCACACGAGCACACTAACCCCCTTCCAGTGTGTGAAATAATTCCACCAGCCTCTCAGGGCAGCCGAGGTCGATGTTTTTTGCATACACTGAGACAACCTACATCCATGTGAATAAGAAGACGAAGAGGGAATTCCTTATGCAACGATTTGAGTGTGGGAAAGACAGCAGGGGAGAAGGACCCTCAATTCTCATCTGATCACAAAGAGATAATGTGGCATAATGGTTGGAGCATTGGTCTAGGAGGCCAGGGTTCAGCTCCCTATTTGGCCATGGCATTCAGTAGATGACCTTGGGCCAATCACCATCTCTCAGCTCTACCTGTCTCATCGGGTTGGTGTGAGAAAATAATGGGGAGGGAGAGAGCCATGTATGTCACATTGAACTCCTCAGAGAAAAGGTGGAATATAAGCGCACAGTTGAAGATGAGAGGAAGGGAGAAAGATTTGTAATGGTGTTACCCCCACCCACCCACTGCTGCCCAGGACTTGGTGTCAGACAGCCACCATTTAAATGCCCTACAGTAGCATTGGATTAGAGATGTCATGGAAAATTTAAATGGAACTCACCTAGCGGAGCACCAGGAAAGGGGCCCAGCAGAATGCACTGTGCCAAGAGTCCCCTTAGCTAGCAAAATAATAATAATAATAATAAATAGTGGAAAATTGGAGCTTGCCACCATGTCACAAATGACAAGACCTCTGGTGGCACACAAGTATGTATGCTCTATTAAACTAGATCATGACAATAGTGTTTGTGTGTGTGTGTGTGTGTGTGTGTGTGTGTACACACACATACGCAAAGATAGATATAGATCCACAGATATAACTGCAGATTGGATACTGGGCAGCATGTGAGGAAAGCCTCATCCACCCACTCTGTTAAATATTTTGAAAGTAGACAAATCTCACCTTCATGTCCTTATTTGGCACAGGGGATCAGTAGGACAGGCAAGTGAATCCACACAGAGCCTTGTTTATAGAGGAGCAATGGAACTGGCTGTTTTTGCAAAACACTGTTGGGTCTGGTTAAGTCTTCTGCTTCATAGCAGCTGTTGTAATTTAATTTATACTTCAATAAATCTCATCTCTGTGGGCATTTTGTTTAACTGATCTGCATGGAGGCAGAAGGGATGTTTGCGTTGGTGCTCTGGGTCAATGGCAGCAAAAGAGGAAGGGATGTCAGGGTAAAGACCAGCTCTGCACTTTCCTCACAAGTCCATGGATTCTAAGAGGGCTCTCGGTCCTGACAGAAAGAGTGCTTTTTTAGAAATTGAACTGAATTAAATGCACATTGAGCAAACATCTGAGGCCAGCATTGTTGATAGAAGGATGGTGGTTGTTGTAGAACTCAAACATGATTAGTTTTCTTAGGGGGTCGGATGCTAAGGGAAAGTAACATGGCAATAACACTTTCCTTAATTCCACCCTGATCAGCGAGATTTTGTATCCCCAGATGCCTTGCTTGTGAAGTGTTTAATGAGGTGTACAAGAGTATAATGGGGAGCCTAATGTGCTTAATTATCAATAGGTTCCAGAGTACAAGGAGATTTCTACCTTTGATAATGATCTAGAATTTTACCTGGGTGCATATCAGTGAGGGACTGGAGAAGACTATTATCATTACCCTTATCAAAATTAGTAGTTGCCCTTCACCCTAGGATCCCAGGGCAGGCTTACAGCAATTGAAAACACAATGTTAAGAACAGTTTAAAACAGAAATAATGCAAGCTTGCTTAAAAGAAGTTCTTTTGTATATATATTACCCCTGCTTGATTCTTCATGCTAACTAATACCTCTTGAAACTTCTTAGGGACTGGGCCAGAAAAAAAAATAGTAATTAAAGATGGTGGTGGTCATGCCAAAATTGCATCAGACATTGGAGGTGGGCCTTGGCTGGGGCATTAACAGATGCTGCCTTTTCCCCTGACGGGGACTCAAGGCAGCTTACGTGTAAAAATACAAATCACAGATAAAATACAAAAAGCTAAAAGCATGAAGGAGAAAATCATTAAAAAGTAATTAAACCCTAATATAATTTTTAAAAATATAAACACATATCTATTAAAATACATATAATAAAAACACCACAGCACTATTAAAACTCCTTCCTTTGAAAGCAGTCAATTCCCCAAAGCCTGTTGGAACAAGCACGTCTTCACCAGTTGGTGGAAATGCAAGGAAGGAGCCAGTCTAGCTTCTCTAGGAAGGGAGCTCCAAAGTTTGGGAGCAGCCACCAAGAAGGCCCTCCCCCATGTCCCTACCAAGTGTGCCAGTACTTTCCTTCCTCATTTGATCCTCACAACCCTGCGAAGTAGGTTAGGAGGCTACAGCTACAAGGAGTGGTATGTAGGGCGGGGATGGCAAATTATTCTTCCAGCCCAAGGACCTCATTCCCTCAAGGGTAAGCTTCTGGGGTGGGGGTGCCAGTGGTGGGCAGAGCCAGAGGCAAAATGTAGGGGGAGCAAAATACGCGAGTTAGTGGACCAATGATCTGGCCTGTTAAAATGCGGCTTCCTATGCTTTTACAGGAGAAGGAACTGGATAGGATGATAATCATTATATCATGTCTAGCCTGTGAGCTTCTGAGGCACCTGCTTGACCAGAACACTTGGCTAGATGGACCTTTGGTCTGATCCAGCAGTGCTCTCCTCCTCCTTTCCTGCTTTGTGGGCTGCATGGTGCCTTTTAATGGCTCAAAGGTATGCATTGTCATTGTTCTGTAGACTTAAATGACTGCTGGCAACAGGGATGAGTGTTTGATAGTACAGCAGTTCAGCTGTTGCCTGGGAGACCGATCCACTTCAGCACAGAAGATCTGGGACAAACTCCCCCATGGCTCAAGGGAAGACCTACAGCTAGGCACAGAAAATCCCCAAATAACTTAGGGGAAATCCTTGAGGGGGGGGAGTCATAGAATCATAGAGCTGGAAGGTTTCCTCAGCTCCTCCACAACTGATCCCTCAGCTTTCATTCCTACACTGACTAGTAGTAGCTCTCCAAGGTTTCAGGCAGGCGTCTCCATCGGTCCTACCTGGACATGTTGGGGATTGAACCTGGGACCATCTCCACACAGAGCAGATGCTCTATCACTGAGCCATGACTCTTTCAGCAAGGAAGTAAAGGCAATGGTCTCCCATTCAAGCATGGACCACTGAGTCAAGACATTGGTCCACCCAACCTAGTATTGTCTTACGCGGCCTGGCAGCAGCTCTTTGGGATTTCAGGTTGGGGCTGTGAAAATGGGTGGGATGGCATTTCATCTCAGTTCTGTAGTGACCCATAAGTATGGAATTGCCTTTCCTGTCTGCACAATCCAATCTGCACTTTTAAAAGAAGAAGCACCAGGTCCCTGAGCACAGATCCTGATCCAGCCACAGATACTTGCCTGATTAGACTTGTGGTGGGTGGAGAGAAGTGGTGTCTAATTTGCCCAGAAAACTGATTAGCAACCAATAAATGTAATGGGGCCTAAATGCAGTGCTTTCCAAGCTTGATGACTTCAATTAAATCACACAGCCCACTGAGTAATTCTGCAGGGGACGTCACTCAAGACTGGTCTCCATAGCAACTCCTACCCACTCCAAAAAACTAAAAAAATAAACAGCCCCTCTATCTGGTATCAGCAGGGTGTGATGAAACACTAAGATGCAAAAAAGAAAAGGAAAGTTTAGTTGGGATGAGGAGGGAACATCAGCCTTAATATCGCTCTTTCAGCACTTTAACCGCTGATTATCTTGCAGTGTAGAATTCAGATTAAAATCTTCCCCCCTTGAATTGCTTTCAGACCCTAATTTGGAATGCTGAAGCAACAGGGAGGCTTAAGGGCTTGCCACAGAGGGGGGGGAAGCTTTAATAGAAATGAATTTTGCACTGTCTTCTTACTAACTCATCTACTGATATGCCATCCCTGTGAGGCTCATAACGAGGCCTGACTTCATAAGCAAGAGAGAGTAGCTTTGAAAATGCAGGCAAAGGGCCTTCATTGCCAGGAGTATATTTTAAAACAAATATCACGGGGTTCAAGGCTTGAAAAAGTACATGCTGTATAACTGCCCTTATCACCCACTTAGGACCAAGCAACTTAGACAGTTTTTGCTTGTATAGTACCAAACCTCTATAGCGCAGAGGGCTATTTCAAAGAACAAGGTTCCAGCTTTGATTGCATGAAAGCAAATTTGGCTTGTCTTGGGAGCAACATGGGGATTTAGGAGACTTTTAATGAGCGATTTGGCCCATCTAGTCCAGTATCCTGTTCTCACAGCAGCCAACCAAGTGCTTGGGGGAAGCCCATTACTGCCTCTGATGGTGGAGACAAAGCATAGCCACCATGGCTAGTAGCCACCAATAGTCTTCACGATTAATTCATCTTTTGAAGTCATCCAAGTTGGAGGCCATCCTTTAAAAACAGATTGGCTGGTTCTGACTTGAATGAGTTTTACTTGCATTGTCCTGCCCCTTGCATTGAGCGCCTACGTATGAACGCCACTCGTGCAGGTTTTTTTTTTAAAAAAACCAACAAATTGTATGCGAAACTACGGTATCTGAAAAAGTGTGTTATATGCGTAAAATAGTCATACCCCAGGCAGCAGTATATTCCTATGGCATAATTTTATACATATATTCATACCTACACATTTTTATACAGTGATATGCATTGTTGTATGCATCTGTTTATATGCTGGTTCCTTTAACAAACATGGAATGTATTAGTATTTAATATTATACCTATAATAAACAAGAACTGTCTGTATTTTTAGCAGAACCAGAAAGTGGGGGGGGGGGAGCTTGCTTCTCTCCTAGATTAAAGGGCGAGATTGATATTAGAAAAAATCTGCCGGGAGAAGACTGACATTCATATTTCCAGCTGTGCTGGCTGTTCTTGATAGGAATGACAGGTCAAAACATCTGGAGGGTACAAGGTTGGGGGGAGAAGGCCAAGCTACAAAATATGATCTCATGGTGGGGGCAAAGACTAGGTAAACCCATCTTCATCTACCTGCTTATCTGCAAATTTAATCTGCTGTGAGTCATTTATCTGAGCTGCTGAACATGGGCTAGGTGTGAGATTAATGTGTGTGATTAAAGCAGTGCTTAGTCTATATCTCACTTTGGGACAGGCATTATTCATCCACTACACAACTCTCCAGGGACAAAGGATGTTTAATGCACAAGTTTAAGACACACATTTTGTTAAGAACCCTGTAAGGACCCCCTCTTGGGGAAGAGGAGCAGCTTCCTGTCTCTTGGGGAGGAGAGGCCATTTCCTGGTTTATAATCTGTGCCCCCGTCCCTGCTCCATACAGACCCATTCACAAGACACAAAAATTGATATCATAGAATTAATCCCCACTGAATGGCCACAAGCATAACTTTGAGAGAGGAAGAAAACTGCCCTTGACAAACTAAGCTAGAAGGACCAATGGGTTGACTCAATACAGTGGTACCTCGGGTTAAGAACCTAATTCGTTCTGGAGCCCCGTTCTTAACCTGAAACTGTTCTTAACCTGAGGTACCACTTTAGCTAATGGGGCCGCCCGCTGCCGCTGTGAAATTTCTGTTCTCATCCTGAGATAAAGTTCTTAACCCGAGGTACTATTCCTGGGTTAGCGGAGTCTGTAACCTGAAGCGTATGTAACCTGAGGTACCACTGTACATGGTATCTTCTTTTGTTACTATGTTAAGCAGCCTCTTTCTCCACCTCCAGCTTTTCTAGTCCTCACTGCAGCCTCCTAGGCTGCTTTTCTCGTATACAGTATATATAATAACTGTCTGGGGTAAGAGAGACAGGACTGTGTGTCATGTCTAGTTTGGCTCATAGATTGTAAGTATGAGGGCAAAGCTGGTGTCTTATTTTGATTAATCGACAGAGCCCAGTTAACATTAAAATACATTACTGTCATCATCATGATAGCAAGGAATAGAACACCTTGTGAACTACAAAACTGCCCACCAATCGCATACAGCCACTCTCTAGGGGCTTGAAGAAAACCTCCTGATTTTGTGCCTGTTTTGGATTGCAAATGGGGGGAAAATATACACACCCTGCGCGTGAGCACAGGCACAAGTGAAACACCTGCAAGTAACACTAATCACAGTACATTTATTCAAAGTGTTGTATGCAAGTTACACTGACTTTTAGTTAGGGCCAGCTTATTTCAAGAAGCGAAAATCCGGACACAAAGGTTTTTGAGCTATTTTTAAGGAAATCTACACTTCTGACATGGGTTGTCAAATGTCTGGATTTTCCCAGACATTTCAGCGATTTTCACCCGATGTCTGAATGTCCAGGAAATTCCGGATTTATGGTAGCCCTATTTTAGTTCCCTTCTAGGCACAAATTAAGGTGCCGGTTATTATAAAGTCCTAAATGGTTTGGAAGCAGGATACTGCATGGATCACCCTCTTAAAGCGATCCAAGTTGGGGGGCTATCTCTTGTCTGAGCAAGTTCCATAATTTAACTACGCATTGTGTGGATAAGTACTTTATTTTATCTGTCCTGAACTTTGCAACATTCCGCTCTGTCGGATGTCCAAAAGGACACCCTGACTTGAAGCCTTATCCTCCATGAATTTTAAAGCCATCTATGCTAGTGGCCATCACTGCATCTTGTGGTGGCCAATTCCATCGTTTAACTGTGTGACCAAGTTCTTCCTTTTGCCTGTCCTGAATCATCCAGTGTTCACCTCCATTGGCAGCCTTGAGTTCTAGCATTACAGGAGAGGGAGAAAAATTTTCTCTATCCACTTTCTCCAGCAAGTGCTATCCTGTCATTTGCCACAGGCCACCTTGGAAGCACTAGTTGCGCACATATTTCCCTGATGGAAAAGCGGAACGTGAGTGTTTGCAGAGCCCCGTCGCCTTCCTGAGATCCTCTTGCTCTACTGCATTTGAATGCCTGCTTTCTGTAGCAGCAGCTTTGTATTCCACCCACCCTCAGCCTCAGCCCATTAACATTCTATTCATCTACCTGCACCTATGCAATTACAGCTCACTGCATCCACTTTTCATATGGAAGTGGAGCTGGCAAAGCAAGAGCGCTGCCTTCTCCATCAGGTCGCTTTGCATCTGGATGTCAGTCATAATAACCTTAGTATGTCGTTTCTGGCAATAGGTCTCTTTGCCTTGAGCTGGATATTAAATGTCCTCTGGATAGCAAGCCAACCTTGATCGGGGGATGGGTTCTGTAGGAGGAGCAGGAGACCCACATGCATCTCAATGATGTTTGTTTTCAAGAATCAAGGAGACCTCTGCTTTGAATTTCAGCTTGAATACCAAAGGATGCTTCCCGGCATTACCATTTCATAATGCAAGTTCCCCATCATAATCACTGGGTGAATGTTGTTCATCAAGAGCTGTGATGGGAGTGTTATGAAAGAGGCTTGCTGGAGAAACACACAGAGCAATTCAGGCAACTACAGTGACTTCAGCACAGAGATTTCATGGATGCTCCTCACTTGGCATGCAAAGTGGCTTGTTCTCATGGTGCATAGTTAAGCTCCGGCATTCACTCTCAAGAGATGTAGTGATGACCAGCAGCTTGGATGGCTTTAAAGGAGGAATAGATCAATTTCATGGAGGATAATGCTATTAATGGCCACTTGCCATGATGACTATGTTCTCCCTCCACTGTCAGAGGTAGCAGGTCTCCAAACACCAGATGGTGGGAATCATCAATGAAATGTGTGCTATTGCACATAGGTCCTACTTGTGGGCAGCAGTAAAACTGCTGGCACATTTGCAAAGCTAAGCAGGGTCCAGTATGGTTTCAAACTGGATGGGGGACTTTGTGTTGAGATTCCTACATTGAAGGGAGTTGGACTAGATGACCCTTGGGGGCCCTTCCAACTCTACGATTCTATGATCTGGTTGGTGACTGTGAGAACAGGATTCTGGACTAGATCAGCTCTGGCCTGATCCAGCTGCAGGCTTCTTTTTATGTTGACTACCTCTAAACAAATTCAACAGCAGATCAATAGGCAGTGACGAGTCTTCCCCAAGCAGCAAAACTTACAGCGCTATAAAGAGTTGCAGGTTTATTGTGGCATAAACTTTCATGGACTCAATAAATCAGTTAATGTTTAAGGTGTCATAAGATCTTGTATTGTTTTGGCTGCAGCAGGCTAACACATTACCCTTTTGGAAATTGTCATAAGAATCTGGTGTGGTTTATTGTAGGATCTACTTCAAAGTCTTGAAATCTTATATGTGTATACTCTGAAATATGTAGATTCCTCCCAGATAAGTGGATATAGGACTGCAACCTTAGAATCACAACTTTTTAGCCTTCATAAGATAGATTTGAGAATGTAATGGGGAAAATACTGTTAATAAAAGTTTGGGGAAGCTTTCATAATTTCTGCCACTCCAGTCAGAAACACATGGATGTATATGAATGGATTGCCATTTTTAAGGAATTCATTTTCATTTACGTATGCCTCGGATTGGCACCTTTATCTGTTTACTGTTTATGTATACAGCTTCACCAAGGTATTAGGTGCTTAACAGCAGTTCAGAACCAAAAAAAGCCCCAACAGGTCCTTGCCCCAGGAGGTTGCAATCTAAAATGCAGAAAAAAGCTGGCAAGAGTGAAAGTAAATTATTGGTAACAAATTTCAGTTTACAGTGGTACCTCAGGTTACATATGTTTCAGGTTACATACACTTCAGGTTACAGACTCCGCTAACCCAGAAATAGTGCTTCAGGTTAAGAACTTTGCTTCAGGATGAGAACAGAAATTGTGCTCTGGCCACACGGCAGCAGGAGGAGGCCTCATTAGCTAAAGTGGTGCTTCAGGTTAAGAACAGTTTCAGGTTAAGTACAGACCTACGGAACAAATTAAGTACTTAACCTGAGGTACCACTGTATATGTATTTTAAGAACATCAGCTGAAGTTAATCAGCTGAAGTTTGACATCTAGTACATCATGAAAATAACAGGCAAATGGTGTGAAACTAAGTGCCATTGCATTTGGTCAGTGTCCATTTTTTGCCCAAGAGGCTGGAGAGGATCCACAACTGATTCTTCCAAGCAAAGTGCCATTTCCAACCCCACTTTTGAGATGCTGAGCCTGGCGAAGTGAGCACTCATTGAAGGTCAGCAAATGAAGCAGCTGTTTGCCTGGTCCTCCTCCAAATCATGGCAATGCTGAGAAATTAAAGGGCATGGGAGGAGAAACTTCATTCTTCAGCCACAACTGGGCCTGGAGCCACTGGCACGTCATGCTTCAGGCCAGAAAACCCATCATGACATGGCTGTAAATGATCTCATTGCAGGGGGTTAGACTAGATGGTGCTTTGGGTCCCTTCCAGCTCTGCAATTCTACAATTCTATGATTCATTGCAGCAGCAAATGGCCTTCAGATCTAATGCTTGCTTTTTCCACTGGTGCCAAGTTCGGGGCATCGCATTCTGCTGCTGCTTCTTTTAATTACGATTTGCAGATTTGCTTCTCAAAACGAGAGGTGGGCCTCTTCACGGAGACACGTCCCAAGCTTCCAGAACTCTTTCTGCCAGGTGGTTTGACCAGGGTGGGAAACACAGAGCTAGCCCACACCGTAATTCCTGCCAATCAATGTTCCTGTGCCAGTGTTCTTAGAGGATTGGCCAAATTCAAGGAGAATACTACCTTCAGTGTGAGAGGCAGTGTGCGTCTGAATACCAGTTGCTAGGAATCCAAAGAAGGAAGAGTGGTCTTGTACTCAGATTCTACTTGCAGGTTTCCCTTGGAGGCCTTTGGTCTGTCAGAATAGGATGCTAGATGGGTCTCCAGCAAGTTCCTTCTGATGTCCTAATCCCCTGTCTCTACAACAGGCAAACATTTCAAGCAATATAAATGAAGGTAAAACCCAGGAATCCCAACCCCTGAAGGCAAGCGAATGGCTTCACAAATGAATAAATATTATTTGCTTTAGAAATAAAACATTTGCCTCTCTGCCCTTCCCTCATTTGCTCCCCAGTTGCGAAGCCTTTGAGGCATGATTTGCAGTCATTCACATATATGCCTACATAGACAAACATACATACATATATATATATCCATCCCTAACAGCTATGCAGGCTTGGGGGGGGGGGAGAGAGATGCTTTCCTCCTGCTCTCTTTCGTCTTTTTTCCAGAGAAAACCGAAGCTTTCTCATTTTGATCCTGAGGGGAAAGTCGGCTTTAAATCATTCGACTTGCAATTAAATAAGGTGCCTAAGCTGGCACCCTGGAGGCAGCTTGGCCAGAGGGCTTGCAGGGGTGATGTATCGCTGTGTGAGTAATGCGCAGAGCCACGGCTGTGGAGCTGCTGGAGCATTTCCCTTTCCACAGTCGCCCTTCATGCGCCTCTTACATAAGTGCAAACTTGGACAAGAGACGCCGTCGTATTTTAAAGCAAGTCTATCACACTGAAGTAATTAAACAAGGGAGAAGAGGGACCGATTAGGAATCCCCAAGGGACAATGCTGAAATAGGCAGTGGCTGGCTGATATGAGACAGGCTGTTCTAAACTAAGCGGAGGAAGGGACTGAGTTGAACATATGAAGCAGCTTCATGCGGAGCCAGAACGCAGCTCCCTCTAACTCGGGATTGCTTGTTCTAGCTAGCGGTTCCTCACTGCGGTTTCAGATGCAGGCCTTCCCAAGGCCTGCTATTTTCTCCTTTAGCTGGAGATGTTGGAGAATGAAGCTGAAACCTTCTGTGTGCATTCTTTCATGACAGGTGCCAACACAAGCCAGGCCCTGTAACTAAGAACCAAGGATGAGAGGAATCTGTCGATTTCAATTTCTCTCAATTTTCCATTTCCCAATCTTAATTTCAGTTCTCCAGATTGCCACATCAGTCTTCAGTCCCCGTCCCCCCCCCCCCGGTCCTCCTGAAAATTCATCAGTATTATACTGATTTGTATAATGAAATAGATTGTGTAAGAACCAGACTGCTTTGCACACCCCTCTCTGAAACCGACCTTGCTGAAGATTGGATGTTTCTAGTGATGGGTGAAATTGTCAATTTCTATTTCTCTGAGTTTCCCATTTTCCACATTTCAGTCCACCACTTTTTTTAAAAAATGAAGTCCTCGTGAAATTTCATCAGCATTTTTGTTGACTTTCTCACAATATACACATGCTTATATACAATTCGGCCTAATATAACATTTTTGCAAAACATTTTTTCTTAATATAATGAATTTTAATGCGTGCTATTATAGCCACTTAATATATCCACTAATATATGCATTTTTATGCACACTTTACTGCAGCATATATATTTTTTTGTATCCATTGCCTGAAGGGAGAGCTGCAATGCAAAATTTTAGAAAGTGCAAATTTTAGAGGATTACTGTGCTTCAGTTTTTGTATCATACTGGAAAATGCTGACTGGGAAGGTTTACATTTTAAAGGAGAACGAAATCAAAGGTCAACCCCATCCCTACTCAGAAGTCCTGCTCCATTTATTTCATTGTTCATTTGATACATTGTGCTGATTAGTTGCTGGTTGTTTTGTCAGCTGCCTCAGAAGGGTTTATACCAAGGGTGGTGTGGGTGTGGGTGTGGGTGTGGGTGTGGGTGTGTGTGTGTGTGTGTGTGTGTGAGAGAGAGAGAGAGAGAGAGAGGAGATTTGCAGAGGGAAGCCAAGATTCACAACAATGTTCAACAGCCTACCTAGGATATATTCAGAATTAAATTGCAAGTAAACAGTTATGGGTTTCTTTTTAAAATCTTATCATAAGGAGAGGCAACATTGCTCCAGAGGCAGAATCACATTAGGCCTCAAAATACTTCCCTGAAAGGACACTCCTGAAACATCACTCCTTTTTCTTCTCCACTCCTTTGCTGTTTTATGAAAACTGTGGTATTTTCCAGAACACCATTCACAGCTATCAATACTCCACTTTTGCTTTGTGAAATTAAAATGGGCTATCCCTGCTGTAAGGTGTCGTGTTCAGGCAAATGATGGTGACCAAATCTCTTTACCGAGAACAAACATGTGACAAAAACAACCACCTACTAGAAACCTGTTGTGCAAAACCAGACTGAAATTGCCCCAGGCTTTGGTGAAATGGTACACATACAACACAGATTGAATTTCTGTAACATTACACCCAATGCTTTCTTTCTAGAAAAAGAGGTGCAGGAACTCCCACTTTTTTTTACGGACAACCCTGTTGTTGCTTTTTTTTAGGAAGAGAACAACTCTTTTTTGGGGGGACACACCTTACAACGTCGCCTGAGATGCGATGTCCCACAGCCTCCGACACGCAGCTCTGAAAAAAAGCCCTGATTTCACCTATTGCAGAGGATTTGCCTGGCCAGTTGTTCATGTCAGGATCCAGGCAGTGATCTGGAAACCAGCTGGACCAGGAGAGCCAGGAGCAGAGGGGCATTGAATCAGGTCCTCTGACACTGAGCCCAACCCAGAGCCCCCTGAACCTGAGCCCCCTGAACCAAGAACTCCAGATCTAAGAACCTCCCCAGTGATGGTAATCCTTGAGTTAGACATCACTGAGCTGCCAGGCTCCTCATCGCTAAGGGCCTCACATTCCACAGAGCCTACTCACTCCCACAGGCAGTGTACCCAGCAAAACGTGATGCCCCTTTAAGACACTCTATGACACCAGCAAGGAGGTGAGGCCTAATAGGCGGTAGACAGGCCCATGCCATGGTGGACTCTAAGACCAAGCACTAGTCTGAACAGGTTTTTCGCACCATTGGACCTGTCCAAGGTCCTGAAGCACCTTTTTTTGACCTCACTCTGTCAGCTCAGCCTCACCAGGACTGGAAAGTGGGATGGTGGTGGACCACAATCAAAACTGGGTGCCTGACAAGTGGCTTGCCCGACGCGCTCATTGTGACAGGCAGTGTGGTTCAGAACGTCAGACCTGGAAGACCAGGATTCAAATCCCCACTCAGCCATGAAACTCACTAGATGACCTCGGGCAAAGTCACCAACTCTCAGCCTAACCCATCTGACAGGGTTGTTGTGAGAATAATATGGAGAGGAAGAGAGCTAAGTATGTCACCTTGAGTTCCTTGGAGGAAGGGTGGGATATAAATGCAATAGTGAATGAATGAATGAAAAATATAATACTTCAGATGATACTGGAACCAGGGACTCTTAGCAACACCAGTTTTGGCACAGTGCAGGATCCTCTGGGAACGTCCACCTTGAGGCATTTGCCAGCAGGCATTCTGAACTGCCGAATGGCTCTTGCACGATTTATCCCAGTGATTTCATGGCAAGCCACCAAAAACGCTTTCCCTCTTAGATTGCAGAAGTCACAGCAAGGCCTCTCTTGGGGACACTTTGCATACCCAATATGTGCACACAGAAGGCAGCGGCTGATGGCTGGGTGACTAACAGATCAGTTCAGCAGCCAGGACAATGAGGGAAGCCTCATTCAGTCAGCATCCTACCAATGTAAATGGGGGGTGGTTGTGATGGGGAAGGCCTGAAGTTATGAAATGATAATATCCATTGTTTTTAGAGACATGATCCCCGCTTCTTTCCCATGAAGAAGGGAATGAGCCTTTTAAAATGTCACTTTCCCCTTGCAATTTATATATGTATTGTATTTAAAATATTTGCTAAAATAATAATAATTAAAACTGCTGCCTGATTAATCAGGGCTGCTTTCTGAGTGTATGAAAATATTTCTAATCAATTAAGCCAGGTTTTGCCACCCTGGTGCCCTCCAGCTGTTTTGGACTACAATGCCCATCGGTCCCAGCCAGCATGGTCAATGGTGAGGGATGCTGGGGGTTGTAGTCCACAAGACCTGGAAGGCACCATGTTGGTCTAACTGATCTGGCAACTGAATGCTTCTAACTCTCGACAATTTCCAGCCAAACCTATTATTGTACAAACTGGTTCCTTTCTTCCTGCTAAGCATTCTTTAACATGCAAGAATTGTGTGTGGTCTTTAAAAACAAGCTAGTGCTCTTGTATTCTTGCAAAGCATTGTGTATGAATCTCTCCAGGAAAAGGTGGAGTGGAGAAGAGAAGACTAACGGATTGGCAAAGAAGCACGAAGGGAAGGCAGCAATTGCTATCTGAACCTCTGCTGCATTAGCATTGCTGTCAGTCTCTGGCTTCTATACCAACTCATCCCCCCTCCACAGTCAAGTGGTTCAACCTTCCCTTTGGCATCCATGTACCAGGAAGCACGGATTCCATTGAACAGTTCTCAGCATCTCACTGCAGTGACGTTATGGAGACCTCCTCTGGGACAGGCACTGACCTAGTTCAGCGGCATCAATGGAAATAAACAGTGCTGGGAGTGGGGGGATTCTGCCCAGTTCCTGCAGAACATTTGCAATGAACTCTGGGTAGTACCCATAGGAGGAACCAAACAGCATCAAGCTGGAGACTCTGAGCACTGAAAGCACAGCTCTCTACAGTGAAAGGCAAGGGGAAACTATCAGAGCTGTAAAGAACCATGAGGCTGTTCCGACAACAGATGAACCAACTTTCACCTATGGAGGGGAATATCTGTTTGGAGGGCTTTCTCCGAGGGATCCTTCCTTGTACATGGCAGTTCATAAGAATCCATAGCCAAAGGGATACAGAAAGATGGGGAAGGAGCATAGCTCAGGGGTGCAACACCTGCTTTGTGTGCAGAAGGTTCCAGGTTCAATTCCTGGGGTCTTCAGATAGGGTTGAGGAAGGCTTCTGCTTGGAAACCTGGGAAACCATTTCTAGCCGGAGTAGAGACAATGCTGAGGAATCTTAAACAAAATGTGGGCCGATTCAGCATATGCTGGGGAAAGGACATTACTTGATTGTTTTGCATGCAGGAAGTCTCAGGTTCAGTCCCTAACATCTGGTGAATGTTCAAGGGCAGGAGCTCATTATCAAAGTCCGCACAGCAGGGGGAAAGGCATAATAATAATAATAATAATAATAATAATAATAATAATAATAGCCATGCCTCCATGAAAGTCCAAAAGTGCAGGCAGCAATGTTGATACACACGCACTCACTCTCACACACCAGCAGTAGTACATACCATAATACCCAGTTCATGAATATCAGCATGATAGCAATCTTATGCATAGTTCCCTAGGAGTAAGCTCCGCTGAACTCAATGGTGCTTAATATTGCTTAATATTGAGGACATATGTTTAGTTGGTTTGTTTATTTGTTTACCTATTTATTTGCATTTGTTAGTCACTTTCTCTTGCCCAAAGCAACTTACAACCAAACAACCAGCCAACCAGCCAACAATAGACATTAAAATCAAGGGGCTTGTAACAGAAGGGGCTTGTAACAGAAGATAGTGAGACAGCTGAAATGCAACCTATACACTCTGAATACAAATGCAAAGCATCTTGCCTAGGGGTAGGCAACCTAAGGCCCGTGGGCAAGATGTCGCCCAATCACCTTCTCAATCTGGCCCACGGATGGTCCAGGAATCAGTGTGTTTTCACATGAGTAGAATGTGTCCTTTTATTTAAAATGTATCTCTGGGTTATTTATGGGGAATAGGAATTTGTTCATCCCCCCCCCCCCAAAAAAAATATAGTCTGGCCCACCACATGGTCTGAGGGACAGTGGACTGGCCCACAGCTGAAAAAGGTTGCTGACCCCTGATCTTGCCAATAAGTTTTAACTTGCATGAGGTAGGAACCCCATCAAAGAAAAGAAGTACCCAGCATCTACTTAACTATTTCCCATTATTCTCTGACTTCCTCTATGCTAACCTGTCATTAAACAAACTTGAAAGCCTTGTTATCATCTCATTCACTTGCAGCTGTGGAATCATAGAATTGTAGAGTTAGAAGGCATCCACAGTGGTCATCGAGTTCAACCTTCTGATAGTCAGGAATCACAAGTTTGGAGTGAGAAAATGGGGAACTGAAAGAAATAGAAACTGACAATTCACCAGTCCCTAGAAACATCCAGTTTTCAGCAATCTCAGCCTCAGAGACGAATAGTGCAGAGCAGCATAATTCCCTGTTTGGCCTCTTAGCTACTCTATCACGGCTGGTGTGATCATTAGGCCTGCTAGGCAGCTGCCTGGGGCACAGACCTCAGAGGAATACAATACGGACCTTTGAGGGTCACAGATTAGTTTTTGTTACAGTGGTACCTCGGGTTAAGAACTTAATTCGTTCTGGAGGTCTGTTCTTAAGCTGAAACTGTTCTTAACCTGAAGCACCACTTTAGCTAATGGGGCCTCCCGCTGCAGCCGCGCTGCTGGAACACAATTTCTGTTCTCATCCTGAAGCAAAGTTCTTAACCCAAGGTAATATTTCTGGGCTAGCGGAGTCTGTAACCTGAAGTGTATGTAACCTGAAGTGTATGTAACCCGAGGTACCACTGTTTTGTGCCTTTCATTTTTTCTACAGGACACCTGTTTTTGAAAACTGAAGTTAGCTAAAAATAAATAAATTGTGGCAGTGCAAGTAGTTAGCCTTGCCCAGGGTGCAAAATAGTCTGGCACCAGCAGCTCATCTTCCTGGGTTGGGACTTGGAAGCACATTTTCCAAAGAGTTGGAAGGGTCTCTGCAGCAGCTCCAAGAAGCTTGCTGTGTTCTGATAACATGTGAACTGATCTGTCATGGCAGGGTTGGACAAGACATGCGGCGAACGAGAACAGTTTACTTTCCAAGCTGAAGAGATTCAGGGCAATTTTAAATTTATATTCAAGGGGAAAGAGCCAGAATAGAATGATAAATGGGAGCCTGCTGAGATCTTGGTAGCAGGTAAATGAAAGCGCAGTGTGCTTTGGATCATAGGGATAATGATTTATGATGATCGCAGGACGTTCCCTCCTCCTCTCCCCCAAGGGAAAAGGCGGTCGCAATCTGATAGCCATAGCCACATAAGGCTTCTGTCATAAAGCAGGGAAAATACATAATTTTCCATTCAGTATGTTTTTATGCATGCATCTGCCTGTTCCCGAATGTCAACCCACTCTTTAGGTGCGGAGTCTGTCCTTAATAAAACACAAATGCAGCAAATAAAACACAAATGCAATCAAGACTAATCATCGATTTGAAAGGGACCTCAGAAGTCATCTCGTGCAATGTCTAAAAAGCTTATGGAACTCACTGCTACATTGTGCAGAACTAACCTCTTAATCTCCTTCCAGGTGTTCTTATGTGTACAATGCATGTGTAGAGGAAGGGGGCTCACTGCTGCTCTATACCTGATCTCCAAAGGTTCATTCAAATATCTGTAGGGAGCCCCTGCATATGCACAGGAGACTCCTACAGACATTTGAATGAATGTGTTTAGGCTGGGTTCTGAAGCATGCAGCCCTCCCCTATTCATTGTACACAGAAGAACAGCTGAAAGGGGCTTCATATAACTTTTTAAAAATAGGTAAATTCATTGGTAGCTATTAGCTACACTGAATACATCCTCTATTTCCTGAGTCAGTGTATATGACCCTGAATACCAGATGCTGAAAGCAAATGATGGTGGGGTATCGGCTTTCATGGTCTGCTTGTGCATTTCCTGGAAGACTCAGAGTCTCATGCTCTTATCAACTGAGCTATCCATGTGTTCTTCAACTCTGATGTCTCTTGTTTGCCTAGATGGACAACTGGGAAGGTGTGTAGGAACTAACCTACTGTGCAATAGTAACATCTGTATTTGTGGCTCAACCAGCTTTTGTCTCTGGCCCCAGCAACATCTGACATGCAGCCCTAAGCATACCCTATAACTGAGAAGCCCCTGTGAACACCTGGCCACCAATTCAGCAGCTGGAGGGTGGGACCCGTAGCTTAGAATGCTGAAGAGACTAGATATCAGTTTGAATTCCCTTTGAAAAGGGGAGCAGGGACCAGGCAGTTCATTGACTGGGACCCTGGAGAGACCCTGCCAGCCAGAATAGATGACAAAATTTGTCTAGATAGACACATTGCCAGAAGCCCTATGGAACAAGTTTGCCGTGCAACAAATAAAAGCAAAACACCAGCAGGCAGACCATATAGATCAGGGCCTTTACGAAGACCAAAATTGGTGGTTGCTGCTTTTGGATACAGCCGCAAGGATATGAGCTCACATTATATTTCAATGTGCCTCTTTCCATCAGTCCCATTAGCCACTGATTTCCTTCGAGGGCCTGAATGTGGAATGAAGGAAAGAGACATTTTAAAAAAGGAACATTTGCCTTTTATTTCCCCCCTGCCATTGCCACCTGCAAGCTCTGCTATACCATTCTGCTTCTGGTGGTTTGCTTTGAAAATTTACACTTTCCATAGTACTTTCAGAACTGGCAGAAAAGAAATGATTTCTGCAAGGCTGTATTACGGTTTCCTGGTTTGGACAGTACTAGAGGCACTTTGAAATAATATCCTGGGAATTCATTAGGATGGATCCCATCTTGAGCTGCCTCCAACTCATCCCCTGAGATCTTAGCCTTCAAGCCTATTTTCTCCTCTCCTTCCTTGATTAGCTCTCGCTGACAATCACTGCGATATTTTCCTAGCAAGTCGTCTCACCCATAGAGGAGATATGCAACCTATATTCACATACAACCTTGCCCAACATGGTGCTTCAGCAGGGTCAAGGCTGGACTAACCATTGTGCTAAGGAATCTATAGAGCGTGCTGTTTTTGGAGGTCCTGGGATGAATCAGTCACTGTGTTAAATAATGAAAAATGGAGGATAAATTTGGCTCAGTTTGATCCCACCCCTTTATACTTCACCACTCTCAGAATCCTAGAATTGTAGAGTTGGAAGGGACACACGGCTCATCTAGTCTGACCCCCTGCAATGCAGGAATTACAGTTTTAAGAATCCTGGAGATATGGCCATCCAACCTTTGTTCAAAAACCTTCAACCAAGGAGAGTCCACCACTTTCTGAGGAAGTCTGAGTGATTGGGGCTTGGAAGAGTGTAATATATGTGGCAGCCCTTAAACTGTGTAATTTCCTCTCTGCTGAGGTGTCTGGTACCTTGATTATGTAACTTTTGTCATATGCTGAATGTGTACCTCCTGGCCTCTAAGACCTGGGGCATATATCTCAGTATTCATCCTAGTCTCTTGACTGTATTTTGTTTTAACTGATTTTAATGTTGTATTTTAAAATTACTGTAACCTGCCCTGAGACCTGATGGTGAAGGATGGGTAAGAAATGAATGAATAATAAACGTTGTTGTTGTGGTGGTGGTGGTTGCACTTCCAGGATCAAAACACATCTATCCATCTCTGAAAATTGCGATACACCAAAAATGTCCATATTATGGGAAAGTGTGCACAAAAATGCAAATGTTAGTGAAAATAACATACAATCATGAATTATATTGGGGAAAATTGTTACTTGTAGAAATGTTTATATTAGATAATGTTACACACAACAATGTGTATCATTAGGAGAAATATGCACTAAAATGCTGATGAATTTTCATAAAGACATTTTTAAAAAGTTTGCCAACTGATGTGGAAATTTGGCAAATTGAACTAAAGACTGGGAAAATAAGAAACAGAGAGAACCAAAATGGGCAGTTTCATCCGTCCCTATAAGTAACCTATAGAGTTGGATATCTGTTGAAAACCTGGCCTCCTGCTATTAATCAAATGCCTGGGAATGAAGCTGAGCTCATATTTTCTTCTAGAAAACTCCCTGCTGTTCAAACAAACCAGCAGCTCTTCATTATGAAAGGAAGAAGCAATCCCCAGCTGGAAGGACATGAAAAATATGCACAGACTGGAAAGCATGATGTGCAGAATATGATCTGTAGTGCAGAAATATGGTCAGGAACCATGCATGGAAGGGAATAAAGACTTTTGCTCATGTCCCATTTTATGCAATCAAGTAACTGTTATAGATATAAATTTAGAAACCCCTATTATTATGGACTAGAGCACCCTTGGGCATTTCTTTCTTGTTATTTTTCATTTCTCTTTGGTGCTCTTTCCAGTAATGACACTACATATTCTTTGGTCTGGAGTAACAGTGAGTAGGAGTGTGGTTTATATTATCCAAAGGGGGCCAGTATATAGAAAGGCAACATGAGGAAATGTAACAAAAGTGTCTTGTCAGGAAATCAAGGAGTATAATGAAGAAAAATAGGACTTGTAGAAAGATGGGCCACTGTTTACTAGCAGCTGAGATCACAGATGAGGGCCGAGAGAAAGCGGTATTTATCCCTGTCTGTGGCAGAAAAACACACTTCCTCTCAAGAAGCTTGATGTGGCCTCAAAAGCAAGGAGACAAAAGTGAAATTGCAGGCTCCATGCTGGGGAGACTGTTCCTGCGATGGGATCAGTGTGTGCCCTTGCCAATACGAAGGCCCAAAGAGGGACCAACAAGGTAATAAAAGTGAAAAGGCCAGATGTCTTTGGCCGAAATAACTCAAAACCACTCAGACTTGATTGGATGGACCTGAAGAAAATGAGAGTGGAACAGGAAGTCCTAGGATGCCCATCCTTCTGTGTTCCAAGAGGGCATTACAAGCAAGGATTTATGTCCAAGAGAAAAGCCAGCCAAAGCTTTCGAAAGCCAGACCTGAAGGCTCCAAAAGCCTTCAGAGAGGAGACTGGTGCTGAAGTGGACATTGCGGAGAAATAAATAGGGGCCTATCCTTTCACTAAGTGGTAGACTTCGGCTGGTGGAACATTGTTGCATGAGAGAAGATATTACCAGAGATTGTTGTGCAACCGTTAAAGATGGTTGTGCAACCAGTTAGCACACATAGAATTGTAGAGTTGGAAGGAACCTCAAGGGTCATCTAGTCCTACCCCCTGCAATGCAGGAATCTTTTGCCCAATGTATGGCTTGAACCCACAACCTTAAGAGTCTCATGGTCTACCAACTGAGCTAAAAGGCAAAGCTTCCTAATTATGCACTTTCCAAAACAATAGAAGAACAAAAAATCCTTTAAATTTCTTACTTATTTGAATTTTGCAATGCACCTCTCTAATAGTGAATTGTATACAAAAATGTATATATTGGGATAAAGTGTACATAAAACAGAATACATTAATGAAAATAACATGCAAAAATGCATTGGGCAAATGTGCATATTTAAAAATGTATATCGGGCATAATTTGCATTAAAATGCTTATGAATTTTCATGAGGACTTAAGAAAAACCCACAAACTGATGTGGAAGTGTGAACTGAATTTAAGATTGGGAATTTTTCCACATTTTGCAGTGCCGTTCTCCAGCCATGTAATGTGTACAAAAATGCATACAGGAGGCTCTGTGAGTGTTTTTGGTGTTTCAAAAACAGTCGCTCAGAATATACCTCAGCTATGGAAATCATGCAGGCATTTATCGCCCATAAGCGAACACTGCTAGGCCGACGCACACCAAATGTCTTTGTGAGGTAGCGAGGGAGAGGTCAGCCTCTGCAAACAGCCACTCTCAGGGGGCAGAGATATTCTGTGCACAAGCACCTCCTGTCTGCTTTGGCAGCCACAGAGCTTGGCTGCTTGACCAAAGAGCCAGTGTGCAGCCAGCAGGATGCTTCTCAACACCCCCACAGGTCATTCAAGGTTGCGGAGTCAAGAGACTTTTCCATCCTATAGGCTGGAAAAAAGAAGAAGCCCCAAAGTTGGGGTTTCACCCAGCTCAGAAAGAGAACTGAACTGCTGCGAACTAATACTGTTGCCAAGCTTCAGAATTACCCAGTTTGAATTGGAATATATGAATTTGGCCTAGTTATAATCTGTGCTAGCATTCCAAGCATGGCTCATTGGTCTTCTCTAAGCCTTGAATTACAACCCGAGCCAAATTTCTTCTTTTTTGCAAAATCTCCCCCTAAAATGGAAGTTTTTGAGGCAATTTGCCCCCAAAGCAACACTTCAGATATGGGTTGCCATAGCTGGACATTTTTACCAATTTTGGGACATTCTGACTGCTATTTCTGACGGACGAATCCAGGATATTTCCAGGAAATTCCAGATGTATGGCAGCCCTATCCTAGTAACTCTTGTCTATTCTGATATATTTGCAATCTGTTGTAAGATGCCAAGTGAACTTTGGCTAGTAGGTGGGGTCTACATACTATAAAAATGTAAAGTGCAGAATATTTTTTGGGAGTAGTGATGCTACATAATATGCCCTTCCCACAGGGCAGTCTGCTGGGGAAGCGAATCTCATTGCGTTGACTTATTGTAGCAGCTCTGGGTTTTTCTTCCAGTGAAGAAAGAAAAGAAGAAATAAGCCTCCAATACTTTATATTTTAAGGGACGCGGGTGGCGCTATGGGTAAAAGCCGCAGCGCCTAGGGCTTGCCGATCGAAAGGTTGGCGGTTCAAATCCCCGCGGCGGGGTGCGCTCCCGTTGCTCGGTCCCAGCGCCTGCCAACCTAGCAGTTCGAAAGCACCTCCGGGTGCAAGTAGATAAATAGGGACCGCTTACTAGCGGGAAGGTAAACGGCGTTTCCGTGTGCAGCTCAGGCTCGCCAGAACAGCGATGTCACACTGGCCACGTGACCCGGAAGTGTCTTCGAACAGCGCTGGCCCCTGGCCTCTTGAGTGAGATGGGCGCACAACCCCAGAGTCTGGCAAGACTGGCCCGTACGGGCAGGGGTACCTTTACCTTTACCTTACTTTATATTTTATTTTCAGGTACAGTTTAAACACACATAGAATTTCATCCCATGCACTCCTGATGCAACGCAGGAAAAATTGGGCACCGCTCTCTTTTCAGCTAGACTCCATGTATGGCTTAAATATTGCTGACCACATACCCATTTGAATTATCTTGCCACAGGGCAAAAACAGGGGAATGAGAATTCATTCCGGGATGCAGCAATTTTCAACAAAAATAGCAATTTTGCTATTTTTCCTTTGTAAAGGGGAGATGGGTCTTGCTTATTCATAGGTGATATCCTTCTCTTTCTTATGACTGCTCCTTTCCTGCTCAGTAATATTTTCTTACTGGGAATAAAATTAAGATCAACATTCCCCAGACTAAGTATTTAAAATTAGCAACACAAGCTGTTCCTTTTCTTAAATGTCTTTATTATTGCAAAGAATAACAGTGCCAGCCCTATGCCGATTATTAATACTTAAGAAGGCAATGTTGGCACGCCACTTGGAAGTTTTGTGTAAAATCCTGCCATTCGAGCTGTGGGTGCCAAGGGATTTGTGGATCTGGGTTATGCACAGGATGGAAAATAGGATCCTCACTGTTTCATTATTTGGGGCTACTGTAACATTGCTTCTCCACTCCTGCCTCCCCCCCCCCCAATACCACTTAAAAATAACACAAAATGTGTCCAGCAAGCAAAAATTCCCAGTGAAGTGAACCGTAAACTGAGGCAATCCCTTCTGCAACATTATAAAAGCAAGCTGTTGATCAAGGCTTAATTATGCAGCAATGTTGGGTGCTTTTTTTTTACTAGTCCTGTACAAAAATGATGCTTTAAAGGCTAGCCTCACACCCTCAGAGATGTGAAAAAAGCTAGTATCGTTAGGGGCATTTTGCAGTAGAATGTTTTACGGGGAAATATTCTGCAATCCTCTCATATTTATTTCAATGCATTTATTTCAAGATGGTTGCCTTTAAATGTGGGGCTCGACAAATTATTGGAGGATAAGGCTATCTATCGCTATGAACAGCAAAGGTTGTGTTCTACTTCTGGTGTTGGAGGCAGAATGCTTCTGAATACCAGTTGCTGGGAAGAGAGCTGTGGTGCCATTGTCCTGCTTATGGGTTTCTTATCCGCATCTTTGTTGACCACTGTGAGAAAAGGATGATGGATGAGATGGGCCCTTGGTCTGATCCAGCAAGGCCTCTCATGGAGCCTCCACATGGTGACATAAACTGGGGGGGGGGCAAGATCTGTTGCATATTAAGCTTGCTTCCTGCTTAATTTTGAAAGACTAAATGGTTTATTGTGGCGCAAGTGTTAGAAAGAATTAGAAAGGTTATGTCATAATAAATGTCAGGGTTGCATCCCCTCTGAAGGAGCAGGTAAGTAATTTCGGGTGCTCCTGGATACATCTTTGTCCCTTAGCTGGTACTGGTTAGGAAGGAGGTTTACTGGTGGGAGTCAGATTGCAAAAGATCTGGAGAGCACCAAGTTTGCAAAGTTGTTCTAGAGGTTTTTATGGTTCCCTGGCAAGCCTTATGGATTCTGCCCTGCCCCCACTCTAGATCTCTCTCTCTCTCTTAATGCCATGCAACCCTGGACATGGCAATATTGAGTTTTCTATTATTCTAGCTGTAGGCCACCAGTAGTTAATGAAAGGGAAAGAACACTCCATTTCCTTAGGTATTGAGGCTTTGAAAATAAATGACGATTGTGGTAGCAACAAATTTTCAGTGACGTCAGCTACAATTCCAGCTCATCAGTTTGCCAGCAATCGTTAAGTATTTATGTACCTCTTCACCACCTTTTCCAAGTGATTTATACGTAAGATTCAACTGTTAAATATTTCAGTCACCGGTGCTCATTGCAGGCTGCTTTTGGCAGAGTCAGTCAGAAGATTTCTACACTATATTGATCAAAAGCTTTCAGCATCCAGCAGAGAGACAGAGGAAAGTCTCGACAAGAACAACATAATCTGGAGCTCTGCTGGAATGCAAGCTGATTTAAAAGTTGAGACAACGGGGCAGAAGAATGAAAATGGTTTGTGTTACAGAACAACCCTCTCTTGTCTTAATTGTCCCTAGATTAGGCCTGGACAGTTTGTGCCCCACTCCAGTACAATCCATGACTATGAATGGATGGATCTGTCAGTTTTGGTTTCTTGCAACCTCTCACTTTTCCAATCTTAAGGTCAGTTTCATCTGATTTTTGCATCAGTTTCTGAATTATTATTTTTTAAGTCACCATGGAAATTTATTAGCATTTCAATCTGCATGCTTCCTGATAAGCACATTTCTTTTGTATGCAATTTCCCCTAATAAATGCACTTTGGCATGAAATGTTTATAATTTGATCCATTATAATGCTATTTTCACTAAAATATTCATTTTCACGCACACTTTCCCCTAATATTCACATTTTTGTAGATACTTTTTTTGTTAGAGAATTTTAAAGGGAAGTTACATTTCAGTTCCCAAAGTGCTGAAGGAAGTGTGAAGCAGGCTAACTATAATATAAGCACACATAATACAAATTGTGGAAATGAAATAAAAACAAACAACAAAAATAACAACTTACATTGAAGCATCATAGTAAAGAGGTTATTGGGTGATCCTGAATTAAGGTGACACAGTATAAAGTATGCCTGTTGTCTTTGTCCATGGAGTTTTCTTGGCAGGGATACTGGAGTGGCTTGCCAGTTCCTGCTCCAGGTGGATCACGTTTGATCAAAACTCTCCACTATGACCTGTCCATCTTGGGTGGCCCTGCACGGCACAGCTCATAGCTTCTCTGAGTTATTCAAGCCCACGTGGCGAAGCGCCATGGCAAGGCAGTGATCCATGAAGATCAAAACTATTATTATTATTCTCGGTAGTGGCGCCCACCCTGTGGAACACCCTCCCTTCAGATGTGAAGGAAATAAGCAGCTATCCTATCTTTAAAAGACATCTGAAGGCAGCCCTGTTCAGGGAAGTTTTTAATATTTAACGCTGTACTGTTTTTAACACTTGATTGGGAGCTGCCCAGAGTGGCTGGGGAAACTAAGCCAGATGGGCGGGGTATAAATAATAAATTATTATTATTATTATTATTATTATTATTATTATTATTATTATCCATTCTTAAGGAAATCAGCCCTGAGTGCTCACTGGAAGGACGGATCCTGAAGCTGAGGCTCCAATGCTTTGGCCACCTCATGAGAAGAGAAGACTCCCTGAGAAAGACCCTGATGTTGGGAAAGATGGAGGGCACAAGGAGAAGGGGATGACAGAGGACGAGATGGTTGGATAGTGTTCTCGAAGCTACAAACATGAGCCTGACCAAACTGCGGGAGGCAGTGGAAGACAGGAGTGCCTGGCGTGCTCTGGTCCATGGGGTCACGAAGAGTTGGACACGACTAAATGACTAAACATCAAAAAAACAAAGATCATGGCCACTGGTCCCATCACCTCCTGGCAAATAGAAGGGGAAGAATTGGAGGCAGTGAGAAATTTTACTTTCTTGGGCTCCATGATCACTGCAGATGGTGACAGCAGCCACAAAATTAAAAGACGCCTGCTTCCTGGGAGAAGGGCAATGACAGGCCTAGACAGCATCTTGAGAAGTAGAGACATCACCTTGCCAACAAAGGTTCGTATAGTTAAAGCTATGGTTTTCCCAGTAGTGATGTATGGAAGTGAGAGCTGGACCATAAAGAAGGCTGATCGCTGAAGAATTGATGCTTTTGAATTATGGTGCTGGAGGAGACTCTTGAGAGTACCATGGATTGCAAGAAGATCAAACCTCTCCATTCTGAAGGAAATCAGCCCTGAGTGCTCACTGGAAGGACAGATTGTGAAGCTGAGGCTCCAGTACTTTGGCCACCTCATGAGAAGAGAAGACTCCCTAGAGAAGACCCTGATGTTGGGAAAGATGGAGGGCACAAGGAGAAGGGGGCGACAGAGGACGAGATGGTTGGATATTGTTTTCGAGGTTACCAGCATGAGTTTGACCAAACTGCGGGAGGCAGTGGAGGACAGAGGTGCCTGGCGTTCTCTGGTCCATGGGGTCACGAAGAGTCGGACACGACTAAACGAATAAACAACAACAACAACAAATGACTAAACAACAAGAAGTATAAGTATTATTTTTGAAACCAGAAACTACCATAATTAAAGTCAGAAAGGCCACTTTTATCATTGCCATCTGTTGTGAACTTCATATTCCTTTCTTTGCAGAAGGCTACATTTTGAACACGCCTTTTGGATGCTTCTGAAATTGTCCTCATTGAAATTTCTTCCTGGATTTTGGAGTTCTGAATTGACTAGCCTTGTATACCAAAGCAGAACCAATACCTTAGGAATCCTCAATTTCTCAATGGCAGACTCTCTCTCTCTCTCTCTCTCTCTCTCTCTCTCTGTGTGTGTGTGTGTGTGTCTCCATCCCTCTGTTCTTAATGTTTGCACAGAGCCCTAAGCCTGAGCAATTTGATGCAGCTGTCACTTTCTTTGGTTCCTTCGTGACTTTTCCTTCCCAAACTAAAAATGCATAGGCAAGCATTGACAAGGTATTGTGCAAAAGAAAAAGAAAAAACCTTCTTTGGATCATATGCATGATGATACAGAGCTGCTTTTGTTGGTGATCAGCTTAACCCACCGTAGCTCAGTGCGAAAAGTCCTAGCTCAGTGGTAGACCATCTGCTTTGCATGCAGAAGGTCCCAGGTTAAATCCTTCCAGTTAGGGACTGGAATGACCCCACCTGAAACCCTGGAGAGCTCCTGTCAGTTAATGTAGACCACACAAATCTATATGGCCCAACAGTCTGACCCAATATAAGGCAGCTTCCTATATCCCTAACTTGATAGGAAAATGTGGCGGAGCACCTGCTTTGCAAGATGACAGCCCCTGATTCAACATCCAGCATCTTCAGGTAGGACTGGAGATCTCCATGGTCTTAAACCCTAGAGAGATGCTGGCGGTCAGTGCAGGCCCTCCTGATTTACATGGACCAATGGTCTGACTCTGTATGAGGCAGCCTCCAATTTTGTTCCTATTTGGAAGAATAGGGCTATAGCAGTGGAACATGTGTTTGGCATACAGAAGGCCCCAGGCTGAATGCCAACCATCTCCTGTTAGGACTGCTGAACCCTCTTCCAGTCACTGTAGACAATGCTGAGCTAGGTGGGGCAGTGGTATTAAGCAGCTACCTATGTAAGACTCAGTTGTGGGGGACGGGGTAGGTGCAAGCTGTAAACACAAGACTCTACACCTTGTCCGCATTTACCCAAGTAATCCAGTGGAGAGAGGAAAAAAAGGTCAAGTGATGAGTTCCTCTCCTCAGTGTCACAGCAGAGGTCTGGAGTGGATAATGATGGCAAGTGGGAAAGAGAGGCCATCTGCTTATTAGCGAGATGCTTTAATATGCTTTCTATATTTAGAAGGCAAGTCATAGTTAATATTTATAAGGCACGCTTTCAATCAGGTGGCTAATTTCCGCTTTCAGGCAGTTGGACACGTTATTACCAAAAGGCAGCTCTAACATGTATACCAGAAGGCAATGTTTGTTTCCTGCAGGAACAGAATTTACCGTTCCAATCTGGCGTCATCAACTGGGCTGCCTGAACAATGGGTGACAAAGGAGGGATAAGCAACCTGGTGCCCTAAAGATGTTGTAGAAGATCTGGCTCCCATCTGCCTCAGCCAGCATGGCGAATGGCCAGGGATCATGGGAGTTACAGTCCAGAAACTGCAGGAGAGCACTAGGTTGGGTAAGCCTGGATTAAAGCATAGTATCTGGTATGAAAAATTAGTCTTGGTACACATTGAAGACTCAGGGTTGTGGCCAATGATAGTCCAACTCTGGGCAGACACAATGAAATTAATGTGCATGACTAACTTAGTTCCACCCATTTCAATGCCTCTACTCTGACAAGAACTTACTTGGCGGCCACCCTAACAAATGTATTATGGCAAAAGCTTCTAGCATTTGTTAGTCTTTGAGTTGCTACAAGACACTGCTGCTGTTTTTGCTGCCACAGACTAACTCAGCTTCCCTTCTGCAAAATCTTTGGGATGGCCTGCTTTGGTTTTTAATAATTGGGATTTTAAAAGCTTTGTCTTAGGAGCACATACATAGCCACTGTACATGTTGTTCCTTTGCAATTAATACGTACTGTATTTTTTGTGTATAACAAGCCCCCATGTGTAACATGCCCCCTATTTTTGCGGACTCAAAATTAAGAAAATGAGGGGGGGAAGATTGCCCCTGTGTATAAACATTATTTTTTAAACATTATTTTTTTAGTAAAAAATACCCCTAGTATGGTATGGTAACCTCAGTCAACATGTAAACATGACCAGTCTGTGTTCTCTGCAGTGCTTGAATAGCCTGGTGTCCTTTCCCCCTTTTTGAAATATAACCAGTGTTGTATCCATCTTCAATGCTGTGAAGGCTGGCTCCCTTTGTGATATTCTGGGCCATTTCCCAAAAGTTTCTGCTTTCGTTTTATTAAAAATTAAGATTATAGGCAATGCTTGCGTAGAATGAAATGTGCTCCCGCCTTTCAATGTTCTTTCCAATGAGTTCAAAAATGCTAGGATGACTGACAAGTGTCAAATCCCCATTTTTTGTTTTTCCCCTGTTATTAATATTCAATAGCATTAAATTGGCCAGCCTGCATTTGGGATCTGGATGTTCCACACTGATTCCCTTCACACCCATTTCCATGGATCTGGACTAAAGTCCAGGTGGGGGATTTTGCTTAGCCTAAGGGCCACATTCTTGGTTGGGCAACCTTCCAACATGCCAGTGGTTGATGGGGCCAAAGGCAAAAGTGGGTGGGTGATGTAAATATTACCTGAAAAGGGGCAAGGCCCCCTTCCACTTTCAGCCTGCCTGCATTCTCTCTCAGTGTATGAAGAGTGCTACAGTGGTACCTCGGGTTAAGTACTTAATTCGTTCCGTAGGTCCGTTCTTAACCGGACTGTTCTTAACCTGAAGCACCACTTTAGCTAATGGGGCTTCCCGCTGCTGCCACGCCACTGGAGCATGATTTCTGTTCTCATCCTGTAGCAAAGTTCTTAACCTGAGGTACTATTTCTGGGTTAGCAGAGTCTGTAACCTGAAGCATATGTAACCTGAAGCATATGTAACCACAGGTACCACTGTATTAGATTCCTTCACCATAAAAGGCCTGACTAAGGGCTTATTTATAGCTGGTTCACACATGAAAGTTTATCTTTCCATCACTGTAAAATCTAATGATGGCCAGGAAATTTTATAAAATCATAAAAATAAATAAATGTGAATGGTCCGTTTTTGCTATAACACCACATATAGGATTCCCATCATATCAGAAACCATTATTTTAAAGAGTGCAGCCAATCAGATTTCAGCGAAAGAATCCCTTATGATACCTAGCATGAAATTTGCATACTGAACAACAACCGCATACTGGGTTAACATTTTCATCAACTTATTGACCAAAACCAAAAGATTCTTTTCCTGGTCAGTCACTACCAGTTCAGATTCCAAGGGTGTGTATGTGAAATTGGGAGCTTTTATCCCAATGTGCATCAATTCTCTCTCTCTCTCTCTCTCTCTCTCTCTCTCTCTCTCTCACACACACACACACACACACACACACACACCTCGAACTGTGAGATTATCAAGAAACTTGACCACCTTACTGCTTTCTCCTAACTTCAAATCACCAATGATCAAGTTAAAAAGAACTGGTCCCAAAACTGTCCACAGAGGGCAATTAAAACTGTTGCAGAGTAAAGATTTTGCCCTCGTTCTGAATTAGGTTTGTTTGACCACAGTTTACATAGCCAAATCTCATTGACTACATGATAATCTCACTGTTTCCAGCAACAGAAGACCAGTGTGAATAAAGCACCTTTATGTGAGTAGGGAGAAAAGTTCTGCTTAATTTAGATGAATGCAAGAGGACTGGTAAGTTTTGCAGCTGCAAAGGCTTTTTGAAGGATGTTCAAAAACCTCTCTAGAGTGTTTGAAAAAGCACCAGGAAGGGGAAATAAACTTCACAGTGTTTCCCTTTATGTACTAAATCTTCTAATTTCCAAGAGAGCTGCAATAAACAAACCTGGTAAGATGTTCAGCTGAATCACATACGTGCTACTTTCCAAATGGATATTGAAATGAGGGGATCTTCAATGCAGACCTAAGAAAATGGAATGCCAGATCGGCGGAGGAAGCAGCTGATAAATCTCCATATTAGAAAACGAGCACCTATTCATTTATTTTGTTTCGTAAACAATTATATACCACTTGATTGTAAACAAAAAACCTCAGAGTGGCGGCCCTCACCTTAGGCATCCATAGGAGTAGGTTGTTAGGGATGGCAGCAGATTCTGCTTCAAGTGGATTGCACCCAGCTGCAGACCTGACAGTCAGAGATGTGTATCTATCTGTTAGTCCTGTTTTATTATCATCATTTCCTATAATGGAAGATGTGGAGAGAACCCCATAAAGTGGAGAGAACCCCATAAAGTGGACTAGAACAAGCCCAGCAATAAAGTCTATGGTGGAGACAGCTAAACTATGGAATGTCGAAAGTATTAACCTGGAGACAGAGAGGAAAGAAAAATTGGGAGAGCGAGGGGTGGGGATTAGCCTGCTTGAGCCACTAGGAAATTATAGAGCAGGTGTGGGGAACCTCAGGCCCAGGGGTCCAAATGCAACCACAGGCCTCTTTACCTCACCCCTGGGAGTCTTGCATTGCTCACTGGCCTTGCTGTCACTTTTCTCAAGTGCTTTATTCTGGCTAGAATGTGCCCCTTAGACTGCGATGATTCATCTTGCTTGTATGGTTGTGGGATGCAGAGCTGTGGGCATGTTTATGTGAGTTATTTTATTCAACAATGTTTTATACTGCTTGATTTTCGTCAGACCTCTAAGAAGAAATGTTAAAACAGTTAAAAACATTTAAAGATAATTAAAATTAACAGTAAAACACACCAACTTCTATGTTTCTGGATGCATCAGGCACCACTTGGGTGGCCTCAAGCTGTGAAGAGGTCTATAAATCTGTAAAATGAAATCATACACCAGGCGATATCTCTGCAGTCATTCAGATATTCTTTCATAACTTTCCATGAAGGAGAGTTTGTTTGCCCTGAAGCCTGACCCTTGGCGTCTGCTCTTGCATATTATGGAGACGGTGGTGGGATTAAGGGTCTGGCGATGGAGGATATGACAGGAACAAAGTGGCTGAACACTAATATACAAATCGTGGCATTACAAAATCAGTTTGGGAGACAGGTGGGATGCGCGTACACACACACACACACACACACACACACACACACACAAAGCCTTCTGGAGAAGGCTTCCCAAGCTAAGCATGCTTTTTAGAAATTTCACGGCATTTGTCTCTCCTTAGATATCCCCTAGGGAACTGCGTTGGCATGGAAACCGTGAGCTCTTATGAATGGTTGACTCTTTGCTTCTTTAAACAGTCATCTGATTCTTTCCACTTTGCTTTCTAGAATGAGGCACATTGCTTTTTTTGCAAACCTGGTATTTCAGAGGGGGCGGTTAAAAGCATAAATTTTATTTCTTAATTAATCAAATTTAATATAGGAAACATATTGAAGGTGTGTGTGTAATATCTTGCCTCATAAGAAACGTGTGTGGGAATACTATTGGCAGTAAAACTGCCCCCCCCCTCCTTTGTGCATTGCTTGTGTTACATGGGCAACCAGAACTGCGTATAGTATTCAAAAAAAACATAGATTTATATAGCAGAATTATGATATTGGTAGTTTTACTCTTAATTCCTTTCCTAATGATCCCTAATATGGAATTCACCTTTTTCAACACAGCCAAACACTGGGCCAGTAGTTTCATTGACTGATCTACCACAACCCCCAAACCTCTTTCCTGATCAGTCACCACTATGCAGACCCTGATATATAAAGTTAGGAGCGCTTTTTGCCCAGTTTCAGCCAGTTTAATGCCTATTCACCAATTCTCCCTTGCATCAAAAATCTGTCTTGAGCAATCTTCACCCCATACAGTTGTGACTGTGGTTTCAGAGGCTTCTGGGGGTTGTGCTAATGTAAAGTAGCCTTCATCCCACATTGTTGCTGACCGTAGAAGTATGATCTAATACAGTAGCAATAGACCACCTTCTTATTCACTACCCAGTAGGGCCAAAACGATCAAAAGATGGAACCTAGTTAGTTTTGCAACAGCCTGGTGATTATTGGGTTGTGGTAACACAGAGGTTGGCTTTTTCACTGACAGCATCAGTGTTGTGGAATGCTCTACCTGCTGAAATATGAGAGACTCCATCAGTATTGGCATTCTGCTTGTTCTTGAAGACACATCTCTTTAGACAAGCATTCCCCTGATCCACCTGAACCTCCTCTGTTAACTGCTTTAATTGTGGTTCGACTGGCTTGTTCATTGTACATTTTAATTATGGGTGTTTCATTTTAATGTTTTGATTATTATTTTTATTGTTCATTTTAAATGTGTGTGGCTATATTTCTTCTAATTCGTTTTATACTAGGAAACCGCTTAGAAGCCATTTCGGCCAATGAGCAGTATTAAAATTCTATTCTATTCTATTCTATTCTATTCTATTCTATTCTATTCTATTCTATTCTAATAGAGCCAGTGTGGTGTAGTGGTTAAGAGCGGTAGTCTCGTAATCTGGGGAACCGGGTTCGCGTCTCCGCTCCTCCACATGCAGCTGCTGGGTGACCTTGGGCTAGTCACCCTTCTCTGAAGTCTCTCAGCCTAACTCACCTCACAGAGTGTTTGTTGTGGGGGAGGAAGGGAAAGGAGAATGTTAGCCGCTTTGAGACTCCTTAAAGGGAGTGAAAGGCGGGATATCAAATCCAAACTCTTCTTCTTCTAATGGGACTTTTGATGGTTCAAGGTATTTCACATAGTCATAGTCCTGTGAGGTAGGTCCTCCCCACCGCAGGTTCCCATATTCTCCAAGCCAAAATAGGTGTTACTGTAATTTTAAAAATCCATGTTCTTCTCCTCTCTTTGCCTCCTCCATTTCCTTTTCCTTTCTCTGTGTCAGTTTAGATTTGAAACTCCTTGGGACCACGTAAGGGAGGAAGGGCTGTTGTCTTCATGGCCTGCATGGAAACTCCCCAGAGGCACCCTCTTTGCATATTTATGCTTGCACCTTAGGTCAGATCCTCCAGGGCACTTCTTTTGTTTCCTGCTGGATCAGAACAAAGGCCTATCTAGCCCAGCACCTTATTTCATACAGTGGCCAAGCAGATGCCAATCAGTAGCCCGCAATCAGGGCATGGTCCCAATTTCCCCCTCTCCCACGCATATTCTCCAGCAACTGGTATTCAAAGGCATACTACTGTTCTTAAGCAGTGTGACTTCTTTCCCCTACAATTCTGAGATGAGGCTGGGAGACAGAATAAAAAGGTAAAGGGACGCCTGACCATTAGGCCCAGTCGTGGCCAACTGTGGGGTTACAGCGCTCATCTCGCTTTATTGGCCAAGGGAGCCGGCGTACAGCTTCCAGGTCATGTGGCCAGCATGACTAAGCTGCTTCTGGCGAACCAGAGCAGTGCACGGAAACGCCGTTTACCTTCCCACCGGAGCGGTACCTATTTATCTACTTGCACTTTGACGTGCTTTTGAACTGCTAGGTTGGCAGGAGCAGGGACCGAGCAACGGGAGCTCACCCCATCGTGGGGATTCGAACCGCCAACCTTCTGATCGGCAAGTCCTAGGCTCTGTGGTTTAACCCACAGCGCCACCCGTGTCCCGGGAGACAGATTACATCTACCTTAAGAACACAAGAACATTAACAACACAAGAAGAAGAGCCTGCTAGATCAGTTCAATGGCCTATCTAGTCCAGCATCCCGTTCTCACACTGACAAACCAGATGTTTGTGGGAAACCTGCAAGCAGCATTCGAGCACAAGAGCGATCTCTCTTCCAGTGGTTTCCAGCAACAGGTACGGTATTTGGAACCATGGCTGCCTCTAACTGTGGAGTCAGAGCATAGCCATTATGGCTAATAGGCATCAATGGACCTCTCCTCCATGAATAGACCTTACTTACTTTATTTATTTATAGTTGCTTGCTGCATTTTTATTTCTTTTTTTGGCCTCAAAACGACATACAATTTGAAGGGGAAAGCATGCAATGCCATATTAAAACACATTCGAAGATTGAAAACTTTATTAAATAAAAGCGTTACCTGGCTGCATGTAAATGAATACCTTCCTTAGTCAGCCTCCTCTAATTGCTAAGCAGTTTGAATGACAAGTATGTGCAAACGAGATCAATGTAATTAAGGTGTGAGCAACGAAGGCAAATCAATATTTGAAGGGCAAACATGGAGGATAAGGTGGCTGAGGCTGCCCTAATAGCATGTTCTGGAGCCAGAAGGCAAGCACCTTTTGACAACCTAAGTGCACGTAGGGTGGGTTAATGACTGATTTGAGGACTGGGAGGTGGGTGGGTGGGTGTCGATGGGTGTTCATTTTAATCATTTGTTCAAGGAGGGTGAGGGTGGAAACCTTTTCAGCCCAAGGACAGCATCACCTTGTGAGCAAACCTATGTTCAAAGGCATAAGCACTCAAGGATGGTACAAAGCAGGGGCCAGTAATGAGTGTATTTGCTAGAGAGACAGTGTGGTCTGGGGAGAGTTCTAAGGGCCAAATAGTGAGGCCTGGAGGGCCACATTCAACCCTTGGCCTGGAGGTTCCCTATTCCTGCCTTGGAAACATAGGGTGGTATTCAACAGAGTTTATTCGGAATAGACCCATGGAAATTAATGGATATGACTAGGTAAACTCCATTAATTTCAATGGGTATGCTTTGAGTAAAGCTTCATTTTGCTGTTGTCATTTTTTGCTGTTGTCATTTATTGCTTTATTGCTGTTGTCATTTTTTTAAAAAAAACCAACAACCTGTTGAGCTATTGTTTTAAATTATATTGTTAGCTATATTGGACTTGTTGAGGAACGGTAAATGTTTGCATGCTTAAAATAAGCAATTTATCTGGGGAGAAATTTGGATGAGGAGTATTTAGTAAGCTCTTCCCCCTACCGTATCTCCTCTTTCAGAGAGTGGTGGGAGGGGGGAGACCTAATGCTGTGCAGTGACAAAATGGGATTTAATAAAAGGTTGCACAGGAAATAAAGGAAATAAGATTATACTAATTCAAACACTGCATAAAGAATGGACCTGCTGCCTTAATTCAGGCAATTTGAATTATTAATGATTCTTTTTCCTTTCTTTCCTCCCCGAATTCTCTGTGAATGTTCCCTTGGTAAGACTTCCTCGATGCCTGGATCAGGAAATTGGGGAAATCAGTTTTCTAAAAGGTCAAATGCTAACAGCGAGCAAGATTTGTTCTTTCACACATGGCCTGGTTTCCTTCACTGGCAGAGGCTGGAAATCATAACCTCGCACGTTCTGTACGGAGAGCAAAGGAAAGAATAAGCACCCAATGTCCGTGAGCTACCTTTCTCTGTGCAGAATACAATCCTGTAAAATGCAAGGCACTTTCCCCTGAGGGTCAGATTGGCTAATGAAAACCACATATCTTAAAATACAATTCACAAGCAATAGGAGATGAAATACTACAACAGAAAGCTTTTTTAAAAAATGCATTCAAAAGCCCGAGAAAACGCAGGAGCCAAGCATCATTCCCTGCCCAAGTAAGATCTACAAACTTGGGGCAACACAGGGAGGCCACTGAAAATGGCATCCCTTGCAATGGTTTCTCTCCATGTCATTGTGACATCATCATAGTGTGCCTTCATCCAAAGCCTTGCTCTCTGGTGTTGCCTGAAGGGCCTTCCCTTGCTGGAAGACTTCAAAGAGAAAGGAGGCAGGCATCTGTTGGGTGTTTCCCATATCTCAGGGATGAGGTCCTTTGCAGCTCAAGGGCCACATTCCCTATGGGAAAACTTCCCAGAGCCACAAGCCAGTGGTGGATGGGGCCAGAGGCAAAAGTGGGTGGGGCAACATGTGTACATTTCACCTATGGCACACACAAGCACACCCCTCTCTATTCACCATCTTGCAAGAGGCATTACATTACCAGAGTTCAAGTCAAGGAAAAAGACTTGGGATGTGAAGCAGGGCCAGTGAGGGGTGTGACCTGGGAAGAGTTCTGAGGGCCAGATAGAGAAGCCTAGAGGGCCACAATCAACCTGGGGCCTGAGGTTCCCCATCCCTGCTATAGCGGTTAGACTAGGTAAAAAGTCCCTTATATATTTTTTTTCTGTAATTCCCAAACCAGAGCCAATGTTGTCGATTTGAGGCAGGAACACTGATACCATGTTCTCGGGATGTGAGTCACTTTCACATATTAACTGTATAAAGAGGGTCCATGTAATTAAAAAGAAATACGTTTTCCTGAGTCACTGAGATTTCATGCCCTACTGACCTCCTCCTATACCTCAAACAGGGCCAAACTCCATGCGAGGGCATAAAATGGACCCAATTTAGACATAAAAAATAGCAACATTCAGAATCCAGAGGGATAAAATTTCAGTCACCCAGGATACTCTGCAGTTGGCCTCACAGTCATCAAATTCCGACAAAAAATATTTCAAAGGGAGTGTCTACAGTAAAAACTGTTGAATTAGAATTTCTCAGCAAGTTTGATTTGATTGCTTAGAGCTCAGTCGAAACCAAGGTTTCCTTTCCCACTACAGATGTGAAATTATTGATTGGATTATGTTGTTCCCAACACTGCAAATTGTCACTGTGCTTATCTTGGTTTCCTTTGATTTTCCATAGAAACGCCACAGCTTTTGTGCTGGACCACTTCAGCATGGGGTTGGGAGTGGAACTGCACAACCTGAATGCTCCCCTGGAATATAATAGCCACCTGGACAGACAAAATTAGTATCCCAGGTATGTAAGTTCTAAGGTGAACTTAACTCCCTAAAACAGTTGTCGTAATAATGATGAGCCTGAAGCCCCATGTCATTTCTTCGAGGCTGTTGTAGATCATTTCTAAGGGTACATTTTGAAATTCTGATAAACTATAGAAACAAGTGACTCACCTGAAAAAGACCTGCTACTGTCTTGGGCTCCCTGT